>NC_079195.1:170902822-171251572 GCF_029499605.1 Hyla sarda
GATATAATACACTGCACTGGTACTCTAATACAGTGTATTCTGTCTGTCAACATAACACGGATGCTATTAGGTAGGGTGTGTATATTATGATTATTTCCCACATCTAATTGTAAGGTCTCCTATTGCATGGTTAGGTACATATAACATGAAATGTGCACGTTTGGGGGGTGCATCTAGGGATTACAGTACTCTACTTTTGCCTGTTTCTTGCCTTGCCTTATATCGCTGCTTGTCTTATTATATTTACCTTTGCATAGCTCCTCTCCTGAATGTATTATTAGAGGGTGAGTTGGTATTTATTAATTGCACTTTATTTGTGACAATGTGCATTTAACCCTTGTTTTCCATGCCCCGTCCCCTTTCCCTAGTAGAACCTTTCTTTTGCATTTAAAGCAGTGTTATTGGAAAGGGCAATTTACAGTCATATACAGTAGTAGCAGCACATATGCACTTTTACAAATTAACTTTATATTATTGAGTATTTCCGTAACCATACAATGTAATTGTGTTGTCCTCTTGTTTGTCCATCTTTTGAAAGTTTATTCTAGAATAAAATATTTTTTTGTAAACATGTAACAATAAATAAATAAAAATTATAAGTAACATTGTGTTGGTGGCAGTAAAGGCACTGTTCCACATAATCTATAGGACTACTATTTAGTTACTGTGGTTGCTAATTTATCTGTATCTAAATCCATGTAGTGATTAACCCCTTAAGGACTTCTACGCAGTGCAGTTTTCGGTAAAAATGACACCTTATCTTTATTCTGTAGGTCCATACAATGAAAATGATACACAACTTATATAGGTTTGATTTTGTTTTACTTCTGTTAAAAAATTAAAACTCTGTGCACAAAAATGAGTACATCTAAAATTGTCCTATTCTGATCCCTATAACTTTTTAGATTTTCTGTATATGGGGATGTGTGAGGGCTCATTTTTTGCACTTTCATCTGTAGTTTTTATTGGCACCATTTTTGTTGTGATGGGACTTTTTGATAGATTTTTATAATTTTTTTTAGGGTATATAAAATTACCAAAAATATGCAATTTGGACTTGTTTTTTTTTTTATGTATACGCAATCGGTGATGTCCGGTGTGACGGAGTTCAAAACGTAAGGATTGTCACGCAATCAACAGCACCAGGTGGGAGAACAGCACCAGGTTCGCAAAACAAAACACAATCCACACAATGAGGGGTGATCCGGAATCTGGGCAACAGAAGGGCACAGTCACTGGGCACCGGGGAAGGAACAAACTGCAGATCCCGGGATTCAGCTCCGGGTCCAACACTCCACACTCCAATGTATTGTCCACAGTCTACAGATAACAGCTCCACGTCTAGTGGTACCTCAAGTCCCCTGGGAGGTCCGGTCCTCACATCCGCTATTCAGTTCACAGGGGTCCACAGCTAAGTCCACAGATAACTCCAACACGATTCCTTGTTCCAGAGGGCGGCCTTAGCCTCTGCTCCTCTATCCAAGCAATTCTCCAGATTCTGTGGCACAACCTCCAGGGCAGTGTTGTACTAGCAACAACTCTTATCCCAGAGATCATCACAGCAACTGCAGGCTCTGTCCTCACATTAGGTCCTGTCTCTGGGCCATCACACACTCTCTAGAGTCCCACATCCAGCTCTTCTTATCTTCCCAGTTTCCTGTAGGGGAAGGGGGACACTGCCAGCGTCTCCAAGGTGTCTGCCCCCAGATCAGAAGTGTTCAGCAGGAATAATTTACATCCCTCTGGTCAGTATCCCCCCATCTTCCTGTGTCCATCCAGCCCCCACCCAGACCACATGTGAACAGCAGGAGTAATTTGCATTCCTTTGCTCAGCATCTTCCTGATATTATCGGCCGATAATCACGATTTTGGGCATTATCGGTATCGGCAATTATCTTGCCGATAAGCCGATAATGCCCCCCGCACCGCACCCACCGCACCGCGTCGCACACCCCACCGTGATGCTAGGCGGTATACCGGTATGGATTTTTTCCCATACCGCTATACCGGTCGGGCCCCTCCCCCACCCTCCGAGTGAATAAAAAAATTAAACTTACCCGTAATGGGGGTGGTCCAGGCCATCCTTCCTTCATGTAGTGTCCGGGGGCGTTCCGGGTGGAGGGTGGTCCGGTCCGGGCTGTCCTTCTTCTCCCACAGTCTTCTTCTCCACTCCGGGCAGGCTCCGGCCTAGTACGCTGCATAGATGCTGCTACGCCGTGACGTCAGGTGCGTCGCTGCGCACGGGCGTCACTGCGCAGCGACGTCTATGCAGCGTACTAGGCCGGAGCCTGCCCGGAGTGGAGAAGAGGCCCGCCGGAGAAGAAGGACAGCCCGGACCGGACCACCCTCCACCCGGAACGCCCCCGGACACTACAGGAACGATGGATGGCCCGGAGCACCCTGGCAGGTAGGGGAGAGAAGCGGGTGGTGGCGGCGGCGGCCTATGGCCCCGCAAAAGCCACTGCAGATCATTGATTTAAAGCGCCCGCTTTAAATCAATGATCTGCAGCGGTGTCGCAGGGGGTTAAATAGCCGATAACTTATACCGGAATATCGGTATAAGTTATCGGCTATCGGCCCTAACCTGCACCGATTATCGGTATCGGCCCTAAAAAACCGATATCGGTCGATCCCTAATTTCAACCATGACAACATATCACCCTGTCCCTTCCATAACACAAAGAGAAATTACCTAGGTTACCTACAGAATACATCTGAAACTCAGGAAGAATTATAAGGAATACTTTGGTGCCTGTGCACCATCACATCCGGCATTAGACACAGGTCCCGGCCTATAGCCGCAGGGACCACCCCACTATGACCCGGGGTCAGCTCCTGAGCCCGCCTCATAGAAGGGGAATGGGCGCAATGCGCACATGTACGCCCTGTGTCCTTAAGAGGTTAAAGAGTACCTGTCACCAAACTAAAAACTTTTAATATAATGTTCCTAATGTAAATATAAGACACTTTGCTATTTACTTGCTGTTAAAATTCTCAACCTTTATATGTTGTTAATGTGACTGAAACAACTGCCACTAGGTGGCTCTGTTCTGTTCCCTGTGCAAGTCAAACAATTAGTTTGGTCTCCTCCCGACCCTTTCCATCTGTTTTTGATTATTTTTATGTCTATAATATTATTTTTGTTTTATTACAAAAAATATATATTTTTTTTAGGGGAACTTATTAAGACAAGATGGAGGTCAGTAAGGGATCGCTTCATCTGGGATTTGGCCAAAGAGGTGACAAGGCTGAGTGGATCAGGGGCTCATCACAGTACAGATATGTCCCTGCCCTTCAGTTTCTCAAGAGTTCCTTTGAGCTGAGACAGTAAGTGTATGTTTTTGATTATTTTGCATTTGTAAAAGAATGCAGGGCTATGCAATTTTTGACAAATTGGGTAATTTGCCGACTTGGATGTTTGCAGCTTCACTACCATATCCAGAATAAAAATAAAAATAAAACACTGGTGGTGGAAGAAAGCAAGGTTTAAATTATATATTTTTTTTACTTTTCTTCTTTTTAAGGTCAATCTCCAGCCTTGCCAAACCAGTGGGGACTGTGGTTCTGGAGGAGACACCACCAGGCACCCATGTGCCTAGTACTAGTAATCAATCTCAAGAAGCTCCCTTACCAAAAACCTCTTTTGGCCATAGCAGCTCAGCCAGGCATTATTGCCACTTTTGGTAAGATGTCGTGGACAGGCCTGTTAGGAGACCTGGCTCTGAGTTTGAGGATCTTATCAGAATGTGGAGAGACGCCCTGATAAGATTGCAACACACTACAAAACTAAAGATCACACTACGAAACTCGTACTGTTGATCAACCGTCATGCGCTCAATATCAGGGAGAGGACTTCTTCCCCTCCAGTCGTGCGCATATGCAGTCTCCTCCTTATAACCCAATCATCACTAGGTACAAGGAGAAGAATGCATGTCATAGAGAAATACAAAATATAGTTCCCTCCTCGCCCTAGTGTGATTTTCCCATTGGGGCGAGGAAAGAACTCAACCTATGTTCCCAAGACAAATGTGCTACCTGGGCATACACAAATAATCCAGAAAATATACCACATTTGTCTTGTGGACAGAGGCCCCACTGTGAAGCCAGGCAGTGGATCATGCTGCTGTGCACCTCAGCCTGCTATTATTTGTGATCGCAGTGGGTCTCAGGAGTCCTGATTTGATCACAACTTTTGACATGTCCAAACATGTTAAAAGTTTATTTTAATGAGACTTAAAGGGGTTCTCCACTGCTTTAACCTTCTTGGGGCAGTTAGGTAGTACTGTGGCTATATGTAATTACCCCTTTGTTTCCTGCTGGTAACGCTACTGTAGTTGGGTTATTTTTTTACCTTATTTTCAAACCCGGAAGCTGGTTACTTCATTAGTTTGCTGGCTTTTTTTGACCACTGTTTTTTTTCAGCCGCCGCCATCTTTCCATCGCAACGTCACCCTGCAGGGTGTTGTGTTGGAGGCCGGCCTGCCCCACGCGCTGTACGTGCCCGCCTCCCGCGCTGATGAATATTCCACCGTCATAATCGCGGACCTCCTTCCTTTCAGCTTCTTATAAGCTGATTGCTGATTGGGCTGCTCGCGGCGAATCGGCTCCGTTGTTGGACGCATGCGCAGTTCGTTCTCGGTCAGGAGGGTCATCTGCCAGAGAGCGCCTAGCAAACCTTGGGGAGTGTTAATACCCCAGCGCGTCAGTCCCGAAGCTGAAAACACAATGGCACATGCGCAGGTGACCCTCCCGACCGAGGATGAACTGCGCATGGGCACAACAACGGAGCCGATTCGCCGCCAGCAGCCCAATCAGCAATCAGCTTATAAGAAGCTGAAAGGAAGGAGGTCCGCGATTATGCCGGTGGAATATTCATCAGCGTGGGAGGCAGGCACATACGGAGCGTGGGGCAGGCCGGCCTCCAACACAACACCCTGCAGGGTGATGTAGCGATGGAAAGATGGCGGCGGCTGAAAAAAAACAGTGGTCGAAAAAAGCCAGCAAACTAATTAAGTAACCAGCTTCCGGGTTTGAAAATAAGGTAAAAAATAACCCAACTACAGTAGCGTTACTAGCAGGAAACAAAGGGGTAATAACATATAGCCACAGTACTACCTAACTGCCCCAAGAAGGTTAAAGCAGTGGAGAACCCCTTTAATAATCCTCGTCCATGAGGACTATCTGGCAGAGGATAATCATTTACTTTCTGACGAAACATGATATATTTCACTCACCACCAACCCCTCCAGAACTTAGTGAACTCATAGTCACTGGCTATGACACAGGTGTCTTAAGTAAAAAAAAAAATTTGACTTTATTACTATCACGAAACCCAGTGCATCTTTGTTCTACCAACTTCCCAAGGTCCACAAAAATTACATACTTACAAAAATTACAGCTTTCATACTCCGGATTTAAGCATCAATATAAAAACAAATTTCAAACCGGTGGATAGCAACAGCTATGTGGACTACAACAGTGCCCATTATATCAAATAGCTCAATAACATACCCTTTGATCAATATAAGAGAGCGAGAAGAAATTGTACATAACCAGCGGACTACGTAGAACAAATTGAAATCTTAACAAACAGATTCAAGTTCAAAGGCTACTCAACTTCTCTTATCAAAAGTAATCCAGCAAACTGGATTAAAAAAACTTATCTAGTACCCAGCACCAAAGAAACTGAACCCACAAATCTTGCCTGCAGTTTTACTACCACCTTTATGAGCGATCAAACAACATATGATCCATCATAAAAAATACACCAGAATATCCTCCAGCTAGGCCATATGTGAAAGACATCATCCCCACTAATCCTAAAATCACCTTTCGAAAAACCTCCTCCTTAATACTTTATGATCCAGCGGGAGGGTTTTTTTTTTTGCTCACTTTTTTTGCTCCTCACATTCTAAGACCCCCTAACTTTTTTATTTTTCCATTGACAAAGTTGTAATAGGGCTTATTTTTGGGGGGACAAGTTGTACTTTTCATTGGCACACTTTATTTTATCATAAAATGTATGACGGAACCAAAAAAATATATATATGTAAGGCAAAATTGAAAAAATATAGAATTGTGTAATTTTGTGGGGCAATCATTTTTTTTCAGGGTTTACAATATGGTAAATATGACATGCTATCTTCAGTCAGTATGATTGCAATGATATGAAACTTGGATAATTTTTGTTTCATTTTAAGGTAAAAAAAAAATGTAATACTCGGAAAAGAAAAAAAAAGTTTTTTCAATGCCATGTTCTGACCCCAATAACATTTTTATGTCTACACCTACGGAGCTATGTTAGGGTTTATCTTTTGAGCCATGAACTGTAGTTTTTAACGGTACTACTTTTGTGTATATATGACTTTTTGATTACTTTTTATTACGTTTTTTTTCTGTAATATGATGTGACCAAAAATCAGCAATTTTGGCATTTGTAATTTTTTGCATTTATGCCTTTCACTGTGCACGATCAGGAACATCATATTTAACCCCTTAAGGACTTTCATTTTTGCACTTTCATTTTTCCTCCTCACCTTCTAAAAATCATAACCCTTTCAATTTTCCACCTAAAGACCCATATGAAAACTTGTTTTTTGTGCCACCAATTTTACTTTGTAATAGTATCAATCATTTCACCACAAAATTAATGGTGAAACCAGAAAAAAACATTTGTGGGGCATAATTGAAAAAAAAGATTTTGTAACTTTTGTGGGCTTCCGATTATACGCAGTGCACTTTTCAGTATTTTTATTCTATAGATCAATACGATTAAATTGATACCCAACATATATAGGTTTGATTTTATTTTACTTCTGTTAATAAATATTGAGGGGAATTTATCAAAGGTTGTTTCTGAAAGTCATTATCTATGTAGTTTTTTTTTTTTTTTTGCTTTAGTTTTTCTTTTGTGCGCATGATTTATTAAAATGTCGCACGGCATTAGTAAATTTTGCGCATGAAAGTCAAACTTTGACAATCACCTCACAAAGTAACTTCTGAAGGTATACTACTAAGCAAGTAGCTAGAAAGTCTTTCCTCATCATTCTCCAAGCTTTTTTACTTTGCTGTCAAGTGTGAATTCATTTCTCCGTAATTCTTTAAAGTTTTAAAACATTACCTGAGCATAATCCTTGCCATGGCTCAATCTTTTGTCAAGCATAAGTCCAAAAAAAATACATTCAGAACCGCCAAGTGCAGCTGAGCAGTTATTACTAGAAATAACTGAAGATGAAGCTGCAGTTGAAAGTCAGGGATTCCTAGCTACTATTATGAATTATCAGAACAGTATACAGGATCTGGCGGCAGCGCAGTGTAGTGTAGTCGCATGAACCGCCGGCTTCTATATACACTGTCATAATTCATAATCCCCGCTAGGAGAGTGGAGCTCTGATTGGTTAATAGCTATTGACCAATCAGAGCTTCCGTGTTCCGGCGGCGGGGATTATGAATTATGACAGTGTGTATAGGAGCCGGAGGCAGCACAGTGTAGCATGTATAGTGTCGCATGTACCACCGGCTTCTATATACAGGGTGGGCCATTTATATGGATACAAATGGGAATGGTTGGTGATATTAACTTCCTGTTTGTGGCATAAAGAGGGAAACACATCATCATGTAGCAATTTTGCATATCCAGTGGCCTACATGATGTTGTGTTTCCCTCTTTATGCACTGAAGCTGGTACGTTCCCTGAGTTTTTCCGGCAAGATGGTGCACTACCACATTATGGGTGTCAGGTCCGAGCATTCCTAGATGAACAGTTTCCTGGTAAGTGGATTGGTTGTCGTGGGCCAGTTGAATGGCCCCCAAAGTCTCCCGATCTGACCCCCTTAGACTTTTATCTTTGGGGGTCATCTGAAGGCAATTGTCTATGCTGTGAAGATACGAGATGTGCAGCACCTGAAACTACGGATACTGGAAGCCTGTGCTAGCATTTCTCCTGCTGTGTTGCTATCAGCGTAAGAAGAGTGGGAGAGGAGGGTTGCATTGACAATCCAACACAATGGGCAGCACATTGAACACATTTTATAAGTGGTCAGAAACTTTTAAATAACTCATGAAAGAATAAAGTTATGTAAAAAACAAGCACATCATTGTTTTTCTTGTGGAATTCCCAATAAGTTTGATGGGTCACATGACCCTCTTCCTATTGAAAAAACTAAAGTTGGATTAAAAATGGCCAACTTCAAAATGGCCGCCATGGTAACCAACCATCTTTAAAAGTTTCCCCCCTCATATATACTAATGTACCACAAACAGGAAGTTAATATTACCAACCATTCTCATTTTATTAAGGTGTATCCATGTAAATGGCCCACCCTGTACATTGTCATAATTCATATTCCCCGCCGGAACACGGGAGCTCTGATTGGTTAATAGCTATTGACCAATCAGAGCTCCCCTCTCCCAGCGGCGGGGATTATGAATTATGACAGTGTATATAGGAGTCGGCGGCAGCGCAGTGTAGACGCACGTGCTGCCGGTTTGTTAACTTAATAAATGCGGATCACAGCGGGTCTCTGCAGAATGACCCGGCGCGATCTGCACCTCAGCCCCTGGACTACAACTCCCATCATGGACAGAGTCTGTCCATGATGGGAGTAGTAGTCCTAAAAGTCTCGCAGCCAGGGGAGATGTGCAAGTACCATCCCTCAGCAGCGCTGCGGTACTACAACTACTCCCATCATGGGACAGGCTCTGTCCCATGATAGGAGTAGTAGTCCAAGGGCAGAAGGGAAGATCACTGCAGATCCCTCTCCTGCGATCCGCATTTATTAACTACACAAGCCGGCGGTACATGGCTACACCAGGGCCGTTTGAATGAATTTGGGGGCCCCAAGCAAAATAGACATGGAGGCCCCCCCCCACACACACACACCTTACGCACGCAAAAAAGATTGTATATACAGGACCATATAGATATTATATACCAACTGTACACAGGATATATACCCAATATAAGTGATTACAGCTACATGAAGGAAGTCACAGGTCACGTCTTTTCTGATCAGCGTCGTCCTCTTTCCTTTTCTTTCCCGTCCAACTCAGACCGCCATGATGTCTTCTTCCAGCCAAAACTTCATCTCTCTTCATCTGCAGAACAAGCATCTTAGACTCTGCATTTTTCCAGTGCTCTCCTTAACACTACACAATCTCCTCATCTATAGGCCTGTAATAATGCCCCCCTTGGTGTCCCACTCATTAACAGAGCATGGTGCCCAACAGTCCCCAACCATGGTGCCTCCAGCTGTTGCAAAACTACAGAGCCCAGACGACCTCTGGCTTTCCGGGCATGCTGGGAGTCATAGTTTTGCACCCTGGTTGGGAAACACTGATGTCGGTAGTTAAGTAGCCAGGTACATAGCTAGTAGGGCTGCATAATATGGGGAAACTGTGCGATTGCGATTATGGACCTAAATATTGCAATTTCAATATTATAAACAAACAGTGAAATCCTCCCATTTCATGTCCAATCTCCCCCCATTTTACATCTATTCCCCCATTATATATGCACCACTCATTTCTCCCCATTTCATTTCTATCCCCCATGTCACATTCTCCCCTTCCCAGCCCTACACCATCTCATCTTCCCCATGTGACATTCTCCCCCTATGTTAACACCCCCCCCCCCCGTCCCAATAGACAGGTAGTGCCCCCAAATTAGATCCCCAGTAGGCAGGTAGTACCCCCAGATTGACCCCCTCCCCCCAGTAGGTATGTAGTACCCCCAGATTGACCCCCTTCCCCTAGTAGGCAGGTAGTACCCCCAGATTGACACCAAGTAGGCAGGTAGTACCCCCAGATCACCCCCTTCCCCCCCCCCCAGTAGACAGGTTGTAGCCCCATATTAGACCTCTCCCCCCCAGTAGGCAGGTAGTACCCCCAGATTAACCTTTGCCCCCCCCTAGTAGGCATGAAGCACCCCCAGATTAACTCCCTTCCCCCAGTAGGCAGGTAGTACCCCAGATTAACCCCCTCCGCCCAGTAGGCAGGTAGTACCCCCAGATTAACCCCTTCCCCCCAGTAGGCAGTACCCCCAGAAGAGGGGGTTAACCTGGGGGTACTACCTTCCTACTGGGGGGAAGAGGGGGTTAATCTGGGGGTACTACCTGCCTACTGAGGGGGGGCAGATTAACCCCCTCTCCCCCCCAGTAGGAAGGTAGTACCCCCAGATCAACCCCCTCCCCCCCTACCTTTCTACGGGGGGGGGGAGAGGGGGTTAATCTGGGGGTACTACCTGCCTACTGGGGGGAAGAGAGGGTTAATCTGGGGGTACTACCTTCCTACTGGAGGAAGAGGGGGTTAATCTGGGCCCCCCCAGTAGGCAGGTAGTACCCCCAGATTAACCCCCTCTTCCCCCCAGTAGGAAGGCAGTACCCCCAGATTAACCCCCTCTTCCCCCCATTAGGCAGGTAGTACCCCCAGATTAACCCCCTCTTCTCCCAGTAGGAAGGTAGTACTCCCAGATTAACCCCCTCTTCCCCCCAGTAGGCAGTACCCCCAGAAGAGGGGGTTAATCTGGGGGTACTACCTGCCTACTGGGGGGAAGATGGGGTTAATCTGGGGGTACTACCTTCCTACTGGGGGAAGAGGGGGTTACCTGCCTACTTAGGGGGGCAGTTTAACCCCCTCCCCCCCAGTAGGAAGGTAGTACCCCCAGATTAACCCCCTCTTCCCCCCAGTAGGCAGTACCCCCAGAAGAGGGGGTTAATCTGGGGGTGCTACCTGCCTACTGGGGGGAAGAGGGGGTTAATCTGGGGGTACTACCTTCTTACTGGGGGGAAGAGGGGGTTAATCTGGGGATACTACCTTCCTACTGGGGGGGGAAGAGGGAGTTAATCAGGGGGTACTACCTGCCTACTGGGGAGGGGCCTAGATTTACCCCCCCCCGTAGGAAGGTAGTACCTCCAGATTAAACCCCTCCCCCCAGACCCAGTAGGCAGGTAGATAGTAGTGCTAGTACCCCTAGGAATTGAGTGCAGAAACTTCACATTCACTCATGGTCAGAGAAGCAGAGAAGTTGCTGCATGGTAATGTCTCCACGCACCGCCCACCGTCACGCCGGCCCCTGAATTCTGGGACTCAGCGTGACGTCACGTGACATGGTGAGCCGCGCGTACATAGGAGGCCCGGGCCGATAGACGGTGAGCCGGAGCGGGGCACAAAAAGGAGCCGGAGGCACTCTGTAAAAGAATTTAAAAGGGGTCTGGATGCATTTTTTGAGAGTAATAACATCGCTGGTTATGTATAATAGATTTATAGGGACAGAACGTTGATCCAGGGATTTATTCTGACTGCCATATTTGGAGTCGGGAAGGAATTTTTTACCTCTAGTATGAGTTTTTTTTGCCTTCCTCTGGATTAACTCAGCAGGGACTCATTAAGGATATAGGTTGAACGTGATGGACTCTGGTCTTTTTTCAACCTTATGAACTATGTTACTATGTTACTATTCAGCAGCTAATACTGGAAGGATTAAGATTTTTTAATAAAAGTAATTTACAAATCTGTTTAACTTATTGGCACCAGTTGATTTAAAAAAAATGTTTTCCACCAGAGTACCCCTTTAACCTCTCAATTGACTGATCGCTACATGTTCTCTATCTTTGTTTTGATATGTAACATTTGTATCTATTCATACCTTATTTGGTTCTCCCTCTACTTGCCTGATCATCATTTATTGTTTGTTTTCCATCACGTTATCCTACTGTTCATTTTAATCTATCGACAGGAATCGCCTGAATTCAAAGCCATATGATTCCCGTGTCCCAACTCACCCGACCACTATTGCATGCCTGTCTCCACGTGGCCTAGACCATCTTTCAAACACAGCCAGGGAAGTTCATTCCACACAGCCCTACGAAACCGAGATGGTCCTGCTGCAGTTTCATACTATAGTCACCTTCTAATTGGTCGCCCATGATGTTGTCATTTAAACTTTAAACCCGGGACCATTCCTTCACCATTCATAAACTCCATGTACTATGTACCTATGTGAAAAAATTCCAAGCCTTCATTCCAAGCTACACCTTGTGGTCTATTTGATCGCATTTGCCACATAAGAGAAATACCGTATTTTTCGTCCTATAAGACACATCGGACCCCTTAATAATGATAATGGGGAGGTTGTCACAGGCGATCAAGAGAAGGCGGAGCTACTGAATGGGTTCTTTAGTTCTGTATACACTATGGAAGAAGGAGCTGACATTGGCCAGGTCAGTGCTGGTAACACATCATGTAATGTACTGAACTGGCTTAATGTAGAGATGGTACAAGGTAAGTTAAGTGATATAAATGTAAGCAATTCTCCAGGGCCGGATGGACTACACCCAAGAGTTCTTAGAGAGGTAAGTTCAGTAATATCTGTACCCCTGTTCATGATATTTAGAGATTCTCTGGTGTCTGGTATTGTGCCAAGGGACTGGCCCAAGGCGAATGTGGTACCAATCTTCAAGAAGGGCTCTAGGTCTTCCCCAGGAAACTATAGACCGGTAAGTTTAACGTGCATTGTGGGTAAATTGTTTGAAGGACTTATAAGGGATTACATACAGGAATACATAGGGGATAATAGTATTATAAGTGATAGCCAGCATGGGTTTACTAAGGATAGAAGTTGTCAAACCAATCTAATTTGCTTTTATAAGAGGTGAGTAGAAGCCTTGACAGAGGAATGGCTGTGGATATAGTGTTTCTGGATTTTGCTAAAGCGTTTGATACTGTCCCTCACAGACGTCTGACAGGTAAGTTAAGGTCTTTGGGTTTGGAAATTTTAGTTTGTAACTGGATTGAACACTGGCTCATGGATTGTACCCAGAGAGTGGTGGTCAATGATTCGTACTCTGATTGGTCCCCGGTTATTAGTGGTGTACCCCAAGGTTCAGTACTGGGCCCGCTGTTGTTTAATTTATTTATCAATGATATAGAGGATGGTATTAACAGCTCTGTTTCTATCTTTGCAGATGACACCAAGCTTTGTAGCACGGTACAGTCTATAGAGGATGTGCATAAGTTACAAGATGACTTGGATAGACTAAGTGTCTGGGCATCCACTTGGCAAATGAGGTTCAATGTGGATAAATGTAAAGTTATGCATCTGGGTACTAATAACCTGCATGCATCGTATGTCTTAGGGGGGATTAAACTGTCAGAGTCACTGGTAGAGAAGGATCTGGGTGTACTTGTAGATCACAGACTACAGAATAGCATGCAATGTCAGGCTGCTGCTTCCAAAGCCGGCAGGATATTGTCATGTATCAAAAGAGGCATGGACTCAAGGGACAAGGACATAATACTCCCCCTTTATAAAGCATTGGTACGGCCTCACCTGGAATATGCTGTTCAGTTTTGGGCACCTGTCCATAAAAGGGACACTGCGGAGTTGGAAAGGGTGCAGAGACACGCGACTAAACTAATATGGGGCATGGAACATCTTAGCTATGAGGAGCGATTAAAGGAGTTACAATTGTTTAGTCTTGAGAAGAGACGTTTAAGGGGGGATATGATAAACGTATATAAGTATATTAATGGCCCATACAAAAAATATGGAGAAAAACTATTCCAGGTTAAACCCCCCCAAAGGACGAGGGGGCACTCCCTCCGTCTGGAGAAGAAAAAGTTTAGTCTCAAGGGGCGACACGCCTTCTTTACCGTGAGGACTGTGAATTTATGGAACGGTCTACCTCAGGAACTGGTCACAGCAGGAACAATTAACAGCTTTAAAACAGGATTAGATAAATTCATGGAACAAAATAACATAAATGCTTATGAAGAAATATAAAATCCCATCCCTTCCCCAATATCGCGCCACACCCCTACCCCTTAATTCCCTGGTTGAACTTGATGGACATATGTCTTTTTTCGACCGTACTAACTATGTAATGTAACTATGTATAAGACGCACCCAATTTTTAGGGGCAAAATCTAAAAAAATAAAGATTTTGAACCCAATAGTGGTCTTCAATCTGCGGACCTCCAGATGTTGCAAAACTACAACTCCCAGCATGCCCGGACAGCCGTTGGCTGTCCGGGCATGCTGGAAGTTGTAGTTTTGCAACATCGGGAGGTCCGCAGATTGAAGACCACTGCATAGGAGGTAATACTCACGTGTCCCCGCCGCTCCGGACCCGTCACCGCTGCCCTGGATGTCGCTCCATCGCTGTCGCCGTGTCCCCGTCGCTCCAGAACGTCTCTGCTGCCGGCCGGGTATCCTCGCTCTCCGTCGCCGCCATCACGTTGTTACGCACGCCGACGCATGTACGTGACGACGAGGAAGGAGAGAGCCGGCATACAGGGGATCCCTGAACGGAGAAGACACCGAGGAGGAAGGTAAGGTCCCCCCCGGTGTCCTGTAAGCACTAACCCGGCTATTCAGTCGGGCTGTTCGGGACCGCCGCGGTGAGATCGCGGCGGTCCCGAACAGCCCGACTGAACAGCCGGGTTAGTGTCACTTTTCCTTCAGACGCAGCGGTCAGCTTTGATCGCCACGTCTGAAGGGTTAATACAGGGCATCACCGCGATCGGTGATGTCCTGTATTAGCCGCGGGTCCCGGCCGTTGATGGCCGCAGGGACCACCGCGATAGGGGTGTATTCGCCGTATAAGACGCACCAACTTTTTCCCCCCAGTTTTGGGGAAGAAAAAGTGCGTCTTATACGGCGAAAAATACGGTACCTTCTTGTCAATTTTAACACTTATTTATGTTATATCTATGTGTAATTTTTCCGGGCAGTACTTTGTGTATTATACCATTTGAGTTTGTTTTTGTTGATGTATGTATACTGCCACTGATGGGGTTACTACGCCCATTGGGGGAGATTTATCAAAACCTGTGCAGAGTAAAACTTGCCCAGTTGCCCATCGCAACCAATCAGCTTACTTTGTTCATTTTTAGGAAGGCCTCTGCAAAATGAAAGAAGCAATCTGATTGGTTGCTATGGGCAACTGGACAACATTATTTCTGCACAGGCTTTGATAAATCTCCCCCATTGACTTTGTTTGATTGTTTGGCACAATTTTTGTTTATTTAAACCTGTACACAATATCGCCTGTATACAGCTGCAATCTGAATAAGGGAAATTGTATTCCTGAAATATTAAATATACTGTACTTCTTAACCCTTTAAGGACACAGCCCATTTTGGTCTTAAGGACAAGGTCAATTAAAGTTTTTGCATTTAGTTTTTTTCCTCCTCTCCTTTTAAAAGACATAGGGGGAGATTTATCAATACCCGTCCAGAGGAAAAGTTGCCCAGTTGCCCATAGCAACCAATCAGATCGCTTCTTTCATTTTGCAGAGGCCTTGTTAAAAATGAAAGAAGCCAGCTGATTGGTTGCTATGGGCAACTGGGAAAGTTTTCCTCTGCACAGGTATTGATAAATCTTCCCCATAACTCTTATATTTTCACCTACAGACCAATTTTTTGCGCGACCAATTGTACTTTGTAATTACATTTTTCATTTTACCATAAAATGAACCTCAAAACCAAAAAAATTATTATTTGCAGGCAGAAATTTATAAGAAAACTTGGAAATTTCAGTACACAGCAATCGATTTCAGAAGGAATTCTGAAAATTCTTTTGGTGGGGTCTAGGGAGGAGATTCATCAAAACCAATGTAGAGGAAGAGTGGTGCAGTTGCCCATAGCAACCAATCAGATTGCTTCTTTCATTTTTAACAAAGCCTTTGAAAAATGAAAGAAGCAATCTGATTGGTTGCTATGGGCAACTGCACCACTCTTCCTCTACACTGCTTTTGATGAATCTCCCCCTAGGATCTGGAATTTTCACAGAGGAAGGTGAATGGTGCAGCAGAATCCCATTAAGAACAAAGGAAGGCTGCTGCACTATATTTTCCAGGCGGAAAATCTGTAGTGTGAATGGGCCTTTATTCCTACCAATCTACAAAGAAATAATGCTTGGTCATTACATTACGAAGCAAACTAGGCCGCGTCCTACAAAAGGGTTACTAGTGGGAGTTGCTGTATATGTTACTATATATTCTTATGGCTGTAACTTGTCTGCATGCTGACAGATTATTGCGCTTTATCTATTAATGCTCAAAATGATCCCGAAAAGGTCGAGACGCGTGAAGATACGTATGTATCCTGTACAGTACTGGCGCCCATCGTCCAGCAGGTGGCGTTGCACAAGAGCATGAACTGTCTGCTATGATGTGGAAGAGAATTGTGCGGCGGTACGGAGAGAGACGCTCTATCCTCGTCACCGGGACGCCTCTTGTTACTGCCGTTTCTATGGACACGTCAGCGGCCTACTCCCGTTTACAAGGCCTGCTTTCGAGTAAAACTAGCGGGTGACCGATAAGAGGGACCCTGCGGGCGGGTATACCTGGGGAGCGGGGTCCCTGAAAAACCTTCGGTTGTATAAAGGTGAGAGCGCGGCTGCTGGTAATGTCCTGCGGGGCTGGGTGTTCGGTGTGTGTGTGGTCATTCCTCCGGCTGCTTCGCCTCTTCATATAATGCTGAAAGTTCAAGGATTTATGGTCTTTTTTTTTTTTTTTTGTGTGTGTTTATGACAACTTGTTATGGTGAAGCATGGCTGTAGTTAAAGGGACAAGACCCTTAACCAGACTATCACAGTCCCCTAGTGCTGCTTGTTCAGCTGAGTTCACTCTGTGTTAGGAACTGTACAGCCGATTCCATTGAATGCAGGTTCTGTTACAGGTATTAATGGGATCTACAGTCTTGATCAGTGGTCTCTAACCTGCGGACCTCCAGATGTTGCAAAACTACAACTCCCAGCATGCCCGGACAGTCGAAGGCTATCCGGGCATGCTGGGAGTTGTAGTTTTGCAACATCTGGAGGTCTGCAGGTTAGAGACCATTGATCTAGATCATAAACCTAACAGGCCTGCATTTAGGATGTAGGGTATTAATGGGATCTACAGTGGGATCTAATGGGATCTACCATCTAGATCAGTGGTCTCTAACCTGCGGACCTCCAGATGTTGCAAAACTACAACTCCCAGCATGCCCGGACATCCTTTGGCTGTCCGGGCATGCTGGGAGTTGTAGTTTTGCAACATCTGGAGGTCCGCAGGTTAGAGACCATTGATCTAGATCATAAACCTAACAGGCCTGCATTTAGGATGTGTTCATACTTTGTAATTTACCGCCAGACAGACAAAATCGGGCCTGAGATTCCGAAAGCAACCAACGCCGACTGAATCATTTGGCTCTAGGACTGCACTGACATTGCCGTCCCCATAGACAGCAATGTGTGCAGAATTTTTAGAGGCAGAAAGTCTGCCTCAAAAACTCTGCAGTGTTCACTGTTCATTGGAATCCCATTGCCAGCAATGGAATTTTAAAACGGAATTCCATAGTGTGAATCAGGCCTTAGTGTACGTGTCGGACGTGCACGTCATGCGCTTCCCTCAATATTTATGTCTATGGACACTTGAGCCTAACCACCAAATCCTGCTGCATATTTTCAGGCAGACCTACTACTTACATGCATTCCATAGTTGGAACTTTCATTTCAGTGTATGTAATAGCCAGGGTTCAGACTAAGTAATTTCTGAGCGTAATTCCTATTAGAAATCAGCCTGAGGAATTCCTGTGCAGCAGAGTCCCATTGCTGTCAATTCTGCTGCACAGTACTTACTACGATTTTCAGCTGCTGAAAGAATGATCTTTGTTATTCTTTTGGTGGAATCTGAGCTGAATACATTGGCGTCTATGGGGATGGCGCAGTCTGGCGCCGACTGATTCTCCGGGTGGAATAATTCTATCCGGAAAATCTTTAATGTGAATTCAGCCTGAACCAAAATAGATGTAGAATCAGCACCAACAAGTCCAATAAATTCCAAAACCTTTAATCAACAAACCTTTAAAAGCAACACTACAAATAAGGCAATAATATGAACCCTGACTAGTTTCTGGCCTATCGACTTGGACTAAACTGTGATTAAGGGTAAGGTCACATGTAGCGCATCCGCAGCATATTTGATGCTGTGGATGCGCTTCTGACTGCCCCTATAGTCAGCCTGCTACTTTGCCCAAGGGTCCTGGTTTGTCTGCTTGTAGCAGCAATATGCCACTATGAGCAGACACCGACTGAGCTGATGCACCACGTGGGAAACCTTAAAGGGGTACGGCCGGAGGTAATTCCAGGGTTTTTTATTTTTTTAATGCAAGGAATTCTGGCAGGGTGTAAAGAAAAAAGGACGTGTGGCCAACTCCCAAAGAGTTATTGCTGTTAAATAGCTCAGGGTGCCCTGACCAGACTTTGAAGTTGAAAAAAAGACCAGAGTCCATCTAGTTCAACCTATATCCCTAATGAGTCCCTACTGAGTTGTTCCAGGGGAAGGCAAAAACGCTCATACTAGAGGTAAGAAATTTCTACCCGATTCCAGTATGGCAGAATAAATCTCTGGGTCAACATGCTGTCCCTAAATATCTAGTATACATAACCAGCAATGTTATTATTCTCCAAAAAAGCATCCAGACCCCTTTTGTACTCTTTTACAAGTTCACCATGACCATCTCCTCCGGGAGAGAATTCCACAGTCTCACTGCTCTTATAGTAAAGAATCCCCGTCTGTGCTGGTGTAGAAACCTTCTTTCCTCTAGACGTAGAGGATGCCCCCTTGTTATAGATACAGTCCTGGGTTTAAATAGATCAAGGGAGAGATCTCTGTACTGTCCGCTGATATATTTATACATAGTTATTAGGTCTCCCCTAAGCCTTCTTTTTTTTCCCCAAACTAAATAACTCCAATTCTGATAATCTTTCTGGGTTCTGTAGTCCTCCCATTCCCCGCATTACTCTGGTTGCCAGTCTATGAACCCTCTCCAGCTCCACTATATCTTTCTTGTACACTGGTGCCCAGTACTGTACACAGTATTCTATGTGTGGTCTGACTAGTGATTTGTACAGCAGTAGAATTATTTCCTTGTCATGGGCATCTATGCCCCTATTGATGCCCCCCCCCCCCCCCCTGATTTTATTTGCCTTGGCAGCAGCTGCCTGACACTGGTCACTACAGCTAAGTTTACTATTAACTAAGACCCCTAAGTCCTTTTCCACGTCAGTCGTCCCAAGTGTGCTCCCATTTAATATATAATCCCATCTCGGATTCTTCCTCCCCATGTGCATTACCTTACATTTATCAGTGTTGAACCTCATCTGCCACTTCTCAGCCCAAACCCCCAACCTATCCAGATCCATTTGTAACAGTGCACTGTCCTCTATTGTGTTTACCACTTTACAGAGTTTAGTATCATCTGCAAAGATTGCTACTTTACTATTCAACCCCTCTACAAGGTAATTAATAAATATATTAAATAGAACAGGACCCAAGACTGACCCCTGTGTCACCCAATCAGAATAAGTACCATTTATAACCACCCTCTGTTTTCTATCGCTGAGCCAGTTACTTACCCACTTACACACATTCTCAACAGCCCAATCCTTATTTTATGCACCAATCTTTTATGTGGCACTGTATTAAATGCTTTGGAAAAATCCAGATATACGACATCCAGTGATTCCCCCTGGTCCAGTCTGGAGCTCACCTCCTCATAAAAGCTGATCAGGTTAGTTTGACAGGACCGATCCCTCATAAAGCCATGCTGATATGGAGTCACACATTTATTTTTATCAATATACTCCAAAATAGCATCTCTTAGAAAACCCTCAAACTATTTACATACAACGGAGGTTAAACTAACAGGCCTATAATTCCCGGGGTCACCTTTTGTCCCCTTTTTTAAATATTGACACCACATTTGCCATGTGCCAGTCCTGGGGAACAGTCCCTGTTACTATAGAGTCCCTGAATATTAAAAATAGAGGTCTGTCTATTACAGTACTTAATTTAGAACTTGGGGGTGAATGCCATCTGGACCTGGTGATTTGTCTATTTTGATTTTTTGTAGGCGGCACTGTACTTCTTCCTGGGTTAGACAGGTGACCTGTACTGGGGAGTTTACCTTATCACACTGTATTTCACCTGGCATTTCATTTTCCTCGGTGAATACAGTGGAGAAGAATTTGTTTAATATATTAGCTTTTTCCTGATCCCTGTTTTTAATTTCTTCCTCATCATTTTTTAACCCCTTAATGACCAAGCCCATTTTCACCTTAAGGACCAGGCCAATTTTATTTTAGCGTTTTTGTTTTTTCCTCCTCGCCTTCTAAAATCCATAACTCTTTTATATTTCCATGTACAGACCCATATAAGGGCTTGTTTTTTGCATGACCAATTGTACTTTGTAATGAAACCTCTCATTTTACCATAAAATGTACGGCGAACCCCAAAAAAAAATTTTTTAGGGAGGAAATTTAAATGAAAATCTAAATTTTGCACATTTTGGAGGGTTTTGTTTTCACACTGTACACTTAACGGTAAAAATGACATGTGTTCTTTATTCTGTGGGTCAATACGATTAAAATGATACCCACATCTAGATACTTTTATATTTTTGCACCGCTTAAAAAAAAAAAAAGTAAAACTTTTTGTACAAAATCAGTAATCTAAAAACGCCCTATTTTGACCACCTATAACTTTTTCATTTTTCCGTATATAGGGTGGTATGAGGGCTCATTTTTTGC
Organism: Hyla sarda; assembly: GCF_029499605.1. Lineage (NCBI taxonomy): Eukaryota > Metazoa > Chordata > Amphibia > Anura > Hylidae > Hyla > Hyla sarda. The sequence continues at coordinate 170,923,398 of NC_079195.1, forward strand.
GCCGTCATCTGTACTTTTTTTAGATACCACATTTGCATATATAAAATTTTTAGATAATTTTGTATAATTTTTTTTGAATAAAATGTGACAAAAAAGCTGCATTTTTGGACTTTTTTAAATTTTTTACATTTACGCCATTCACCGTACGGGATCATTAACATTATATTTTGATAGTTCGGACATTTGCGCATGCGGCGATACCAAATATGTTTATTTAAAAAAAATTTACGCTTTTTGGGGATAAAATGGGAAAAACTGACAATTTTCATTTTTATTGGGGTAGGGGATTTTTCACTTTTTTTTTACATTTTATTTTTACATTTTTCAACTTTTTTTTTACACTTTTTATGTCCCCATAGGGGACTATCTATAGCAATCCTTTGATTGCTAATACTGTGCAGTGCTATGCATAGGACACAGCACTGCTCAGTATAATCGGTGATCTTCTGCTCTGGACTGCTCGATCGCAGACCAGAGCAGAAGACCCCGGGACACGGCCGGAGCTAGGTAAGGGGACCTCCGGCTGTCATCCAATCAAAGTGCCGCAATGCCGCAGATGCCGTGATCTGTATTGATCACGGCATCGGAGGGGTTAATGGCGGACATCCGCGCGATCGCTGATGTCGGCCATTACGGGCGGGTCGGAACCTGTCGTGTATGAGGCGAGCACCCTTCCGATGCTCGCAGTCATACACAGGACGTAAATGTACGTCCAGGTGCGGGAAGTCCCGCTAAACCAGGACGTTACATTTATGTCCGTGGTCGTTAAGGGGTTAAAGGGACAACACTTTCATTTTTGACCTTTTGCTATTTATATAGTTAAAGAACATTTTGGGGTTAGTTTTGCTCTCTTTGGCAATGAGTCTTTCTGTCTCTATTTTTGCAGCTGTTATCTGTATTTTACATATTTAACATTTTTCTCTATAGATTTTTAATGCTTCATCACTGTCGTCCTGTTTTAGTAGTTTAAATGCTTTATTTTTGTCATTTATTGTTCCCTTAACATTTTTATTCATCCATATTGGTTTTCTTTTATTTCTGACCCTTTTATTCCCATAAGGTATATACATCTTACAGTGATAATTTAAGATATTCCTAAAAGTCTCCCATTTAGTGTCAGTATTCATATTTTTGAGGACATTATCCCATTTTATATTGTTAAGGCCTTCTCTGAGTTGATCAAATTTTGCCTTCCTAAAGTTCATTGTTTTCGTGGCCCCTCGAGAGATTCCCTTATTGCAGAACAAGCTATAATGTATTATATTATGATCACTATTTCCTAAGTGTCCTTCTACTTGCACATCAGTTACTCTATCAGATCTGTTGGTTAACCTCTTCAGGACACAGGGTGTATAGACACGCCCTGCATTCCGAGTCCTTAAGGATACAGGGCGTATCCATACGCCCGTGGGAAATCCGGTCCCCACTGCTAGCCGGTTGGGGACCGGAGCCGGATGCCTGCTGAAATCATTCAGCAGGCACCCCGGCACATCGCCCAGGGGGGTCCTGAGTTCCCCCCATGGTGATCGGAGAAAATCGCTTGTCAATTCAGACATGCGATTTTCTCCAATTCTGAGCTGATCGGGTCTCTGGTGACCCGATCACCCAGAAAATAGGGCTGATCGGAGCTGCGATCTCCTCCTATCCCCTGCCATTAGTCAGAACGGAGTTCTGACCAATGGCAGCGCAGGACAGGGGGTTACCATGGCAACCCCCCGTTCTGCCCGCCCCTGGATGTCGAGGGGATCTGGGAAGAAGATGGAGGCCGTACCTGCTAGAGAAGATGCCTGGGGACCTGGGATCTTCGCTGGAGCCTGCTGGATACTGGATCAGATAGGGAATCGTCGGTGGGGGGGGGGGGGGGGGGGGGGGGATTGAAAGTGAAAGTAAAACGATCTTTACTGTGGCAACCACTAGGAAGGCCAAACTGCAACTCCCAGCATGCCCAGACAGCCAAAGGCTGTCTGGGCATGCTGGGAGTTGTAGTTTTGCAACATCTGGAGGGTCACAGTTTGGAGACCACTGTTACAGTGGTGCCCAAACGGTAGCCCTCCAGATGTTGCCAAACTACAACTCTCAGCATGCCTCGACTGCCCAGGCATGCTTTTACCCTTTTTAAAAATGTAAAATTTTTGGGAAAACAAGCATTTTAGGTAAAAAAAAATATATATTTTTTTTTACATATGCAAAAGTCGTGAAACACCTGTGGGGTATAAACCCCTTGTTACGTTCCCTGAGCGGTGTAGTTTCCAAAATGGTATGCCTTTTTTTTTTTTTTTTTGCTGTCCATGCACCATAGGGGCTTCCTAAATGCGGCATGCCCCCAGAGCAAAATTTGCTTCCAAAAAGCCAAATGTGACTACTCCTCTTCTGCTATTACCCTTTTTTAAAAATGTAAAATTTTTGGGAAAACAAGCATTTTAGGTCAAATTTTTTAAAATTTTTTTTTACATTTGCAAAAGTCAGGAAACGCCTGTGGGGTATTAAGGCTAACTTTATCCCATGTTACATTCCCCGAGGGGTCTAGTTTCCAAAATGGTATGCCATGTGTTTTTTTTTTTTTTTTTTTTTTTGCTGTTTTGGTGCCCAAGGGGCTTCCTAAAAGTGACATGCCCCCCAAAAATCATTTCAGAAAATTGTTCTCTCCAAAATCCCGTTGTCGCTCCTTCCCTTCTGAGCCCTCTACTACGCCCGCCGAACACTTTACATAGACATATGAGGTATGTGCTTACTCGAGAGAAATTGGGCTACATATACAAGTAAAATTTTTTTCCTTTTTACCCCTTGCAAAAATTCAAAAATTGAGTCTACAAGAACATGCGAGTGTAAAAAATTAAGATTTTGAATTTTCTCCTTCACTTTGCTGCTATTCCTGTGAAACACCTAAAGGGTTAAAACACTGACTGAATGTCATTTTTAATACTTTGCGGGGTGTAGTTTTTATAATGGGGTCATTTATGGGGTATTTCTAATATGAAGACCCTTCAAATCCACTTTAAAACTGAACTGGTCCCTGAAAAATATCGAGTTTGAAAATTTGGTGAAAAATTGGAAAATTGCTGCTGAACTTTGAAGCCCTCTGGTATCTTCCAAAAGTAAAAACTCATCAATTTTATGATGCAAACATAAAGTAGACATATTGTATATGTGAATCAAACATTTTTTTATTTGTAATATACATTTTCCTTACAAGCAGAAAGCTTCAAAGTTAGAAAAATGCAACATTTTAACCTCTTAAGGACCCATGACGTATGCATACGTCATGAGTCCCGGTCCTGCGATATAACGCGGGGTCACACGGTGACCCCGCATTATATCGCGGCGGGCCCGGCATCATAGTGAAGCCGGGACCCGCCTCTAATAGCGCGCTGTGCCGCGCGCTATTAACCCTTTAGCCGCGCGCTCAAAAGCTGAGCCGCGCGGCTAAAAACGAAAGTAAAAGTGCCCGGCTAGCTCAGGGAGCTGTTCGGGATCGCCGCGGTATAATCGCGGCATCCCGAACAGCTGTAGCACAGGAGGAGGTCTTCTTACCTTCTCCTGTGCTGTCCGATCGCCGAATGAATGCTTCAAGCCTGAGATCCAGGCTTGAGCATTCAATTGCCGAAAACCCTGATTGATCCATTCCTATGGAGATGGATCAATCAGAGTAAAAGATCAGTACATGCAATGTTATAGCCCCCTATAGGAGCTATAATGTTGCATTAAAAAAGTGTAAAAAAATCATTAACCCTTTCAATTATCCCTTCCCCTAATAAAAGTTTGAATCACCCGGCATTTCCAAAAATAAAAAAAAACATTATGTAAATAATAATAAAAATAAACATATGTGGTATCGCCGCGTGCGGAAATGTCCGAATTATAAAAATATACCGCTTTTTAAACCGCTCGTTCAATGGCGTACGCGCAAAAAAATTCCAAAGTCCAAAATAGCGCATTTTTGATCACTTTTTATACCACAAAAAAGTGAATAAAAAGTGATCAAAAAGTCTGATCAGAACAAAAATGGTACCGCTAAAAACTCTCAAAGTGCCCTGAACACAGAAAATTAAAAAAGTTATAGGGGTCAAAAGATTACCATTTTAAACGTATACATTTTCCTGCATGTATTCATGATTTTTTTCGAAAGTGATACAAATTCAAACCTATACAAGTAGGGTATCATTTTAACCGTTTGGACCTACAGAATAAAGATAAGGTATAATTTTTGACAAAAAATGTACTGCGTAAAAACAGAAGCCCCCAAAACTTACAAAATAGTGTTTTTTCATCAATTTTGTCGCACATTGATTTTTTTTCCCGTTTCACCGTAGATTTTTGGGTAAAATGACTAATGTCATTACAAAGTAGAATTAGTGACGCAAAAATTAAGCCATTATATATAATTTTAGGTGAAAATTTTTAAGAGTTATGATTTTTTAAAGTTAAGGAGGAAAAATTGAAAATGAAAAAACGGAAAAAGCCCGGGTCCTTAAGGGGTTAACATTTTTCATCAAATTTTGGGATTTTTCACCAAGAAAGGATGCAAGTTACACCAAAAATTTACTACTATGTTAAAGTAGAATATGTCACGAAAAAACAATCTCGGAATCAGAATGATAACTAAAAGCATTCCAGAGTTATTAATGTTTAATAAGGCCAAAATGGGCTTGGTCCTTAAGGGGTTAAAGTCCCCCATTATTATCACATCATTCTCATTTGCTGCCTTGTTTATTTGCCTCAGTAATTGATCTTCTGCCTCTTCCATTATGTTCAGCATTTTTTTATTATAATCTCCATATATTTCCACCCATAATGTCTCCACATTATCGTTTCCCTCCCGTATATCCTCCCGCAGTGCGGCCTTCAGACTCAATTTCACATAAAGACAATCTCCTCCCCTTTCCGTTTTGTCCGATCCTTCCTGAATAGACTATAACCCTGTAAGTCTCTGTTATACCCACTATGTCATAATTTTCCTCAGACATCAACCACTCCAGTTCGTCAGTTTTATTGGACAGACTTCTGGCATTTGTCAACATGCAATACAATGGCATATGATTTTTCTTCCTATGAAGCCTATCCCTATTAACTATTTTAACCCCTCCCTCCGCTCCACACCCAGGTATATTACTAAGTCCCCCCTCTCTATCTACACTGTCTTCCCCCTCTATGTTGAAGGTTCCCTCCCCCCCCCAGTCCCTAGTTTAAACACTCCTCCACCCTTCTAGCCATCTTCTCCCCAAGCACAGCTGCACCCTCCCCATTGAGGTGCAGCCCATCCCTACGGTAGAGCCGGTATCCGACAGCGTAGTCAGCCCAGTTCTCCATGAACCCAAACCCCTCCTTCCTACACCAGCTTCTGAGCCACTTGTTTACCTCCCTAATCTCCCGCTGCCTCTCTGGTGTGGCTCGTGGTATAGGCAATATTTCAGAAAATATTACCTTGGAGGTCCTTGCCTTAAGCTTGCGGCCTAAGTCCTAGTGCTGGGCGGTATACCGGTATGAACCGGATACCGTTTTTTTTTTTCTCCCACGGTATGTTTTTTTCCCATACCGCTATACCGGTCGGGCCCCTCCCCCACCCACCGAGTCAATAAAAAAATTAAACTTACCCGTAATGGGGGTGGTCCAGGCCATCCATCCTTCCTGTAGTGTCCGGCGGCATTCCGGGTGGAGGGTGAACCGGTCCGGGCTGTCCTTCTTCTCTGGGGGTCATCTTCTCCACTCCGGGCAGGCTCCGGCCTAGTACGCTGCATAGACGCCGTGACGTCAGGTGCGTCGCTGCGCACGGACGTCACTGCGCAGTGGCTTCTATGCAGCATTACTATGCCGGAGCCTGCCCGGAGTGGAGAAGAGGACCCCCCGGAGAAGGACAGCCCGGACCGTTTCACCCTCCACCCGGAATGCCGCCGGACACTACAGGAAGGATGGATGGCCCGGACCACCCTCCCCGGACGGTCCCTGCAGCAACTGGGAAGGTGAGTCAGGGTTCTGGGATGGACAGGGGTCTGTATAATATACTATACCTACAGTAGGCCCTCCAGCTGTTGAGACCCTCCAGCTTTTGCAAAACTACAACTCCCAGCATGCCCGGACAGCTGTTGGCTGTCCGGGCATGCTGGGAGTAGTAGTTTTGCAACAGCTGGAGGCACCCCTAGTTGGGAAACACTGACCTGTACTATACACTACTGTATAGTCCAACATGCTGGGAGTTGTAGTTTTGCAACAGCTGGAGGCTGTAGGGTTGTTTGTTACATCTATTTAAAAGGGTACTCCACTGCCCCAGTGTTCAGATCATTTAGTTCCAAAAGCCCATTTAGTTCCGCTACACCACCTCAATGCAAGTCTCAATGTAAAAAAAAATAAATACTGTGATACTTTAGAAAAATACTGTGATACTCATTTTTCGTCATATCGCCCAGCACTACTAAGTCCTTTAAATCATTTTTAAGGATGCTCCACCTACCTCTTACTTTGTCATTGGTGCCAATATGTACCATGACTGCTGGGTCTTCTCCAGCCCCACCCAGCAACCTGTCAACCCGATCCACGATGTTCCGAACTCGAGCGGTGGTAAGACAACACACTGTCCGGCGATCCCTGTCTTTGTGAAAGATCGCCCTGTCTTTCCCCCTAACAATAGAGTCCCCCACTACCAGTACCTGTCTGCCGTGCCCTGCACTCCTCCCTCCCTCCTTACTGGAGCAGACACCCCCCTGGCAGTCAGACAGTATCTTGCTGCTGTACTGCTAGCTCTGAAATGGCATCCCCCTCATCTGCCAACCGGGCAAACTTGTTGTGGTGTGCCAGATCAGGACTAGCCTCCCTGACTTTTTCCCCTCTACCCCGTTTTCTAACTGTAACCCAGCTAACTGCCTGACTGTCCTGCTCCTCCGTCCCACTATCCTCCCCCACCTCTACCCCAGAGAGTACCTGCTCAGTGAGCAGGAGACTCCTCTCCAGGTTGTCAATGCTTCTCAGTGTTGCCAGTCGCTCTTCTAGATCCAGGATCCCGGCTTCCAAATGAACAACTAACACACATCTCGCACAACAATATGCACCCTCAAACTGCTGTTCAAGGATTGCATACATTGCGCAAGATGTGCACTGGACTGCATTTTCCAACATGGAGGCCATACTAAATTTGGGGATTGCAAGTATAAAAAAAAAAATAATAATTATATATATATATATATATATATATATATATATATTATATCAAATATTTCAATTACACTCCCTGAATTAATAAAGTCCCTTAAATTTTAAGTCCCCTCACTTTTATACTTACTCACTTTTAAGTGAGGTATGTGGGTTTATAGTTTGTCTAAAAATCAGGGAATCAGATGGACGTGACCTTAAATTTAACCCCTTAAAGACACAGGTCGTACAGGTACGCCCTGACATCCTGGTACTTAACCCCTTAAGGACTCAGCCCATTTTGGCCTTAACCCCTTAAGGACACATGACGTACTGGAACGTCATGTGTCCACTCCTGATCTATAACGCGGGGCCACGGCGTGGCCCCGCGTCATAGCGGTTCGGGCCCGGCCTCTAACAACGGCCGGGACCCGTGGCTAATAGCGCGCGGCATTGATCGCTGTGCCGCGCGCTATTAACCCTTTAGACGCGGCGTTCAAAGTTGAACGCCGCGTCTAAAGTGAAACCGAAAGCATGCCGGCTAGCTCAGCGATTTCACCGCGGCTATCCCGAACAGCTGACAGGACAGCGGGAGGGCCCCTACCTGCCTCCTCGCTATCCGATCGCCGAATGACTGCTCAGTGCCTGAGATCCAGGCATGAGCAGTCATGCGGCAGAATCATCGATCACTGGTTTCTTATGAGAAACCAGTGATCAATGTAAAAGATCAGTGTGTGCAGTGTTATAGGTCCCTATGGGACCTATAACACTGCAAAAAAAAAGTGCAAAAAAAAAGTGAATAAACATCATTTAACCCCTTCCCTATTAAAAGTTTGAATCACCCCCCTTTTCCCATAAAAGAAAAAACACAGTGTAAATAAAAATAAAAATAAACATAAATGGTATCGCCGCGTGCGGAAATGTCCGAATTATAAAAATATATCGTTAATTAAACCGCACGGTCAATGGCGTGCGCGCAAAAAAATTCCAAAGTCCAAAATAGTGCATTTTTGGTCACTTTTTATATCATGAAAAAATGAATAAAAAGCGATCAATAAGTCCTATCAATGCAAAAATGGTACCGTTAAAAACTTCAGATCACGGCGCAAAAAATGAGCCCTCATACCGCCCCATACACGGAAAAATAAAAAAGTTATAGGGGTCAGAAGATGACAATTTTAAACGTATTAATTTTCCTGCATGTAGTTATGATTTTTTCCAGAAGTCCGACAAAATCAAACCTATATAAGTAGGGTATCATTTTAATCGTATGGACCTACAGAATACATATCAGGTGTCATTTTTACCGAAAAATGTACTACGTAGAAACGGAAGCCCCCAAAAGTTACAAAACAGCGTTTTTTTTTAAATTTTGTCGCACAATGATTTTTTTTCCCGCTTCACCATAGATTTTTGGGCAAAATGACTGACGTCATTACAAAGTAGAATTGGTGGCGCAAAAAATAAGCCATCATATGGATTTTTAGGTGTAAATTTGAAAGAGTTATGATTTTTTAAAGGCAAGGAGCAAAAAACGAAAATGCAAAAACGGAAAAACCTCCGGTCCTTAAGGGGTTAAGGACTCAGACAATTTAATTTTTACGTTTTCATTTTTTCCTCCTCGCCTTCTAAAAATCATAACTCTTTTATATTTTCATCCACAGACTAGTATGAGGGCTTGTTTTTTGCGCGACCAGTTGTCCTTTGTAATGACATCACTCATTATATCATAAAATGTATGGCGCAACCAAAAAAACACTATTTTTGTGGGGAAATTAAAACGAAAAACGCAATTTTGCTAATTTTGGAAGGTTTCGTTTTCACGCCGTACAATTTATGGTAAAAATGACATGTGTTCTTTATTCTTAGGGTCAATACGATTAAAATGATACCCATTATTATATACTTTTATAATATTGTTGCGCTTAAAAAAAATCACAAACTTTTTAACCAAATTAGTACGTTTATAATCCCTTTATTTTGATGACCTATAACTTTTTTATTTTTCCGTATAAGCGGCGGTATGGGGGCTCATTTTTTGCACCATGACCTGTACTTTTTTTTGATACCACATTTGCATATAAAAAACTTAATACATTTTTTATAATTTTTTTTTAATAAAATGTATTAAAAAAGTCGGAATTTTGGACTTTTAAAATTTTTTTTCGTTCACGCCGTTCACCGTACGGGATCATTAACATTTTATTTTAATAGTTCGGACATTTACGCACGCGGCGATACCAAATATGTCTATAAAAAATGTTTTTTACGCTTTTTGGGGGTAAAATCGGAAAAAACGGACGTTTTACTTTTTTATTGGGGGAGGGGATTTTTCACTTTTTTTTTACTTTTACTTTTAAATTTTTTTACATTTTTTTTTACACTTGAATAGTCCCCATAGGGGACTATTCATAGCAATACCATGATTGCTAATACTGATCTGTTCTATGTATAGGACATGGAACAGATCAGTATTATCGGCGATCTTCTGCTCTGGTCTGCTCGATCACAGACCAGAGCAGGAGACGCCGGGAGCCGCACGGAGGAAGGTGAGGGGACCTCCGTGCGGCGTTATGAATGATCGGATCCCCGCAGCAGCGCTGCGGGCGATCCGATCGTTCATTTTAATCGCAAACTGCCGCAGATGCCGGGATCTGTATTGATCCCGGCACCTGAGGGGTTAATGGCGGACGCCCGCGAGATCGCGGGCGTCGGCCATTGCCGGCGGGTCCCTGGCTGCGATCAGCAGCCGGGATCAGCCGCGCATGACACGGGCATCGCTCCGATGCCCGCGGTTATGCTTAGGACGTAAATGTACGTCCTGGTGCGTTAAGTACCACCTCACCAGGACGTACATTTACGTCCTGCGTCCTTAAGGGGTTAAAGGGGTACTCCGGTGGAAAATATATATTTTTTTAAATCAACTGGTGCCAGAAAGGTAAACAGATTTGTAAATGACTTCTATTAAAAAAATCTTTACCCTTTCAGTACATTTTAGCAGCTGTATACTCCAGAGGAAATTCTTTAATTTTTATTTTTTTGTCTTTTCCACAGTGCTCTCTGCTGACACCTCTGCCTGTATCGGGAACTGTCCAGAGCAGGAGAAAATCCCCATTGCAAACCTATGCTGCTCTGGACAGTTCCTGATACAGGCAGAGGTGTCAGCAGAGAGCACTGTAGAAAAGACAAAAAAGAAATTAAAAAAGAATAGAATTTCCTCTGTAGCATACAGCTGCTTAAAAGTACTGGAAGGGTAAAGATTTTTAAATAGAAGTCATTTACAAATCTGTTTAACTTTCTGGCACCAGTTGATAAAAAAAAAATGTTTTCCACCGGAGTACCCCTTTTAAGGCCTCAAATCCAGTCTGCAGCACAAGCTACAAACCTTCAAGTAAGTCAGTCTTGTCAGTCATCAGTCACAAGTAAAGTCAGTCACAGTCATCATTTGTCAAGTAAACGTGGCCTGCATTAAATTGACCCCATCTACTACAAGTCCCAGCAAGCCCTTAAGGTCTCTGAGTCACTGGTCACCTCCGAACTGGCGGAACTGTATAGACTTTTCCACCTGTCTAACTTCAGGGCTCCACTTGTTTTTTTTTTCTGACAGTTTTTGGAAAACTGCCACTGCAGTTTTTGAGCCAACGTCAGAAGTGGATCCATAAGGGAGGAGAAGTGTAAGTCCTTCCTTTATATTTCCTATTCCTTTTGAATACACTTCTGGCTTTGACTCAAAAACTGCATTGGCAGTTTTCCAAAAACTTCCAGAAAAAAAACCAAGTGGAAACTTAGCCTAAAGCTACTGTTTTCCACCGGAGTACCCCTTTAACCCCTTAAGGACACAGCCCATTTTCACCTTAAAGGGGTACTCCGCTGCCCTGCTTCTGGAGCTCCGCTCCCCAGCGTCCAGTTTATTGTTCCGAACGCTGTGTGCGGGCTTCAGTGTTCAGGGCCGCCCCTCATGATGTCACGAAAGGGCCGCCCCTCAACGAAAGTCTATGGGAAGGGGGCGTGACCAGTTCAGTTTTGAAGTGGATTTGAGGGACCTTCATATTAGAAATACCCCATACATTACCCCATTATAAAAACCGCACCCCTCAAAGTATTCAAAATGACATTCAGTAAGTGTGTTAAAGTGAAGGAGAAAATTCAAAATCTTAATTTTTCTACACTCGCATGTTCTTGTAGACCCAGTTTATGAATTTTTACAAGGGATAAAAGGAGAGAAATCACCCCAAAATTTGTAACTCTATTTCTCTTGAGTAAGGAAATACCTCATATGTGTATGTCAAGTGCTCTGTGGGCTCAGAAGGGAAGGAACGACAATGGGATTTTGGAGAGGGAGTTTTTTCTGCAATGGTATTTGGGGGGCATGTCTCATTTAGGAAGCCCCTATGGTGCCAGAACAGCCCCCAAAAAAATAAAAATAAATAAAACCCACATGGCATACTATTTTTGAAACTACACCCCTCAAGGAACGTTAACAAGGATGTGTAATTTAAATTAATTTAAAAATTTTTTCACTCAAATGCAGGTTTTTCCCCAAATTTTACATTAGGGGTAATATCAGAAAATGCCCCCCAAAATTTGTAACCCCATTTCTTCTGAGCATGGAAATGCCCCATGTGTGTTCGTCAAGTGCACTGCTGTCGCACTACAATGCTCAGAAGAGAAGGAGCGCCATTGAGCTTTTTGAGAGCGAATTTAGTTGGAATAGAAGTCGGGCAACTTGTGCGTTTACAAAGCCCCCCGTGGTGTTAGAACAGTGGACCCCCCCACATGTGAACCCATTTTGGAAACAACACCCCTTACAGAATTTAATAAGGGGTGCAGTGAGTATTTACACTCCACTGGCGTAATAAAAATTTTTATTTTCACGGACCACTGTTCCAAAAACCTGTCAGACACCTGTAGGGCGTAAATGCTCACTGTACCCCTTATAATATTCCGTGAGGGGTGTAGTTTCCAAAATGGGGTCACATGGGGGGGTCCATTGTTCTGGTACTATGGGGGCTTTGTAAACACACGTAGCTTTCAATTCCGAACATGGCACTCCCCCTTTTCTGAGCTTTGTAGTTCGCCCGCAGAGCACTTTACATCCACATACGGGGTATGTTCTTACTCAGAATAAATTGGGTTACAAATTTTGGGAGGCTTTTTTGTGAAAATGAAAACTTTGGCGTAACACCAGCATTTTTGTAAATTTTTTTTATTTTTTTCGTTTTCCCATCCAATTTTAACAAATTCGTCAAACACCTGTGGGGCGTTAAGGCTCACTATACCCCTTGTTATGTTCCATGAGGGGTGTAGTTTCCAAAATGGGGTCACATGTGGGTATCTATCTTTTTGCGTTTATGTCAGAAAATGTGTAAAATCTGTAAATGTCTGTAAAATCGGCCACCCCTGTGCAAATCACCAATTTAGGCCTCAAATGTACATAGCGCGCTTTCAATCCTGAGCCTTGTTGTGCATCCCCAGAGCATTTTATGCCCACTTATGGGGTATTTCCGTACTCAGGAGAAATTGCGTTACAAATGTTGGGGGTCTTTTTTTTTTTTTTTTTTTTTTTTTCCTTTTACCTTTTGTGAAAATAAAAAGTATGAGGCAACACCAGCATGTTAGTGTAAAATGTTTTATTTTTTTTCACTAATAGGCTGGTGTAGACCCCAACTTTTCCTTTTCATAAGGGGTAAAAGCAGAAAAAGACCCCCAAAATGTGTAACACAATTTCTCCTGAGTACTGAAATACCCCATATTTGGCCATAAACTGTTTCCTTGAAATACTACAGGGCTCCAAAGTGAGAGAGTGCCATGCGCATTTGAGGACTGAATTAGGGATTGCATAGGGGTGGTCATAGGGGTATTCTACACCAGTGATTCCCAAACAGGGTGCCTCCAGCTGTTGCTAAACTCCCAGCATGCCTGGACAGTCAGTGGCTGTCAGGAAATGCTGGGAGTTGTTGTTTTGCTACAGTTGGCGACTCCGTTTTTGAAACACTGCCATACAATACGTTTTTCATTTTTATTTGAGGCGGGGGGTGTGGGGGGGGGGGGGGACAGTGTAAGGGGTGTATATGTAGTGTTTTAACTTTTTATAATGTGTTAGTGTAGTGTTTTTAGGGTACATTCACACTGGCGGGGGTGTACGGTGAGTTTCCCTCTAGGAGTTTGTGCTGCCGTGGAAAATTTGCCACAGCTCAAACTTGAAGCACGAAACTCTCACTGTAAACCCGCCCGTGTGAATGTACCCTGTACATTCACATGGGGGGAACCTCCAGGAACCTCCAGCTGTTGCAAAACTACAACTCCCAACATGCACTTACAGACCGTGCATGCTGGGAGTTGTAGTTTTGCAACAGCTGGAGGAACACTGCTTGGAAAACCTTCAGTTAAGTTCTATTATCTAACTCAGTATTTTCCAACCGGTGTGCCTCCAGCTGTTACAAAACTAAAACTCCCAATATGTACTAATCGCCGAAGGTACGCAACTGCAACTCTCAGCATGGCGAGACAGCCGTTTGCTGTCCGTGCATGTTAAAAGTTGTAGTTTTGCAAGATTTTGAGGGCCACGGTTTAGAAACCACTGCACAGTGATCTCCAAACTGTGACCCTCCAGATGTTGCAAAACTACAAATCCCAGCATACCCAAACAGGAAACAGCTGTCTGAGCATGCTGAGAGTTGTAGTCTTGCAACATCTGGAGGGCTACAGTTTAGAGACCACTGTATAGTGGTCTCCAAACTGTAGCCCTCCAGATGTTGCTAGGCAACTCACCTACTTCCGTGGTCTTCACCAGGGAGCCAGCTGCACGTCATCACCGCCCGCTGCTGCCGATCGTCACCACTGATGGTAAATGACCTCCAACGCCGGTCACAGGACAGTTCTGCCCGGACTACTGTTCTAGATGCTGCTAAACACTCACAGCATGCCCTGACAGTCCAGGCATGCTGGGAGTTGTAGTTCTGTAACATCTGGCCCTTCATATGTTGCAGAACTACAACTCCCAGCATGCCTTAAGTCTGGGCATGCTTGGAGTTTGAGTTTTGCAACATCTGGTGGGCTACAGTTTGGACACTACTACACAGTGGTCTTCAAGTTGTTCTCCTCCAGTTGTTGCATTACCACAACTCCCAACATTTCCTTTGGCTGTCTGGGCATGCTGGGAGTTGTAGTTTTGCAACAACTGGAGGCACACTGGTTGGGAAACACTGAGTTAAGTAACAAACTCTGTGTTTTGAAACCAGTGTGCCTCCAGCTGTTGCATAACCACAACCCCCAGCATGCACAGACAGCCAAAGGGCATGTTGATAGTAGTAGTTTTGCAACAGCTGGAGGTTTGCCCCCCCCCCCCCCATGTGAATGTAGATGGTACATTCACACGGACGGGGGTTTACAGAGAGTTTTTTACTGCAAGTTTAAGATGCAGCAAATTTTCCACTGCAGCTCAAACTCCAGCGGGAAACTCGCTGTAAACCCCCGCCGTGTGAATGTACCCTAAAAACATTACACTAACACATAATAAAGAGTAAAACACTACATATAAGCATACCCCTACACAGTTACCCCCCAAAAAATAAAAAATGTCTCGTACGACACTGTTTCCAAAACGGTGCCTCCAGCTGTTGCAAAACAACTCCTAGTATTGCTGGACAGCCATAGACTGTCCAGGCATGCTGGGAGTTTTGCAACAGCTGGAGGCACCCTGTTTGGGAAACACTGCCGTAGGGTAATTTTGGTATTGGAGACAAGTCTAATTCTTGCATCTGGGTCCGTCCCTATGCAAATCCCTTATTTAGGCCTCAAATGTGCATGGCGCAATCTCACTTCGGAGCCCTGTCGTATTTTAAGGCAACAGTTTAGAGCCACATATGGGGTATTTCTGTACTCGGGAGAAATTGCCTAACAAATTTTGGGGGCCTTTTTCTCCTTTTTACTCATTATGTAAAGGTAAAGTTGGGGGTCTACGGTGTTGCCCCATACTTTTCATTTTCACGAGGTAAAAGGGAGAAAAAAAAATTATTTGTAATGCAATTTCTTCTGGGTACGGAAATACCCCATATATGGACGTAAAATGTTCTGCGGGCGCACAACAAGGCTCAGAAGTAGGAGCCACTCACTACACCACTCACAAAATATAATAAGGGGTGCAGTGAGCGTTTACACCGCAAAGGTGTTTGACAGATTTTTTTGAACAGTCATCCGTAAAAATGAAAAATTTTATTTTTCATTTGCACAGCCCACTGTTCCAAAAATCTGGCAAAAGTCAGTGGGGTGTAAATGCTCTCTGCACCCCTTATTACATTCCTTGAGGGGTGTAATTTCCAAAATGGGGTCGTGTGTGTGGGGGGTGGGGAGTTCTGGGAGTTTTTGGGAGGTTTTTTTCTCCTATTACCCCTTTGGGGTAGCACCAGCATTTTAGTGATAAAAATCGAATTTTTCACTTTCACGTCCAACTTTAGCGGAAATTTGTCAAACACCTGTGAGGTGTAAAGTATCCCTTGTTACGTGCCTTGAGGGGTGTTGTTTCCCAAATAGTGTGCCATGTGGGGCTTTTTTTTGCTGTTCTGGCACCAGAGGGGCTTCCTAAATGCGACATGCCCCCCGAAAACCATTTCAGCAAAATTTGCTTTCAAAAAGCCAAATGTGACTCCTTCTCTTCTGAGCATTGTAGTGCGCTCACAAGGCACTTTACGTCCACACATGGGGTATTTCCATACTCGCAAGAAATGGGGTTTCAAAATTTGGGAGGCTTTTTCTCCAAAGACCCCTTTTGAAAATGAAAATTTAGTGGTAACACCAGCATTTAAGTGATAAAAATCGAATTTTTCATTTTCACGTCCAAATTTAGCGGAAATTTGTCAAGCACCTGTGGGGTGTTAAGGCTCCCTTGTTACGTGCCATGAGTGGTGTAGTTTCCAAAATAGCCAAAGGGTTGTTTTTACTTTTATTTTTTGCTGTTATGGCACCATAGGGGCTTCCTAAATGTGACATGCTCCCCCCAAAAACCATTTCAGCAAAATTCACTTTCCAAAATCCCATTGTTGCTCCTTCGCTTTTAAGCCCTCTAGTGCACCCACAGAGCACTTTATGTTCACAAATGAGGTATTTCCTTACTTGAGAGAAATTAGGTTACACATTTTGGGGGCTTCATCTCCTTTTTACCCTTGTAAAAATTAAAAAAACTGGGTCTACAAGAACATGCTAGTGTAAAAAATTGAGATTTTGAATTTTCTCATTCACTTTGCTGCTATTCCTGTGAAACACCTAAAGGGTTAACAAACTTTCTGAATGTCATTTTGAATACTTTGAGGGGTGCAGTTTTTATAATGGGGTAATTTATGGGGTATTTCTGATATGAAGTACCCTCAAATCCACTTTAAAACCGAATTGGTCCCTGAAAAATTCCGATTTTGAAAATTTTGTGAAAAATTGGAAAATTACTGCTGAACTTTGAAGCCCTCTGATTCCAAAAGCAAAAACATGTCAACTTTATGATGCAAACATAAAGTAGACAAATTGTATATGTGAATAAATATATAACTTATTTGGTATGTCTATTTTCCTTACAAGCAGAGAGTTAGAAAAATACAAACTTTTAAAATGTTTCATGAAATTTTGGAATTTTTCACCAAAAAATGATGCAAGTATCGACGAAAATTTACCATTATGTTAAAGTAGAATATGTCACGAAAAAACGATCTCTGAATCAAATTCATAAGTAAAAGCATCCCAGAGTTATTAATGCTTAAAGTGACAGTAGTCAGATGTGCTAAAAATGCTCTGGTCCTTAAGGTGAAAATGGGCTTGGTCCTTAACCCCTTAACGACGCAGGGCGTACCCATACGCCCCTGTTTCCGTGTTCTTAAGAACTCAGGGCGTACAGGGACCGGGATGCCTGCTGATATAGTTCTGCAGGCATCCCGGCATATTGCCCATATTGCCCCATCGGCGATCGCAGATCAATTCAGATCGGCGATTCCGGGCTGATCGGGTCTCTGATGACCCGATAGCCCGGAAAATATGGATGATCGGAGCTGTCAGAGACATCCTCGATCATCCTGAAGCATAGAAGCAAGGTGGTAGTGATGCCACCTCCTCCTATCCCCTGCCATTGGCCAGACCTGCTGGGAGTTGTAGTTCGGCAACATGTGGCCTTTCATATGCTGCCGAACTACAACTCCCAGCGTGCCTGGGCAGTCTTAGCATGCTTGGAGTTGAAGTTTTGCAACAGCTTGGAGCTTGGAGGCACACAGGTTGGGAAACACTGAGATAACTACAACCCCCAGCATGCACAGACAGCCAAAGGGCATGCTGGAAGTTGTAGTAGTATGCCTCCAGCTGTTACATAACTACAAATCCCAGCATGCCTTTCTGTTGTCCGTGCATGCTGGGGGTTGTAGTTTTGCAACAGCTGGAGGCACACTGGTTGCGTAACACTGAGAGTTTGTTACCTAACTCAGTGTTTTGCAACCAGTGTGCCTCCAGCTGTTGCAAATTACAACTCCCAGCATGCACTGATAAACCATATATGCTGGGAGTTGTAGTTTTGCAACAACTGGAGGCACACTGGTTGGGAAACAGAATTAAGTAACAAACTCTGTGTTTTGCAATCAGTGTGCCTCCAGCCGTTGCATTACTACAACCCCAGCATGCACGGACAGCCAAAGGGCATGCTGGGATTTGTAGTTTTGCAACAGCTGGAGATTTGCCCCCCCTTCCACCCCATGTGAATGTACAGGCTACATTCACACGGGCGGGTTTACAGTGAGTTTCTCGCTGTGAACCCCAGCCCGTGCGATTGTACCCTAAAAATACTGCACTACACCTACACAAAATAAAGGGTGAAACACTACATATACACATACCCCTACACATTTACCCCCCCCCCCCCCCCCCCAATAAAAATGAGAAACGTCTGGTACGGCACGGTCTCTAAAACGGAGCCTCCAGCTGTTGCAAAACAACAACTCCCAGTGTTGCCGGACAGCCATTGACTGTCCAGGTATTCTGGAGTTTTAGAACAGCTGGAGGCACCCTGTTTGGGAAACACTGCCGTAGGGTAATTTTGGTATCTGAGGCAAGTGTAATTCTTGCATCCAGGTCCGTCCCTATGCAAATCCCTAATTTAGGCCTCAAATGCGCATGGCGCTCTCTCACTTAGGAGCACTGTCGTATTTTGAGGCAACAGTTTTTAGGGCCACATTTGGGGTATTTCCGTACTCGGGACAAATTGCCTAACAAATTTTGGGGGGCTTTTTCTCCTTTTACCCCTTATGAAAAGGTAAAGTTGGGGTCTACACCAGCATGTTGTAAATATTTTTTTTTATTTTTTACTCTAACATGCTGGTGTTGCCCCATACTTTTAAAAGAGAAAAAAGACCCCCAAAATTTGTAATGCAGTACGGAAATACCCCATATGTGGACGTTAAATGCTTTGTGGATGCACAACAAAGCTCAGAATAGAGAGCTCCATGTACATTTGAGGTGATTTGCACAGGGGTGGCTGATCATTACAGCGGGTCTGACATAATCGGAAAAACTAAAACACCCACATGTGACCCCATTTTGGAAACTACACCCCTCAGGGAACATAAAAAGGGGTATAGTGAGCCTTAACACCCCACAGGTGTCTGAAGAATTTTCGTTAAAGTTGGACATTAAAATGAAGAAAAAAAATGTTTTCACTAAAATGCTGGTGTTATCCCAAGTGCAATACAATGCTCAGAAGAGAAGGAACACCATTGGGCTTTTGGAGAGAATGTGTCTGGAATTGAAGGCCATGTGTGTTTACAAAGCCCCCCCGTGGTGCCAGAACAGTGGACCACATGTGATCCCATTTTGGAAACTACACTGTAATTAGGGGTACACTGAGCATTTACACCTCACAGGTGTCTGACAGATTTTTTTGAACAGTGGTCCGTGAAAATGAAAAATGTAATTTCTGTGAGGGGTGTAGTTTCCAAAATGGGGTCACATGGGGAATCCACTGTTCTGGCACTATGGGAGGTTTGTAAATGCACAAGGCCCCCAACTTCAATTTCATAAAATTTCTCTCTCCAAAAGACCAATGGCGCTGCTGGCGCACCTGTAGTGCGCTAGCAGAGTACTTAACGTCCACATATGGAGTGTTTTCTTACTCGGGAGCGATTGGGCTTTAAATTTTGGGGTCCATTTTCTCCTATTACCCCTTGTGAACAAGAGAAATTTGGGGTAACACCATAATTTTAGTGTTAAAAATCAAATTTTCCATTTTCACGTCCACCTTCAACGCAAAGTCGTCAAACACCTGTGAGGATTTAAGGTTCACTATACCCCTTGTCACGTTCCTTGAGGGTGTAGTTTCCCAAATAGTATGCCATGTGGGCTTTATTTGTTAAATCAAGCAGAGCACTTTATGTCAACATTTGAGGTATTTCCATACTCGGGAGAAATTGGGCTACACATTTTGGGGGGATTTTTCTCTACTTTGTTGCTATTCTTGTGAAACACCTAAAGGGTTAACAAACTTTCTGAATGTCATTTTGAATACTTTGAGGGGTGTAGTTTCTATAATGGGGTCATTTATGGGGTATTTCTCACAGAAAGGCCCTCAAATCCACTTCAAACTTACCTGGTCCCTGAAGAATTCAGATTTAGAAATTTTTGTGAAAATGTTGAAAATTGCTGCTATACTTTGAAGCCCTCTAATGTCATCAAAAAGTAAAAACAAAAACACATAAATTAGACATATTGTATTTGTGAATCAATATAAAATTTATTTGGAATATCCATTTTCCTTACAAGTAGAGAATTTCAAAGTTAGAAAAATGCAACATTTTCTAAATTTTCATAAAATTTTGGGATTTTTCACCAAGAAAGGATGCAAGTAACGCCAAAAATTTACAACTATGTTAAAGTAGAATATGTCACGAAAAAACTCTCAGAATCAGAATAAAAGGTAAAAGCATCTCAGAGTTATTAATGCATAAAGTGACAGTGGTCAGAATTGCAAAAAAGGGCTGAGTCCTTTAAGATGAAAAAGGGCTGAGACCTTAAAGGGGTACTCCCGTGGAAAACTTTTTTTTTTTTTTTTTTCTTTCAAATCAACTGGTGCCAGAAAGTTAAACAGATTTGTACATTACTTGTATTAAAAAAAATCTTAATCCTTCCAGTACTTATTAGCTGCTGAATACTACAGAGGAAATGTTTTTCTTTTTGGAACACAGAGCTCTCTGCTTATATCATGACCACAGTGCTCTCTGCTGACATCTCTGTCCATTTTAAGAACCAGAGCAGGAGAAAATCCCCATAGCAAACATATGCTGCTCTGGACAGTTCCTAAAATGGACAGAGATGTCAGCAGAGGGCACTGTGGTCATGATGTCAGCAGGAAGCTTTGTGTTCCAAAAAGAAAAACATTTCCTCTGTAGTATTCAGCAGCTAATAAGTACTGGAAGGATTAAGATTTTTTTAATAGAAGTAATGTACAAATCTGTTTAACTTTCTGGCACCAGTTGATTTAAAAAAAAAGTTTTCCACGGGAGTACCCCTTTAAGGGGTTAAAGGGTACCTCTCATCAAATAAACTTTTGATATATTTTAGATTAATGAATGTTGAATAACTTTCCAATAGCATGTTAATGAAAAATATGCTTCTTTCTATTGTATTTTTCCCGATCAGTCCTGTCAGCAAGCATTTCTGACTCATGCTGGAGTCCTAAACACTCAGAGCTGCCAGCCTGCTTTGTTCACAGCCAAACTGGCAGCTCGTAGTGTTTAGGACTCCAGCATGAGTCTGAAATGCTTGCTGCCAGGACTGGTAGGGAGACCCCTAGTGGTCATTTCTTCAAAGTGGAAAATTAAATAGAAAGAAGCATATTTTTTAATAACATGCAATTGTAAAGTTATTCTGCATACATTAATCTATAATATATCAAAAGTTTTTTTTGATGAGAGGTACCCTTTAAAGGGTACCTTTCATTAAAAAAAACTATATGCAGAATAACTTTCCAGTTGCATGTTATTAAAAAATGATTTTCTATTTAATTTTCCACTTTGAAAAAAATGACCACTAGGGGTCTCCCTGCCTGTCCTGGCCGCAAGCCTTTTTTTTTAATAAAAAAAATCTCAGACTGCAGCCAGGACACAGACAAGAAGACAGACAGGAGCCAACATGGTGCTCATAGCACAGCAAAGCAAACTCCTGACTCTGCCTTACTGCATGCCCTCATTAATTTTACGATCTGAGCTCCAATCTTTCTTTTCTCTACATGTGCAGTTGTAAAAAGAGAGGAGAAGACTCAGAGCTGCCTGCTGTGCTGTGATCACTGCCATGCCCCCTTCCTCCCTCACACTAGGATGGCTGAATAAGCAGCCAAGAAGACAATAAATCTGGTACAAAGAGGGGGTTTTGAATGAAAAGAAACACAGGGATAGTGTCAGTGAGAGTCATGGACAAATGGGGGGGGATTAGGGAGAGTTTAGATCACGATTGGTACTCTTCAGGGATGTGGAATTCCTATCGCCCGACGTCCGGGACAAGCAGTTTTGGGCGCCGGGCAGGTGAATTTGTCCGGCCCTTAGCCCGGCTTCGGGCAAGCAGGGCAGGACCTGACAAGTCGCCCGGACCTCTGCAGTCTGTATGGAGCGGGCTGCCGACTCCTGCCCGCTCCATACTCTGCGGCCCCCGGCTATAAGAACCTGTGTCCTCCGAAGCAGAGCAGGGGAGATGAGAAGCTGTGTATGTCTGTGGGAGGGAGATGAGGGGACGTGGCTTCTTTCTCCCCGTGCAGACCTGCGTCCTCTGCCTTCACTCCCCCCAGCTGTAGCTGAGGGGAGAAGGCACGTCTGCACGGGGAGATGCATGCGGCGCTCACAGGGGAGTATGGAGTGGGCTCGGGATTCCTGCCCGCTCCATACTCTGCAGCCCCCGGCTGTTCTTAGTAACCGGTGGCCGCCGCTAATAGCCAGCATGCGGCGATCGCCGCGGCTGGCTATTAACCCTTTAGATCGCCGCTGTCAAAGCTGACAGCGGCGTCTAAAGGGACATGTGAATGCTCCCTGGTGGGCTAGTGGGGTGGATCGCCCCCCCGCAGCGCGATCACGGGGGGTGATCCACTATAGAGGTGGCTGGAGGACTTGCCTCTGTTCCCTGCTGTCCCGCTCTGTCATTGATAGATCCTGGTTGGACCAGGCTCTATCAATGGATCACAGAGCACACAGATTAATAGAGTTCAATAGAACTCTATTAATCTGTATGAGGAATCTAATGATTCCTCCTATAAGTGTAATAAAGTGTAAAAAAAAAAAAAAAGTGTTAGTAAAAGTTTGAAAGACACACATTAACCCAGTGGTCTTCAAACTGTGGCCCTCCAGATGTTACAAAACTAAGATTTCCAGCATGCCAGGACAGCCATTGGCTGTCCGGGCATGCTGGGAGTTGTAGTTTTGCAACATCTGGGGGGGCCACAGTTTGAAGACCACTGCATTAACCCCTTCCATGTTAAAAGTTCAAATCACCCCCTTTTCCTATATAAAAACATGCAAACATAATAAAAATAAACATATTTGGTATCGCTTCGTGCGTAATTGTACAACCTATTAAAATATAATATTATGTATCCCGTACGGTAAATGTAAAAAAAAATACCAAACCACAGATGTGCAGTTTTTATAATATCCCAGAAGAAAAAGTTAAAAAGCGATTAAAAAGTCAGATCAATACCAAAATGGTACCGATACAAAAAACAGATTATGGCGCAAAAAATGAGCCCTCATACAGCCTGGTATGCAGAAAAAAAATGGGGTTAAAAAATGGCAATTAATAAAATTAATTAAATTAAATATACCGTGTTTCTCCGAAAATAAGACCGGATCTTACATTAATTTTAGTCACAAAAAACACACTAGGGCTTATTTTCAGGGTAGGGCTTATTTATTTATAGGGGGCCTGCAGGAGTGTGGAGGATGGGGGGCTGTAGCAGTGTGGAGGATGCCGCACCCCCCCCCCCCCCATCTTCCACACTGCCACAGCCCTCCATCCTCCCACAGCCCCCATCCTCCACACTGCTATACAGCC
This sequence comes from Hyla sarda, assembly GCF_029499605.1. Taxonomy (NCBI): domain Eukaryota; kingdom Metazoa; phylum Chordata; class Amphibia; order Anura; family Hylidae; genus Hyla; species Hyla sarda. The sequence goes on from NC_079195.1 coordinate 170,946,570, forward strand.
CCCCATCCTCCCACAGCCCCCCATCCTCCCATAGCCCTCCATCCTCCACACTCCCGCAGCCCTCCATCCTCCACACTCCCGCAGCCCTCCATCCTCCACACTCCTGCAGCCCCCCCCATCCTTCACACTGCTACAGCCCCCCATCCCCCCCCCCCGTCGTCCTCCACACTCCTACAGTGCCCCCCACCCCTCTGCCATAATAAACCAGCACTTGCCCACCTTCATAGCGTCCGCAACTGAAGCTGCAGCTCTCGGCGGCAGCGGCGGGATCTCCTTCTGCTGCTTACCGGTAGCAGCCGGGGCAGGGACACGTCCGTGACGCCTGGCGTGCATATATTGCAGGATATATATATATATATATATATATATATATATATATATATATGTGTATATGTATATGTATACTTTTTTTTTTTTTTTTTCAGAGAATAGGTTATTGAAAAATTAAAAGGTATCCTTATAGTAGGTAGTTATGGCTATTATAGGGTGAGGAGGAAAAAATCGGAGCATAAAAGCGAAAATTGGCCCGGACAAGTGGATCGTCATGAGGGACAAGTAGATTTTGCTCCATTTTAGTCCCGTGGACAAGTAGTTTTTTTTATAAAATGTCCACACCCCTGCTCTTTTAATAATAGAAGTGACTTTTAGGTGATGAGTGGGATTATACAGTCAGTTAAGTTTATGCTTAATACACACTCCCTGACTATAATCTCACCCATCACCTGATTGTCACTCCCATTATTAAAATGAAGTTTACGCCCATCTGACTTATTCCAAATTGTCAGATTAACTACAAACCCTCATATCTCTGGAATAATAGGGCGTATCATGAAACTATAAATAGGTGTGTGATCAGTGAACCATAGGCTATTTATTAATAATAATCACATTTTTTGGGGATGGCGACAGGTCCGCTTTAAAGGAAAACTGTAATCCTGTTCACCCAAATTTAACCTAATTCACCAGGTTATAGTGTGGGTGGACAGGAGACCGATATGGGGTCTCTGACTGAGATACCTACCTTCAGTCCGGCGCCTGGTCCCTCTAAAAATCAGCTTCTATCTTCACTAAATTGCGCGCTGGAGTCGAGCCTGCTGGGAGAATTTGAATATTCATGGTCGCTGGTCACTTGAGCACTTATGCCTACTGAGTGCTCACGTGACAAGCAACCATGAATATTCAAATTCACCCGGCGCGTCCGCCTCCAGTGCTCTTCTCTTATAAGGACCACCCATTATTGCTGCACGATTTGGGAATAATGTGCGATTCTGATTATGGAGGTTAATATTGCATCTCCTGACCTTTACACGTTTGCCGTGCAGCATTGTGAGTGTGAGTTTTTTTTTTTTAAACTCCTTCTGCCACTGCCTAAGCTGCTGTTGCTGGAGACGCTGCTGCCGAAGCATGAGCCTCCGCTGCTGCCCTAGCCTGAGCCGCTGCTGCTGGAGCAGGTAATCGCTTAATTTCGACAAGGGCCAAATCAAAATGTCTCAATCTGCAATAATCACGATTTAATTGTGATATATCGTGCAGGCCTACCACCCAGCTATGTATCTTCTTAAAACATAAAAATGGTGTGGCAGTCCCCATATATAGAAATATTGATATGGCTGTAGTGTGTGACTATGATGGGAATTTTTTATTGCATTTAGAGCTTTTTTCTTACGCCGGGCAATCAAAATGTCCGACATGCACCTAAGTGCTTTTTTGCGACTTTTGTGGGTATGCAGAAAGTACCAAGCAGTCTTAGCTATGCAACATTCAGTTTTCACATTGCAGTGGATATGAATTTATGAAATGCGAATGTCGCACATTGGTTAAGAAATAAATAAAAAAAGGCCCAAACCTAAGCCAGGTTAGACCCGACTTACAAAACAGCCTTTGGAGGGCACTTTTTAAAAGTCTCACAAAAAATTCCTGAGGCGAGGAGGAATCATTCAAAATGGTTTTCTGCAGTGATTTATTTATTTATTTTTTCTTCTCTGGGCCAAATTCATCTACCCCCTTGCTTGATAGTATGACAAATTTGTTACAAAACCAAAGCAAAGCATTATTTTTATTTTTTTTAAACTCCCTTTCCCAAGTCAACAAGGATCTCTGCACCCGCGGGTTACAGTTAATTGATTCCCCGATGTGGGTATCATGCTTGCGGGGGACAAGCTGACAGGTTCTGTTCTCCTACGGGTAACAGAAGCTGACACCATCTTTCCCCCCCGCAGCACTGACAGCTTGGCCCCCGCGCTGTCTCCACATCGGGGAATGAATCAAGTCTGACCCACGGGTTCAGTGCTTCTGTTCCCGGTCCCCGATATGGGAACAGAAGCTGACACCTACTCCCCCCCACAGCGCTGTCAGCTTGGCCCCCCACACGTGCTGTCCCCATATCGATAAATTGTCATCAGCTTGTGCTATCACAGCAGGAGATGGCCTCCTGCTATGGGAGCCTAACACACACTGAAGAAAACTGTGTTACAACACAGTATAGGTGGTCACGTGACATACAACGAATTGTATTTTGTCAATATTTGTAGCATGTATTAAATCAGCTGTTAGCTGTTCTGTGATCCCTTAAGTTACAATATTTTCAACATACAATGATTTTTCCTCAATGTAACAGAAATAATCCAGATCTTTGGCTTGTGTGAATGGCTGAAAGATCTATCCAGAGTGAGTATTTTACTGCTAAAACTTCGATATTACTGAAGTGCATCTACTGATTGGTACCGCCCTTTACCTGTGTCAGGAATAGGTGATCCCTTAGACACACAGGTGAGGGTGGCTCTATTTTGTGTTTTATGTTATGCTGTGTATACTACACTGCTCAAAAAAATTAAGGGAACACTAAGATAACACATCCTGAATGAATGAACTAATTGTATGAAATACTTTCGTATTTACATAGTTGAATGTGCTGACAACAAAAATCACACATAATTATCAATGGAAATCAAATTTATAAACCCATGCAGGTCTGGATATGGAGTCACACTCAAAATCAAAGTGGAAAACCACATTACAGGCTGATCCAACTTTAATGTAATGTCCTTAAAACAAGTCAAAATGAGGCTCAGTAGTTTGTGTGGTTTCCACGTGCCTGTATGACCTCCCTATAATGCCTGGTCATGCTCCTGATGAGATGGCGGATGGTCTCCTGAAGGATGTCCTCCCAGACCTGGACAAAAGCATCCGCCAACTCCTGGACAGTCTGTGGTGCAACGTGGCATTGGTGGATGGAGCGAGACATGATGTCCCAGATGTGCTCAATCTGATTCAGGTCTGGGGAACAGACGGGCCAGTTCATAGCATCAATGCCTTCCTCTTGCAGGAACTGCTGACACACTCCAGCCACATGAGGTCTAGCATTGTCTTGCATTAGGAGGAACCCAGGGCCAACCGCACCAGCATATGGTCTCACAAGGGGTCTGAGGATCTCATCTCGGTACCTAATGGCAGACAGGCTACCTCTGGCAAGCACATGGAAGGCTGTGTGGTCCCCTAAAGAAATGCCATCCCACACCATTACTGACCCACTGCCAAACCAGTCATACTGGAGGATGTTGCAGGTAGCAGAACATTCTCCACAATGTCTCCAGACTCTGTCATGTCTGTCACATGTGCTCAGTGTGAACCTACTTTCATCTGTGAAGAGCACAGGGCGCCAGTGGCGAATTTGCCAATCTTGGTGTTCTCTGGCAAATGCCAAATGTCCTGCTTAGTGTTGAACTGTAAGCACAACCCCCGCCTGTGGACGTCGGGCCCTTATACCACCCTCATGGAGTCTGTTTCTGACCGTTTGAGCGGATACATGCACATTTGTGGCCTGCTGGAGGTCATTTTGCAGGGCTCTGGCAGTGCTCCTCCTTGCACAAAGGCAGAGGTAGCGGTCCTGCTGCTGGGTTGTTGCCCTCCTATGGCCTCCTCCACGTCTCCTGATGTACTGGCCGGTCTCCTGATAGTGCCTCCATGCTCTGGATACTACGCTGACAGACACAGCAAACCTTTTTGCCACACCTCGCATTTATGTGCCTTCCTGGAGGAGCTACACTACCTGAGCAACTTGTGTGGCTTGTAGACTCCGTCTCATGCTACCACTTGAGGGAAAGCACCGCCCCCATTCAAAATTGACCAAAACATCAGCCAAGAAGCATAGGAACTGAGAAGTGGTCTGTGGTCACCACCTGCAGAACCACTCCTTTATTGGGGTGTCTTCTGAATTGCCTATAATTTTCACCTGTTGTCTGTTCCATTTGCACAACAGCATGTGAAATTGATTGTTAATCAGTGTTGCTTCCTGAGTGGACAGTGTGATTTCACAGAAGTGTGATTGACTTGGAGTTACATTTTGTTGTTTAACCCCTTAACAACCACTGTCCCGGTTGCTATCAGCAAACAGGACCCGCGGCTAATACCGGACATAGCTGATCGAGCTGATGTCCAGTATTAACCCTTTAGACGCCGCAATCAAAGTTGATTGCGGCATCTACAACAGGAGAATATGCTGCCGGTTAGCTCAGCGGAGCTGTTCGGGACCGCCGCAGGGAAATTGTGGCGTCCTGTACAGCTGAGAGGATAGCGGGAGGTGCCTTACCTTCTTCCCAGCTGTCCGATCTGTGTTTGATTGTTCCAAAGCTGAAATCCAGGCTTGAGCAATGAAGCGCAGTAAACACTGATCATTGCATTCCTATGGCAATGCATTGAACAGTGCCTGCACTTAGTGTATGCAATGTTATAGCCCCTAAAGGGGGCCATAACACTGCATAAAAAAAGTAAAAAAAAAAAAAAAGTTAAATGTGATTTAACCCCTTCCCTAATTAAAATCAGAATCGCCCCCCTTTTCCCATTTAAAAAAAAAAAAGTGTGTAAATAAAAATAAAAACACGTGGTATTGCCGCGTGCATAAATGTCGGAACTATAAAAATATATTATTAATTAAACCGCACGGTCAATGGCATATGCGCAAAAAATTCCACTTTTTATACCATAAAAAAATGAATAAAAAGCGATCATGACGCAAAGAATGACCCCTCATACCGCCCAGTATGCAGAAAAATAAAAGTTATAGGGGTCAGAAGATTTTAAATGTATTAATTTTTATGCATGTAGTTATGATTTATTTTATTTTTTTTCAGAACGTTAAAACCAAACCTACCGTATATTTCGGCGTATAAGACGACTTTTTAATCCCGACTTTTTTTTCGGAAAAGTCGGGGGTCGTCTTATACGCTGGGTATTGGGGTCCGGGATAGTAAAACTTATGACTATCTGCCCGGGCCGGCTCCCGTGAACGGGGGCCGGCCAGAGCAGATAAAAACTAATTACTGATACTAAAAACCAGGGTGTCTCCAGCTGTTGTGAAACTGCAACTCCCAGCATGCCCGGACAGCCTTTGCCGGTCCGGGCATGCTGGTAGTTGTAGTTACACAACAGCTGGAGGCACCCTGGTTTTTAGTATCACGGGAGGAGATAATCATAGCTTTTCCTATGCCGGACATCCCTGTGTCCCGAAGGATCTTTTCGGGACATAGGGATGTCTGCCGGTCACTCACCATTCCCCGACCGGTGCGCGTCCTCCTGCGGTCCTCCTCCGCTTCTCCGCCTCTATGGTTGTACGCACGGGACGTCAGTGACGTCCTTCTGCGACCATAGAGACGCAGGAGGACCGCAGGACCATCCCAGGAGGACGCACGCCGGCCGGGGCCTGGTGAGTGACCGGCGGCGCGTCATCTTCTTTAGTGATCCGGTCACCGCTCCTACAGGCCGGTGGAGCGGTAATCAGAACACTGTGGGGGCAGTACAGACATACAGCCTCCAGCCATACATTGTATATGGGGCTGCCTACTAATATGGGGGAGCTGCATACTAATGTGGGTTAACTCCCGACCTAATGTAGGGGGAGCTGCCTACTATTGTGGGGGAACTGCTGACCTAATGTGGGGGAGCTGCCTACTATTGTGGGGGAGCTGCCTACTAATGTGGGGGAACTGCTGACCTAATGTGGGGGAGCTGCCTACTATTGTGGGGGAACTGCCGACCTAATGCGGGGGAACTACAACCTAATGTTGGGGAACTGCCTACTAATGTGAGGGAGTTGGCAACCTAATGTGGGGGAACATGCTGCCGACCTAATGTGGGGGGAACTACAAGGTATTGTACATCGCGGTAGAAGGGGTAGTCTTAAACGGCGAGTATATCCCAAACTCTCTATTTTAACTGTAAAAGTTGGGGGTCGTCTTATACTCCGGCATATACGGTATATAAGTAGGTATCATTTTAACTGTATGGACCTACAGAATAAACATAAGGTGTCATTTTTACCGAAAAATGTACTGTGTAGAAACAGAAGCCCCCAAAAGTTACAAAATAAAACAAAAGACAGACAGCGCTCCATCGTGTGATACCGTTTTTTCACACAAAATTTAGTAAAGGTGGGTATTACTCTTACCCCAAAGGGTTACACTCCAGCAAGTGCAACAATGGATCAAGGCGTAGAATATGAATAAGATGTCAGGCAGCCACTCCTCGTCTCGTCAAATGTAACGATAAATAGATAAAAACTCCAGGGTGTGGACAGGATACACGGGCGCTCGACAACCAGGTAGCAGGATAAAAAGTATTTATTTTCCCATAATGCAACGCGTTTCACAGCACAGCTGCTTCATCAGGCATCAAGCCTGATGAAGCAGCTGTGCTGTGAAATGCGTTGCATTATGGGAAAATAAATACTTTTTATCCTGCTACCTGGTTGTCGAGCGCCCGTGTATCCTGTCCACACCCTGGAGTTTTTATCTATTTATCGTTAAAAGTTACAAAATTGCATTTTTTCTTCAATATTGTCGCACAATGATTTTATTTTTTTCTGTTTCGCTGTATATTTTTGGGTATAATTACTGATGTCATTAAAAAGTAGAATTGGTGGCACAAAAAAAAGCCTGGCACCCACAGTAGGTAAGTTTTCCTAGTATGCTGGTGTCTGTTGTAGGTAGTTCTAGGTAGTTTGCCAGCCCCCCCCCCCCCTTCCACTGTATGAAGTTTGCCTGTATGTAGGTATGATCCTCCTGTATGTAGGACCCTCCTGTAAGGTATCTTGGGTCATGTTATGTACATTGGCCCAGGTAGGTAGGTAGTGTGGCCAAGGAAGGGTCAGTAGGTAGGATCCTAACCCCTAGCGGCTACCTGCATGCATTACTAAACGCCATCTTTCTGCCAGACAACGTGCATGTCTAATAGTGGTGGCCATTAGTAACATGCAGGTAGCCTCAGGCAGATTGTACTAGCAGAGTACTGATAACACTAAACAGTGAAAGCAGTCTTATTGCTTATTTAAGTGCCCTATGGGAGGGCTACCTCATGATAAAGGAGGCTAATATATATATATATATATATATATATATATATATATATATATATCTATATCTATGGAGAGCAGCACAAGAGGTAGTGGGTACAAGCAGTCACAGGGGCCCCGGTCCTGGGTCCAACAAGGTAGACAAAAAAGGAATTGACTGCAGCACACCGGCGTATACAGTAAAAAAAATTGTAGCTTTATTCCATAGATACAAGGACTACATTTCGGTTGTCTCACACCACCTTTGCCAAGTCAACTTGACAATGGTGGTGTGAGACCACAGAAATGTAGTCCTTGTATCTATGTATTAAAGCTACAACATTTTTACTGGATATGCCGGTGTGCTGCAGTCAATTCCTATATATATATATATATATATATAATATGTCAATTTGAGTAGCTGTATTAGTCCAGTGATGCAGATGCAAATCAAAAAATGTTGCAGTATCTTGTAATACCTTTTTTATTGGACTAACAGAATTTTGTAGCGACAAGCTTTCGGGATTCCTCCCTTTATCAAGTCCAAAGCAAATCTCTGAGATTTGCTTTGGACTTGATAAAGGGAGGAATCCCGAAAGCTTGTCTCTACAAAATTCTGTTAGTTCAATGAAAAAGATATTGCAAGATGCTGCAACATTTTTTGATTTGTATCTATCTATCTATCTATCTATCTATCTATCTATATATATATATATATATAGATATACAAATTCTAGTTTAACCCTAGGACAGTCCTTTTTCATTTTTGTGTTTTTAGTTTTTTCCTTGCATTTTAGTCTTTCAGTATTTCACGTGCAAGGCCATGTAAAGAGGCTTGTTTTATTTGTGACCAATTTCCTTTAATGACCATTTTTTTTCCACTTTATCGTAGATTTTGTGGTAAAATAATTTCTGGAGCACGATTGAAAGAAAAATTAGATTTTGCTACTTTTGAGGGTTTACATTTCTACACAGTTCACTTTATGGTTTAAATACCATGCTGTACTATACGCAATTGATATAGGTTTTGTTTTTATTTTACTGATTTAAAAAAATATTGAAGGAGATTTATCAAAATCTGTCCAGGGAAAAAGTTGCTAAGTTGTCCGTAGCAACCAATATGATTGCTTCCTTTTATTTTTCAGAGGCCTTGTCAAAAATGAAAGAAACAAGATTGGTTGCTATGGGCAACTCAGCAACTTTTCCTCTGGACAGGTTTTGATAAATTTCCCCCAATAACTTTTTTTTTTTTTTAAAAATGAGCATGCTTAAAAGGGTACTCAGCCAGGGATTTGCTAAGTGGGCTGTCATTGAAGCCCATATCCGAGGGTTTGGGCCGAAGCAGCCGAACCCCGTATAGGAGATCATAGGGGGCCCCAGTGGTTGGACCCTCTGGGATCATAAGCTTATTTTCACTCTAAAATAGTCTTCTTCTGACCCTAAAACACCTTTATTTTTCCATATAGGGGGCTTTATAAGGGATAATTTTGTGCCATGATTTGTAGGAGAAGGAGGATGATTTAAACTTTTATTAGGGAAGGGGCTTACATTAAGTAAAAAAAATTTCTTTACACTTTTTTTTTTGTGCCTGTGGGGCCACGATTACATGCAATGTTTCAATTGCATACGCAGAAAAATGCTCTGCCATAGCACAACATTGATCAGTGTTACCGGCACCTCATTTGTACAGGCGGCTGAGGCCGCCTGCACATTTAGACATGGAGCATGGTAAGGGACCTCTGTCTGTCCTCTCGGCCTATTGGGGCCCTGAGCTTTTTCCGTGGTCCCAATCAGCTACCCTGAGCAATTGGCAACTACTACAGTTTTCTACTTTTAGATGCCGCAATTAACTTTAATCGCAGTGTCTGAAGGGTTAGTGCCATTGATCGCGGTGAGAGCTTTGGAGGGGGAGAAGGAAACCTTTTTCTGTAATAAAATATTATCTTATTTTAACTTGAATTTTTATATAAATATATATAATATATATGTATATGTGCAAAGTTGTTTGAATTGACATTTACACTTTGAGCCAAAAAATCTTCTATAAGAGTGTGGTAAGGAGGCATAAGTACCTCGGTTGCATAAGACTCTTCACACCATCCTGTGGTGCACATTGAGTATATACACTAGGAAAATCTCCTAATATACATTTTTGCTCCTATACACAATAGTAACTCTGCATTTTTGCCCAGATAATCTAAATTTACCCTTGCTCTACAAAAGGAGAAATCTGTCAGCAGCAGAAGGGCATGTGTCTCATGACTCTATTGGACTCCGGCTTCAGTCACAGTGTTCTGAAACTATTAATCTGTGACATAACTACTGTACATTCACACATAACTGACACTGCTGAAATCTGAATTTCTGTCGCTTCTTCATACTGCCTTCAAAGGTGGTGACAGATTACCTTTAATCAGAATCTATTGTATGGTTTTTTTTGCTGCTTTGATCAGGTCAGAAGACTATTAGAGTACATGTTTGCTATACATTAAAATCTTTACGAGCTGACCACCTAAATTTGTACAGTTCTCTTTTAAAGGTATGGTCCTTTCAAAGAAAAACGTATCTTTTTAGTGCTATTATTGTCCCTCAGCATGGTTGGCACTCTCATTCAAGTTCCTCCGCATTCTGCCACCCTCTTGTTACTTGTTCCCAACATTGCTCCCTAACAATCTAATCTCTGGTCCCTAGCCTGACTTGTCATTTTATCCCTAGTACCCAGCATTACTCATCGTCTTATTCCCATGGCTCACCTCTTGTGTGGTCCCTGAGCATTGCTCCCCATCCTATTTCTGGTCCCCAGTAGGACTCCCTATCTGTTCCTGGTCCCATGCCTGGCTTAACATTTTATCTGTAGCACACTGCATTACTCTCACATTACTTTAATTCATAACACCCAGTTTGGCTCCCATATCTTTCTTGAGCCCCAGCATGACTCCCCCCATTGCAGCATGACATGAGCTGCACCCTCCCGTTTCTGATAGCCTCCTGACTCCTTTCTAGTGATGCTGTCTCCTGCTGGAAATGCTCCAATGATGGGACACAATGCTGGAAGCCTCTCTCCCTTGCAAGTCTCCTTCTCTTTGCATCAGTTCTTATTTTTCAATGGGGATCTGCATCCAGATAATTCAGAGCACATGTAAGTCCAAAGTGTGTTTTTTTTTTTTTTTGTTCAAGATAAAGATTGCTTGAAAATAAGTCTTGTTTGGATAAGGGGTGGCAGCGTCTGTAGACTATAATGGAGGGGGGGTTAAATCGATGACAGATAAAGTTGTCTAGATGGGGAAGGGTTTCTCCGTACTTCTGAGAATTCAAATATTTTACATGGTAAATGTAATGGGTTATATGTGTTAGAATATAAAGTAGGGCTGGGCAAAGTTACTTCTGTTTAAATATCTACAGAGGAAGTTATAGTTCTTTTCTGTCTGACCACAGTGCTCTCTGCTGACACCTCTCTCCATGTCAGGAACTGTCCAGTGCTGGAGAGCACTGTGGTCAGAAAGTATACAGCAGCTGATACTGGAAAAATTTAGACTTTTAAAAAGAAGTAATTTACAAATCTGTATAACTTTCTGTCACCAGTTAATTTTGAAAGAAAACAAATTTTTTTTTTCACCGGAGTACCCCTTAAATTTTTTTTTTTTACTATGCTACAGGGGGTGTAAAGTTAGTGTAGTTCATAATATAGTGTCTGTACCTGTGTGTGACTGGTCTCACAATTCTTCTGTGATTTGGAAAGTGATCTCAAACTTTCAAGCATGGAACTGTGGGATGTGTAGTTCAGAGAACAAAATCAAACCGGAAATACTCAGTTCTGGCAGTTAAGTACTAAAATCACCTTATGGTGGATAACCCTTTTTAATGGTTCCACCTCCCTATCTTTTTTGTTTGTCCCAATAAATGTAAAATTTACAAAGAAAGCAACTTAGCAATAATTCTTATGAGTCCCAATAGTAAAAAAGTTCCATATAATCTAAACCTGCATTCATATTCCCTTCTTTCCTTTACTGGCTAACCTATCAGATGTACATTAGCAAAGGGACAAATAGGAAGTATAAAACTTTAAGATTGCAGGATTACATAGTTACATAGTGGGTGATTTTTCTAAGGTATGTATATGTAGTAGATTTTGCCTCATTTTTATTTGTGGTTGTTTTGGTGCAAGTGAGCATAATTTTATGAAAATTTGCATGGCGTGTGATAAATTTCACGTACAGTGGGGAAAAAAAGTGTTTTGTCAGCCACCAATTGTGCAATTTCACCCTCTTAAAAAGATGAGAAGCCTGTAATTTTCATCTTAGGTATACCTCAACTATGAGAGACATAATGAGAAAAAAATAATCCATAAAATCACATTGTCTGATTTTTAAAGACTTTGTTATATCCCCTTTGTTGGCAATGACAGAGGTGAAATGTTTTCTTTAATTCTATTCACACACTGTTGCTGATATTTTGGCCCATTCCTCCATGCAGATCTCCTCTAGAGCAGTGATGTTTTGGGGGCTGTCACTGGGCAACACAGACTTTCAACTCCCTCCAAAGATTTTCTATGGGGTTGAGAACTGGAGTTTGGCTAGGCCACTCCAGGACCTTAAAATGCTTCTTACGAGGCCATTCCCTTGTTGCCCGGGCAGTGTGTTTGGGATCATTGTCATGCTGAAAGACCCAGCCACGTTTAATCTTCAATGCCTTTGCTGATGGAAAGAGGTTTTCCCTCAAAATCTCACGGTCGGCTTCGTTTTCGGCCGTATGCGGTTTCCCGACTGCAGGCAAAAACGTGGTCGACCGCAGAAAACGAAGCCGACCGGAGGCTGCGGTTCACTACGGTCGGCTCATAGACATGCATTAAATACGGTTGCCGAATACGGCTGAGTGCGGGCGCCGTGTTTGAGCCCCGCCCCCCTCCTCCCAGCCGTATACGGGAACTGTATTTAACAAAATGTGGTGTGAACCCAGCCTAATACAGGTAACAAGTGGAGGACAGAAGAGACTCTTAAAGAAGTTACAGGTCTGTGAGCCAGAAATCTTGCTTGTTTGTAGGTGACCAAATATTTATTTTACCGAGGAATTTACCAATTCATTAGAAATCCTACAATATGATTTCCTGTTTTCTCCCCCCCCCCCCATTCTGTCTCTCGTAGTTGAGGTACACCTATGATGAAAATTACAGGCCTCTCTCATCTTTTTAAGTGGGAGAACTTGAACATTTGGTGACTGATTAAATACTTTTTTCCCCACTGTATGTAGCCCTAATCACAGAAAGCAATTTACCCCACCACACCATTTTACTAGCTAAATAAAAAATTTTGGTTGACTGTAGGCAATAGGCAAAAGCTTCTACAGTAACTAACCAAGAATTTAGTGGACAATTGACAGTCTTGTTCAAAGTGCCGCTTCCTGAATGAATTGATAATGACCCCTCTTCCTCATGTTGCTTGAAACACATTTATGGTCTATTCGCACATACAGTATTCTGCGCAGATTTGATGTGCAGGATTTTCTGCTGTAGAATACAATGTAAACTGAACGACTGAATACGGCTTGAAATCCTGTGCATCAAATCTGTGCAGAATACTGTACATGTGAATAGACCCTTAAAGGGGTACTCTGCCCCTAGTAGCAGCACTGGCCCGGAGAGCATGGAAGGTCCCAGCGACCTGGAATCATACGTCTAGGGGCGGAGTATCCATTTAACATGCTTACAAAGCACATGTTTATTCTGTAGTGTTTATGACAAGACACCTTAGAGGCTCAGTGAAGCCTAGTATTGTGTTGATAACAAAGGTGCCTTGAAAACTTGAGAAGTACTACAGTGATCTTGTAAAGTATATTTAATATTTTTTGATAAGTTTGTCTAAAAACGGATATATGACAACTGTATCATTACCACCGTTACACATAAGTTTAACTTTATTTTTATTGCAAAGTAGTGAAGATAGCTTAGATCATTGTATGATATAAAAAAGGATTTAGAAAGCTTTTTCTAGAGGTGCTCAGGGCATGTCTACATGGGCATGTTTTTTGTGGGTTTGCAGAAGGTAAGTTCATGACCACTGCAAGCACATCTGGAGAAAAACGTCTAGCTAGTTAGTGTAGAGATCCCGGTGGAGATTTGTGTTCTGAAAATTAAAACACCTAAAAAATATACATCAAAGGGAAGAGTAAAACCAATGATCAGTCCCCCCCCAAAAAAAAAAAGACCCCAGACATCCGGTGCTCGGAGCGAACTTCACTCCATGCTGGATGACTGGCGGAAGCTTGTGATGTCATGCTTGTGACGTCATGGCCACACCCCCTCCATGCAAGTATATGGGAGGGGGCGTGACGCCGCCTCCCATAGACTTGCATTGAGGGGCGTGGCCATGATGTTACAAGCCGGGCGTAGCTTCCGGCACTGCACCCGACGCTCTAAACGAACGCCGGTTGCATCAGGGAGATTGCGGGGCTCCCACTTCTGGGGCAGATAGGGGATAAGATATCTAGGGGCAGAGTACCCCTTTAATATTCCTGGGATAAGAAGAAGCTATCCTAAGCTAAAGAATAGAAAGGGGGGAAAAAGGTCAGACTAAATGGCCCATGTGATCTCTTTCTGTGTTTCAATGATGACCACCTTGCAGTTTTCTGTTTATTGTAGAAGGCAGTAGGATTACATTTTTTTTTTTTTTTTAGGGTTTATATTAGTGTTTTTACTATTTCAGATTGTATACTATACAATCTGATTTTCTGTGTAGAACCTATGTAGGCCTCATCCATATATGTAGCCAGGACCTTTTATTTAGCACATACCAAATATCCCTGAACTTTGTGCAAACTGTTGGAAGTAAACAGCCCAGTAGGTGTTTCTCATTGCTTCTTTATTTCATGGCTTGAACTTTAGCATATTAAGCGCTGCTACAGCAGTCATCTCATTGCATTATCACATAAACAACTTGATTTGTTAGTTCTCCTATCTTACCCTTCCTATTTCCAGCACTCACATTTCAGCCTGTTCTGTGGACGCAGTTGCTCAAGACATGAACTTCCAGCTCACTGTGATTCATCCACCGATACGCCCTATACGAGGCCGCCCACTTCAGGACTCTTTCAAGCACTCAGCAAAAGTGAATACAGGAGATAGATGCAGACTTCAGAACTTTTCATCTATTGCCACAGTGCACTTTGGATTTTTGCCTGTGTAGCCTATATCAGCACTGATAGTATTTCTAATGTACCCTTGACTAATGCTGAGAAGCCCTTTGACTTGCCCCTTATCACTAACAATGTGTTTGTGTGTTTTTTTTTTACTTGATCATTTTAGCTCTGTAAATTGTATCCAGTACATGTATTGAACCTTGGGCGTTCATGAAATGTAACTGATGTGCAAACTTGCTTGTGACATTTTTGGGAAACTTTTTGGTTCTGAAACAACTCCGCAGAGATGACTCCACAGGTAAGTACCTGAGGTCCAGCTAAACTTTAAGATGCATACTTGAATTTATAAATACTTGTGTTATACTGAACAGTCACATTTTGTTTGTCACACCTACTTAAGCTTGACACAGAATTGTATTATGTGGTTTCTAAAGATGATTTTTACCATTTGTGTTTTAGTGCATTGTTATATATGCTATTTAACCATAGACCTCTGTGATCAAAGACAAAGAAAAAATAATTTATTTGTGTCACAAATTCTTGAAATAACATGTGGCAAATATACTACACAATATCTCCCTCATGAGTGAGTCTAAGCTAACCACTAAAATTGCAGAAAAGTGTATGGAAAGCGAGTGGAAAAAGGCCCAGGACAGGCTAAAAACACCCATAATTTATGCTGCAATACTGTGACAAAGAGGCTGATGTATATTTGCTTTTAAGTTTGGGAGTTGAATCTTTCTAGATGGAACATTTTCTGTACAATTTAATCTTTATTTGTGACACTTCCCTTAGCATGATGGTAATAATTGTAATTTCTCAATATTCTGGTCATTTAAATAGGCACTATAATATTTGGGAAGTTAGGCAACTCAGAAGCCAAAAACTGAGACGCTACCTGTGTTACATACCTACTTTAAAAGGGTTATCCAGGAAAAAACGTGTGTGTGTGTGTGTGTGTGTGTGTATATATATATATATATATATATATATATATATATATATATATATATATATATAATATATATATAAAATCTCAACTGGCTCCAGAAAATGTAACAGATTTGTAAATTACCTCTAAAAAAAAAAAATCTTAATCCTTTCAGTACTTATGAGCTGCTGAAATTGAGTTGTTCTTTTCTGTCGAAGTGCTCTCTGATGACACGTGTCTCGGGAACCGCCCAGTTTAGAAGCAAATCCCCATAGCAAACCTCTTATATTCTGTCCAGTTTCCGAGACAAGCAGAGATGTCAGCAGAGAGCACTGTTGCCAGACAGAAAACTACAACTCAACTTCAGCAGCTGATAATTATTGAAAGTATTAAGATTTTTTAATAGAAGTAATTTACAAATCTGTTTAACTTTCTGGAGCCAGTTGATATAAAAAAAAAGTTTTTTCCTGGAATACCCCTTTAACAGCAGCTCCGGTAAGTTGGCTTCCCCCTGTTAATGTACAGAAAATGGAATAAAATACTCTTAACCCCTTCATGACCCAGCCCATTTTCACCTTCAGGACCTGGGCATTTTTTGAAAATCTGACCACTGTCACTTTAAACATTAATAACTGTGGAATGCTTTTACTTATCATTCTGATTCCAAGATTGTTTTTTCGTGACATATTCTACTTTATGTTATTGGTAAAATTTCACTGATATTTGTATCCTTTCTTGGTAAAAAATCTAAAAATTTCATGAAAATTTAGCATTTTTCTAACTTTGAAAGTCTCTGCTTGAAAGGAAAATGGATATTCCAAATAAATTACATATTGATTCACATATACAATATGTCTACTTTTTGTTTGCATAAAAAAATTGACAAGTTTTTACTTTTGGAAGACACCAGAGGGCTTCAAAGTTCCGCAGCAATTTTCCAATTTTTCTCAAGATTTTCAAAATCGTAATTTTTCAGGGCCCAGTTCAGGTTGGAAGTGGATTTTAAGGGTCTTCATATTAGAAATACCCCATAAATGACCCCATTATAAAAACTGCACCCCCCAAAGTATTCAAAATGACATTCAGTAAGTGTTTTAACCCTTTAGGTGTTTCACAGGAATAGCAGCAAAGTGAAGGAGAAAATTCTAAATCTTCATTTTTTACACTCGCATTTTCTTGTAGACCCAATTTTTGAATTTTTACAAGGGGTAAAAGGAGAGAAATCACCCTAAAATTTGTAACCCAATTTCTCTCGAGTAAGGAAATACCTCATATGCGTATGTAAAGTGTTCGGCGGGCGCAGTAGAGGGCTCAGAAGGGAAGGAGCGACAGTGGGATTTTGGAGAGTGAGTTTTTCTGAAAGGGTTTTTGGGGGGCATGTCCCATTTAGGAAGCCCCTATGGTGCCAGAACAGTGGACCCCCCACATGTGACCCCATTTTGGAAACTATTATTAAATTCCGTGAGGGGTGTAGTTTCCAATATGGGGTCACATATGGATATTTATTGTTTTGCGTTTGTCAGAACTGCTGTAACAATCAGCCACCCCTGTGCAAATCGCCTCAAATGTACATGGCGCACTCTCCCTTCTGGGCCTTGTTGTGCGCCCCCAGAGCACTTTGCGCCCACATATGGGGTATCTCCGTAGTCGGGAGAAATTGCGTTACAAATTTTGGGGGCCTTTTTTCCCTTTTACCTCTTGTGAAAATGAAAAGTATAGGGCAACACCAGCATGTCAGTGTAAAAAATTTATTTTTTTACACTAACATGCTGGTGTAGACCCCAACTTCACCTTTTCATAAGGGGTTAAAGAAGAAAAAGCCCCCCAAAATTTGTAAGGCAATTTCTCCCGAGTACGGCGATACCCCATATGTGTCCCAAAACTGTTGCCCTGAAATACGACAGGGCTCCAAAGTGAGAGAGCGCCATGCGCATTTGAGGCCTGAATTAGGGATTTGCATAGGGGTATTCTATGCCAATGATTCCCAAACAGGGTGCCTCCAGCTGTTGCAAAACTCCCAGCATGCCTGGACAGTCAATGGCTGTCCGGCAATACTGGGAGTTATTATTTTGCAACAGCTGGAGGCTCCGTTTTGGAAACAGTAGCGTACCAGACATTTTTTATTTTTTGGGGGGAGGGGGGCTGTGTAGGGGTATGTGTATATGTAGTGTTTTTTACTTTTTATTTTAGGTTAGTGTTAGTGTAGTGTAGTGTTTTTAGGGTACAGTCACATGGGCAGAGGTTCACAGCAAGTTTGCCGCTGGAAGTTTGAGCTGCAGCGCAAAATTTGCGCCATCTAGAACTTGCAGCACTCACTGTAAACCTCCGCCCATGTGAGTGTACCCTGTACATTCACATTGGGGGGGGGGGGGGGGGGGGGGGGGGGCAAACATCCAGCTGTTGCAAACTCCGAGCATGCCCTTTGGCTGTCCGTGCATGCTGGGAGTTGTAGTTTTGCAACAGCTGGAGGCACACTGGTTTGGAAACACTAAGTTAAGTAATAAACTTTCAAGTGTTTTGCAACCAAACTTAGTGTTTCCAAACCAGTGTGCCTCCAGCTGTTGCAAAACTACAACTCCCAGCATGCATGGTCTGTCAGTGCATGCAGGAAGTTATAGTTTTGCAACAATTGCAACAGCTGGAGGCACTGAGGTAGGAAACGGACAATGTTTTCCAACTAGTGTGCCTCCAGTTGTTGCAAAACTACAACTCCCAGCATGCCCAGACTGCCCAGGCATGCTGGAAGTTGTAGTTCGGCAATATCTGAAGGATCAGATGTTGCCGAACTAAAACTTCCAGCATGCTTGGGCAGTCTGGGCATGCTGGGAGTTGTAATTTTGCAACATCTGGAGGTCCACAGTTTGGAGACTACTGTATAATGGTCTCCAATCTGTGCTCTTCCAGATGTTAGAGAACTACAACTCCCAGCATGCCTGGACAGACTGAGCATGCTGAGATTTGTAGTTTTGCAACATCTGAAAGAGCACAGAATGGAGACCATTATACAGTGGTCTCCAAACTGTGGACCTCCAGATGTTGCAAAACTACAACTCCCAGCATGCCCAGAAAGCCAAAGGCTGTCTGGGCATGCTGGGAGTTGCAGTTTTGAAACTCTCAGAGGCAGCAGTGAGATCGCTTTACGGCGATCTCACTGCTGCCAATGAAGATGCCGCACTGCTGCTGGAAACTCACCTCCGGGACGCAGCGCAGCCAGGACCGCATGGAGGACGCCGGGACCGCCGGGACACCGCTCGAACGGGTAAGTGACGCCGGGGGACGGGTCAGGGACACTTAGCAGAGCGGTGTGTGTCCCGATCCCCGTGATCCGGACTCACACACCGGCTGCTATCAGCTAGTCAGATTTGACCAGCTGATAGCAGCGATCGCTGGGGGGGGTGGGGGATGAAACCCCCCGTGGTCGCACGGTAAGATGGCTGGCTATCAGTGATAGCCACCATCTTTCCGGGCGCTGCGGGGTGCCGCGAGTAGCGGCAGTAATGTTCATGACGTACCTGTATGTCATGGGTCGGGAACACCTTGCCACCCATGACGTACAGGTATGTCATAGGTCGGGAAGGGGTTAAGTTACAAAATAAAAACTGATTTTGGTTCATCTGGTTTAACCCCTTTACTCAGTAGCCTGTATTGACCTTAAATCTGACATGGGTCCACTTATTTTGTAATAACTTTGGAACACTTTCACTTATGAAAGCGATTCTGAGATTTTTTTTTTCTTGACATACTGTACTTTACATTAGTGGTAAATTTTGATATTTAGCGTTTTTTGTAAAAAAAATAAAATAAAAAAAAATTCTCTATCGGCTCCATTGGGGGACACAGACCGTGGGGTGTATGCTGCTGTCTCTAGGAGGTGTGACACTCTGAGTGCAGGCTTACTTTAGTTTTCTCCGGCAGCCGCTGCCGCCGTTTGGGCCGCCCGCTCACTTCCCCCCCGAGTGCATATGCGGCTGACATGTGCGCTCGGGACAAGGAGCGGGCGCCATTACAGCTTCTTCTCACTTTTCTCATAGCTCCGCCCCCTGGGCTGTCGGAGCTCCCTAGAGGCGCCAAGCGGCCTCCAATTGGCGCCGGGGGCGCGAATTTCAGTAGGGGCCAATCAGATTGTGCCTCTGCCTCAGGCACGCCCATCTCTGGCTATTGGCTGGCCTATTTTACTCTCTAGCTGCACGGAGCTGAGTTCTCCTCACTGCAGCTGCCAGGGGACACAGTCTGGAGTGAGAAAGTTACTGTCTTTTTCTCATTATGTCCATACCCAGAGTTGTTCCTCCCTCTAAACAGATAACCGGAATGTCGGTGTCTTGTTTTGTCTGTAAGCACTGTAATGCTAAGATGCCTGGCTCTACTGAGCCCACTTGCTCTGCCTGCTCCACTGCTCCCCCAGACCCCTGGTACCCCCGGATGCCCTTTTGGTTCCGGTGGATTCAGCCGCCCCTCCAGCCTGGGTTTCTTCTCTGACCCAGTATATGGCTGACTTGACTCAAGTCCCCCGTTCGGTGGCTGAGGCCTCCCGGGAAGTGGCGTCTGCCTTGAAGGGGTCTGCCCTGCGCCGGCCCTCTCTGGGGGCCCGCTCCTCTTCCCCACATACTTCACGCTCTCACAAGCGTACTAGGGGTGCCTCGTCCGACTCTTCCATTGAGTCTTCAGATAGGCGTGGGCGCTCCCCCCGTGGGTTCCGCCCCCCCCCCCCCCGTCATTTGGTCACGAACGTCGCTCCTCCAGAGGACGTTCTCTGAGTCGCCGCTCTGCCACGCCAGAGCCGCGTACCCGGTCAGGGTCACCACCCTCCAGGACTGCCTCCACTCGTCGCATTCTCCTGGCGAACTAGCTGACGAGGTTTCCGAATCGGCATCTGACCCAGAGGACCACTTGGGTACAGTTGAAACGGTGAACTCATTGGTCGCAGCCATAAGAGACACCTTTCTTTTAAGAGGACCCACGATATTCAAACGTAACTCCTGAAGTATCCTTTCATCGTACTAAGCCAGCACCTCAAAGGTTCAGCTCTCACGCTGACTTTGACGCCATTCTGGAATCTGCATGGAAACATCCAGACAAGGGGTTCCCGGGAATAAAGACTATTCAAGAACGTTATCCATTTGACAAGGATCTTGTCACTAAGGTGGTTCCCCTCCTTCAGTGGATCCACCAATCTCCCGAATCTCTAAGGCTACTACACTGCCACTGGCAGATGCGGCTGCCTTCATAGATTCCACGGACAAGAAGCTGGAGTTCTTAGCGAAGTTTGCCTCTGAAGCAGCTGGCTCTTCGCTTCTTCCCATCTTCACCTCGACAGGGACGTGGTGTCCAACAGTTACCGAATCAAATTCGCTCCCTCCCGAGCGATCCCTTTTTTCGATCCCGGATCCCCCCCCCCCCCCCCCCCCCCCTGGTCTCCTTCTCTGGCAAAGCGATTTCGAGAGGCTCTCCAGTCTCTGCTTCTCCAAGGGGTTATCGTTCCCGTTTCCTCCAGGGGAACGTTTTTCGGGGTTCCTATTCCATTCTTTTTGTGGTCCCCAAGAAGGACGGTTCTGTACGACCAATCCTAGACCTCAAGCGTTTCAACCGTCATCTTCTCATCTGCCACTTCCGAATGGAATCTCTCCGTTCGGTAGTGGCATCCCTAGAACAAGGGGAGTTTCTTCCTTCGGTGGACATCAAGGATGCCTACCTCCATGTGCCAATATTTCCAGGCCATCATCGGTATGTCCACTTTGCGGTTCCGGAGGGGCATTTTCAATTCGTAGCCCTCCCCTTTGGCCTGGCCACGGCTCCTCGGGTCGTTACCAAGATCCTTGCGCCAGTGATGGCCCTGTTGCGGTCGAGGGGAGTCTTGGTGATACCCTACCTGGACGACCTTCTCATCAAGGCTCCCGCCAGAGCCCAGTCTCTGGAGAAATGTGGATGTCACTCTTCACACTCTGGATCGCTTCGGGTGGATGGTCAACTGGGACAGGTCAGTCCTCTCTCCCACCCAGTCTCTGATCTTCTTTGGACTTCACTTCAACACGGCCCCTGCCCGAATTTGCCTTCCGCCGGTCAAACGTCTGACTATTCTGTCAGGAGTCCACTCCCTTCGGGCTCAGGTCCCAGTTTCCATCCGCACTTGTATGAAAGTCCTGGATCGGATGGTGGCGACCACAGAGGCCGTACCCTTTGCCCAGTTTCATTACCGCCCTCTTCAGCTGGCGATTCTCTCTCGATGGGACAGATCTCCTCTGTCCCTCGATCGCAAGATTGTTCTCCCTCACTCTGGATCGCTTCGGGTGGATGGTCAACTGGGACAGGTCAGTCCTCTCTCCCACCCAGTCTCTGATCTTCTTTGGACTTCACTTCAACACGGCCCCTGCCCGAATTTGCCTTCCGCCGGTCAAACGTCTGACTATTCTGTCAGGAGTCCACTCCCTTCGGGCTCAGGTCCCAGTTTCCATCCGCACTTGTATGAAAGTCCTGGATCGGATGGTGGCGACCATAGAGGCCGTACCCTTTGCCCAGTTTCATTACCGCCCTCTTCAGCTGGCGATTCTCTCTCGATGGGACAGATCTCCTCTGTCCCTCGATCGCAAGATTGTTCTCCCTCACAGGATCCGTCAGTCTCTGCTCTGGTGGCTCCGCTCCCCCCTTCTTCTTCAGGGGAGGTCATTTATTCCCCTTCACTGGCAGGTAGTTACAACGGATGCCAGTCTGTCGGGTTGGGGCGGTGTGTTCAGGGATTGGACGGTTCAGGGACTCTGGTCTCCCCGAGAAGCCCTTCTTCCTATAAACATATTGGAACTAGGGCGATTCTTCTTTGTCTTTTTCATTGGGAGTCTCGGCTTCGGTCCCGTCCTGTCCGCATCCAGTTGGACAATGCCACGGCCAAGGCGTACATAAATCACCAAGGCGGCACTCGCAGCTCGGCAGCGATGGCCGAGGTGACAAAGATTCTCTTCTGGGCGGAAAGCAAGGTTCCGGCCATTTCGACATTTCACATTCCGGGGTTCTGCGACCTCCGGAATGTGGACCTCTTCGCGTCTCGGCACAATCGGAAGATCCTTCCTTTTGTGTCCAAGTTCCGGGACCCTCAGGCTCTAGCCGTGGACGCCCTAGTGATTCCTTGGGCGGGGTTTGCCCTACCCTACCTGTTCCCTCCCCTTCCGCTCCTTCCTAGAGTTCTGAGGAAGCTCAAAGCGGAGGACGTTTCCGCCATTCTGGTAGCTCCAGATTGGCCCTGAAGGTCTTGGTACGCCAACGTAATCAGGCTCCTGGATGGCGCTCCGCTGCGCCTTCCGCTTCGTCCAGACCTACTCTCAGGGTCCTCTTTGCCACCCCAATTTACAGTCGCTGCATTTGACGGTGTGGCGGTTGAGACCGCAGTTTTGAGGACCCGCGGGTTCTCTTCCCAAGTCTTTCCCACCATGCTCAGGGCTCGTAAGCCCTCCTCGGCAAAAATGTACCACCGTACCTGGCGATCTTATTTTCACTGGTGTGAAGCTCAGGTCCCCTGTGACTTTCTCGGTTCCCCGTCTTCTCTCCTTTTGCAGTCGTGTTTGGAACTGGGGTTGTCTCTGTTCCCTTAAGGGTCAGGTTTCGACCTTTTCTTTTCCAGTGTCCTCTGGCTTCTAATTCTCATGTCCGGACCTTCCTTCAAGGAGTGGCGCATGCTGTCCCTCCTTACCGGTCACCCTCTCCCCCTTGGGACTTGAATCTGGTTCTGAGTGCCCTCCAGGGTGCACCCTTTGAGCCCCTTTTAGAGAGGTGTCTCTGCTCCTCTTTTCTTGGAAGGTGGCGTTTCTTGTTGCTATCACTTCCATCCGGAGGGTGTCTGAATTGTCGGCTCTCTCCTGCCGTTCTCCGTTCTGGTGGTCCACCAGGACAAGGTTGTTTTCCGGCCAGATTCCTTCCTTTTT
Source organism: Hyla sarda (assembly GCF_029499605.1). Lineage (NCBI taxonomy): Eukaryota > Metazoa > Chordata > Amphibia > Anura > Hylidae > Hyla > Hyla sarda. Next base: position 170,969,863 of record NC_079195.1, read on the forward strand.
GCCTAAGGTGGTTTCGGCTTTTCATCTCAATGAGGACGTTGTCCTCCCGTCTTTTTGTCCCGCTCCTTCTCATCCTAAGGAGCATTTACTCCGCAAACTGGATGTGGTTCGGGCTGTTAGGTCCTATCTCTCCATTACTTCTTCGTTTCGTCAGTGTGATTCCTTTTTCGTCCTCACGGAAGGTCGTCGTAAGGGAAAACCTGTTTCCAAGGCCACCATTTCTCGGTGGATTCTGTCTGCCTTTTCGGAAGCCTTTGGCTGTAAGGGGAAGATTCCTTCTTTTCAGGGTTGTGGCTCATTCTACCCATTCTGTTGGGGCATCCTGGGTTCTCCAGAACAGAGCCTTGGCCTAGCAGATTTGCAAGGCGGCTACCTGGTCGTCTTTGCACACTTTCTCGAGGTTCTACCGGGTTCATATCTTCGCATCGGCTGATGCTAGTCTGGGCTGTAAAGTGTTGCAGGCGGCAGTGGAACAGCCGTCTGCCTGACTGCTTATCTGCCCACCCAAGGTACGGCTTTGGTACGTCCCACGGTCTGTGTCCCCCAATGGAACCGATAGAGAAAAGGAGATTTTTTTAACACTTACCGTAAAATCTCTTTCTCGAAGGATTCATTGGGGGACACAGCTCCCACCCTTTTTTTGGGTTTTCTTCGGTTCTCTGTCCGAGGGTGTGTTCAGTTATATTTTTTCTTCTGGTTCTCGGACAGCTCTGGAACTAAAACTGATTAGCTCAGGGCCTGGAGGCGGGTATATCCTGCTGGGAGGAGCCGACTTTTTTTTTATTACCATAGTGTCACACCTCCTAGAGACAGCAGCATACACCCCACGGTCTGTGTCCCCCAATGGATCCTTCGAGAAAGATAGATATTTTACTGTGAGTGTTAAAAAAAAATCTCCTTTTTACTAATTTTTTACTAATTTTTTCAATTTTTTTTTCTAGATTTGATATTTTCTCTTCGTACGATAAATAGTCATGCCGCACCAAATTAATGATTAATTCACATCTAAAATATGTCTACTTTATGTTCCCATTATTTGATAAACATTATTTTACTTTTTTAGAATGTTAGAGGGTTTATAAGTTCAGTATCAATTTTCCAGATTTTCAAGAAAATTGCAAAATCTGATTTTTCAGGGACCAGTTGAGTTTTGAAGTGGAATTGAGGGTCCTGTATGTTACCCCCATAAATCACCCCATTTTATAAACTGCACCCCTTAAAGTAGTCAGAATGACATTAAAGAAGTTCATTAACCCTTTAGGCATTACACAGAAATAAAAGCAAAGTGAAGGTGGAATTTTTAAATTGTATTTTTTTTTTGTAGATTCTTCATATTAATCAATTTTTTTCTGTAACACAGTAGGTGTTGACAAAGAAATAAAACTCAAGATTTATTCCCTGAATTCTGATGTACTTAGAAATATCCCATATGTGGTCTTTGTGCGCTACATGTCTCTCACACAGGCCTGAGACATGAAGGCGTGCTGGGTGGATTTTGGGGCATCCTTTTAATTTAGGATATTTTGTTGGCATCACATAAAATTACAGGGGCATTGGGGTGCAAAAATATTCTTGGGAGACAAGTTGACTCTTTCATTGGTACCATTCTGGGGTACATGTGACACTGATCGTTTTTTATTTTATTTTTTATGAGGTGATACATTCAAATAAATCTATTCTGCGGTTGTTTTTATTTTTTAGGTCGTTCGTCATGCGGTATAAATGAAATGTTAACGTTACACTGCAGGTTGATACTATTACGGCGATACCAAATTTATATACTTTTTTTTTAAATATTATTTTACTTCATATAAGGCATAAAAATGAATTTATTAACCCCTTAACGCAAAACGACGGGTATACCCGTCGGCTGCTGAAGTACGTTCGCGCAGAACGACGGGTATACCCGTCGTTCACATATTTGGAGCTGCTGCGGCAGAACTTTTTACCTCCGGTTGTTTCCGGCAGGTGAGAAGTTCGGCTTCACCCTTTCGCACAGAACGACGCATTTATACGGCGGATAATGCGATAACTTAGCGCATTCCGCCGAATAAAAGCGGCGTTCATTAAGTGCACGCACCCGAGGCGCTGATCTGGTTAATTAGTCCGCAGGAGACCACGCCCGACACCCCGGGATCCCGTTTGATTAACCCGATCAGCAATCGGGTGTGCAGGGGCGGTGGGGGGGGGGGGGGGGGTGCGCGACGAATCGGAGCTCCGGCAGCGGCGATGGCGGGGGTAAGTGCTCCCACCATCGCCATGCACCCGGCATCGCTGCTGCCGGACCTCTGCCCCACGTGTGGAAGTCCGGAGAGAGCGGGGCACAGCGAGGTGAGAGAGAAGGGAAAGTAGTTGCTTACCCGGTGGCGGCTCCGGCAGGCTGCGGAGGAATCTGACTGGCCGGTGAGTGGTTGACGGGGGCCCTCAAGACGATGCAAAACTACAACTCCCAGCATGTCCAGACAGTCTGGGCATGCTGGGAGTTGTAGTTTTGCAACATCTGGAGGACCACTGTTTGGAGACCACTCTGTAGTGGTCGCCAAACTGTGATTCTTGCAAAACTACAACTTCCAGCATGCCCGGCTGCAAATGGCTGTCTGGGCATGCTGGGAGTTGTAGTTGTGTGCCTCCAGCTGTTGCAAAACTACATCTCCCAGCATGCCCTTCGGCAATCAGTACATGCTGGGAGTTGTAGTTTTGCAACAGCTGGAGGCACCCTGGTTGAAAAATACTGAATTGGGTAACAGAACCTAACTGAAGGTTTTCCAACCAGTGTCCCTCCGGCTGTTGCAAAAGTACAACTCCCAGCGTGCACGGTCTGTCAGTACATGCTGGGAGTTGTAGTTTTGCAACAGCTGTAGGTTTGCCCCCCCCCCCCATGTGAATGTACAGGGTACATTCACACGGGTGGGTTTACAGTAAGTTTCCTGCTTCAAGTTTGAGCTGCGGCAAATTTTTGGCAGCAGCGCAAACTCCTAGCGGGAAACTCACTGTAAACCCGTCAGTGTAGTGTAGTGTTTTTAGGGTACATTCGCACTACCACATTATACAGGGTAAAACACTACATAAACACCCACTTACACTGCCCCCCCCCCCCCCCCAATAAAAATAAAAAACGTATCGTACGGCAGTGTTTCCAAAACAGAGCCTCCAGCTGTTGCAAAACAACAACTCCCAGCATTTCTGGACAGCCACTGACTGTCCAGGCAAGCTGGGAGTTTAGCAACAGCTAGAGGCACCCTGGTTGGGAATCACTGGCGTAGAATACCCCTATGTCCACCCCTATGCAATCCCTAATTTAGTCCTCAAATGCGCTTGGTGCTCTCTCACTTCGGAGCCCTGTCGTATCTCAAGGAAACAGTTTAGGGCCACATATGGGGTATTACCGTACTCAGGAAAAATAGTGTGACAAATTTTGGGGGGCTTTTTCTCCTTTTACCCCTTATGAAAAGGAAAAGTTGGGGTCTACATCAGCCGGTTAGTGTAAAATATTTTTTTTTTTACACTAACCCCTTAAGGACCAAGGACGTACTGGTACGTCCTTGGTCCTGCTCCGGTGATATAACGCGGGTTACACGGTAACCCCACATCATATCACGGCGGGCCCGGCGTCATAGGGAAGCCGGGACCCGCCGCTAATAGCGCGTAGCGCCGATCGTGGCGCCACGCGCTATTAACCCTTCAGCCGCGCGGCTAAAAGTGAAAGTTGCCGGTTAACTCAGTGGGCTGTTCGGGATAGCCGCGGTGAAATCGCGGCATCTCGAACAGCTTACAGGACAGCGGGAGGGCCCCTACCTGCCTCCTCGCTGTCCGATCGCCGAATGACTGCTCAGTGCCTGAGATCCAGGCATGAGCAGTCATGCGACAGAATCATCGATCACTGGTTTCCTATGAGGAACCAGTGATCAATGATAAAGATCAGTGTGTCCAGTAACAGTGTGTCCAGTAAATAAACATATATGGTATCACCGCGTGCGGAAATGTCTGAATTATAAAAATATATCATTAATTAAACCGCTCGGTCAATGGCGTGCGCGCAAAAAATGGCGTGCGCGCAAAAAAATTCCAAAGTCCAAAATAGTGCATTTTTGGTCACTTTTTATATCATTTAAAAATGAATAAAATAAGTCCTATCAATGCAAAAATGGTACCATTAAAAACTTCACATCACGGTGCAAAAAATGAGCCCTCATACCGCCCCATACACGGAAAAATAAAAAGTTATAGGGGTCAGAAGATGACAATTTTAAACATATGAATTTTCCTGCATGTAGTTATGATTTTTTCCAGAAGTACGACAAAATCAAACCTATATAAGTAGGGTATCATTTTAATCGTATGGACCTACAGAATAAAGATAAGGTGTAATTTTTACCGAAAAATGTACTACGTAGAAACGGAAGCCCCCAAAAGTTACAAAACAGCGTTTTTTTTTTCAATTTTGTCGCACAATGATTTTTTTTTCCATTTCACCGTAGATTATTGGGCAAAATGACTGACGTCATTACAAAGTAGAATTGGTGGCGCAAAAAATAAGCAATCATATGGATTTTTAGGTGCAAAATTGAAAGAGTTATGATTTTTTAAAGGCAAGGAGCAAAAAACCAAAATGCAAAAACGGAAAAACCCCCGGTCCTTAAGGGGCTAACATGCTGGTGTTGCCCCATACTTTTTATTTTCACAAGAGGTAAAAGGAAAAAAATTTGTAACGCAATTTCTCCTGAGTACGTAAATACCCCATATGTGGGCGTAAAATGCTCCGCGGACGCACAACAAGGCTTAGGAGTGAGAGCGCACTATGTACATTTGAGGTCTAAATTGGTGATTTGCACAGGGGTGGCTGATTTTACAGCGGTTCTGACATAAACAAAAAAAAAAAATACCCACATGTGACCCCATTTTGGAAACTACACCCCTCACGGAACGTAAAAAGGGGTATAGTGAGTCTGAACGAGTCCACAGGTGTTTGACGAATTTTCGTTAAAGTTGGATGGGAAAATGAAGAAAAAAATGTTTTTTTTTCACTAAAATGCTGGTGTTACCCTAAATTTTTCAATTTCACAAGGGAAATAGGAAAAAAGCTCCCCAAAATTTGTAACCCCATTTCTTCTGAGTAATAAAATGCCCCATATGTGGATGTAAAGTGCTCTGCGGGTTAACTACAATGCTCAGAAGAGAAGGAGCACCATTGGGATTTTGGAGAGAAATTTTATCCGGAATTGAAGGCCACGTGTGTTTACAAAACCCCCATAGTGCCAGAACAATGGACCCCCCCAAGATGTGACCCCATTTTGGAAACTACACCCCTCCTGTAATGTAATAAGGGGTGAAGTGAGCATTTACACCCCACAGGTGTCTGACAGATTTTTGGAACAGTGGCCCGTGAAAATGAAAAATTAATTTTTTCATTTGCACAGCCCACTGTTCCAAGGATCTGTCAAACACCAGTGGCGTTTAAATGCTCATTGCATCCCTTATTAAATTCTGTGTGGGATGTAGTTTCCAAAATGGGGTCACATGTGGGGGGGTCCACTGTTCTGGCTCCACGGGGGGGCTTTGTAAATGCACATGGCCCCTGACTTCTATTTAAACCAAATTCTCTCTCCATAAGCTCAATGGCGCTCCTTCTCTTCTGAGCATTGTAGTGTGCCAGCAGAGCACTTGATGTCTACACATGGGCTATTTCCATACTCAGAAGAAATGGGTTTACAAATTTTGGGGGGCATTTTCTCCTATTAACCCTTGTGGAAATTTAAAATTTGGGGGAAAAACTGCATTTTTGTGAGAAAAAAATAAAAATTCATTTACACATCCAACTTGAACTAAAAGTCGTCAAACACCTGTGGGGTGTTAAGGCTCACTGGACCCCTTGTTACGTTCCTTGAGGGTTTTAGTTTCCAAAATAGTATGCCATGTGGGGGTTCACTTGCTGTTCTGGCACATAGGGGCTTCTTAAATGTGACATGCCCCCCAAAAATCATTTCAGAAAAACTCACTCTCCAAAATCCTATTGTCGCTCCTTCCCTTCTGAGCCCTCTAGTGCTCCCGCTGAACACTTCACATATACATATGAGGTATTTCCTTACTCGAGAGAAGTTGGGTTACAAATTTTGAGAGGATTTTTCTCCTTTTACCCCTTGTAAAAATTCAAAAACTGGGTCTACAAGAACATGCGAGTGTATAAAATGAAGATTTTGAATTTTCTCCTTCACTTTGCTGCTATTCCTGTGAAACACCTTAAGGTGAATATCATTTTGAATACTTTGAAGGGTACAGTTTTTATAATGGGGTCATTTTTGGGGTATTTCTAATATGAAGGCCCCTCAAATCTGCTTCACAACTGAAATGGTCCCTGAAAAATTCAGATTTTGAAAATTTTTTGAAAAATTGGAAAGTTGCTGCTGAACTTTGAAGCCCTCTGATGTCTTCCAGAAGTAAAAACATGTCAACTTTATGATGCAAACATAAAATAGACATATTGCATATGTGAATCAATATATAATTTATTTGGGATATCCATTTTCCTTGTAAGCAGAGAGTTTCAAAGTAAAAAAAAAAAAGGGAAATTTTCCATCAAATTTTGGAATTTTTCACCAAGAAATGATGCAAGTATCGACAAAATTTTACCACTAACATAAAGTAGAATATGTCACGAAAATCAATCTCTGAATCAGAATGAAAGGTAAAAGCATCCCAGAGTTATTAATGCTTAAAGTGACAGTGGTCAGATTTGCAAAAAAGGTCTGCGTCCTTAAGGTGAAAATGAGCTGCGTTCTTAATGGGTTAATTTATTTAAAAATGTATTTTTTTTTGTTTTTTTACGGGACATGTGGATGTATTTGGGGGGACTATTTTTGGGGGTGTATTATACACATATAATTTTATTATTTTGTATATTTGTTTCACATTTTTTCATTTTATTTTTTAAAAATTTTTTACTTTATTTTTTCCACTTTTTTTCACACTTTTTTTTTTTAAAAACTATTATACACAATTTAATGGAGTACACATCTGTACTCCATTGAATTAAGCCTATGTCTGTCAGTACTGACAGGAATAGGATAGATCAGTCCCTACCTTAGGTAGCGACTGATCGCTCATGTTGCCATGACAACGGAGGCCAGTGTCAGGCGCTCTGTCACTCTAATAAACGCTGCGGTCACAGTGACCACAGCGTCTACAGGGTTAACCCAGCATCGGAGCACTGAGATTGGGAAGGAGGAGACCCATATCCCTGCTATTGTTCAGTCTGTACTGACGGACCAATAGCAGTGATCACCGGCCAAGGAACGCTGCAATTGGTCCCTGGCTGGCTTCAGGAAGGCTTTGCTGTGTGCAGTGACAGTTTAGTTATCAGTTACATGTACGTGGCGGTGTGGGAAGTCATCCCTAATCATCACGTACATGTACCTGATTTTGCGTAAAGGGGTTAAGAGAATGTTTACAAAAAAAATCATGTTGAAACTGTGTAACCTGTATAAACAGCATAGATTTTTAGGTTTTATTTTGAGCAGCTGTTGAGTCTCTCCATTCATAGATGTATGTTAACTGGTGGCACATTAGTGTTTAATCTCTGGTCATGTGTTTTCTAAGAGGTATATAAGACATATAGGAGTTAAAAATATTCATTTTAGATATAGTTAACATTGAAGAAAATGGTTAATTATACAATCCAAGGTGAACAACTTGTATGTCTCTCTCCACAGGTATCTGCTAAAACAATGGCAAGCAACAGTCAGTTATGTATTCGTCGTTGGACTACAAAACATGTGGCCAAATGGCTAAGAGAAGAAGGATTTTGTGATTATGTAGATATTTTGTGCAACAAACATCGTCTGGATGGCACAGCACTGTTAGCATTAACGGAATATGATTTACGCTCTCCACCACTGGAAATTAAAGTGCTAGGGGATATAAAACGTCTTATGCTTTCTATCCGTAAGCTCCAAAAACAGCATGCCAGTGTCCTGGAAGAGTTAGGGTTAAGCAACGAGCCAGCCTCAGGAGCACTCAGCATAAGTTCACCACCAAGTCCTGACTGGTTATGTAATGGTGATCTTACAAGAGACCTTGATGGACATGGAACAGATTCTAGTGTAGAACCACACCAGTACTCCAATGGAAAAAACAAACATCCACCAAAGAGACTGGACCCAGAGTACTGGAAAACAGCCATCAGCTGTATTTATGTTTTCATAGTTTTTGGCTTTACTTCCTTTGTCATGGTTATTGTACACGAACGCGTTCCTGACATGCAAACATACCCACCTCTGCCAGACATCTTCCTAGACAGGTGCGTTAATAATTCAGCTGTTTTGTATATGAAAATATTGCATAGGATGTAAAACCACCTGCTTTTTCTTATAGTGGTGTCCAGTTTTCTATTAGAACACTACTACTACTGTTGTGTGATCTCATTGGTTTTCTCATTGGTTATCACACAGGATAGGTGATAAGTGTCTGATTGGTGGGTCCAACCACTCAGAATTGAGTGCCGAGTGAAGTGCAGATACTCACCACTTCTTTAAAAGTCTATGGACAGGTCATGATGGCAGCGCACAAATCTTTGGAATGCTTTTGCTGATCCAAGCTTTCCTGAGAGTGTTTCTTCATGACATGTACATTAGTGGTAAATTTAGGTTCATACTAGGGATGTCCCGATACTCTTTTTTTTTTTCTGTGTACCAGTACTCTCTGATACAAATTACCGATACTTTTTCAGTGTCACGTGATGGGTTTTTTATTAATTTTTTTCCTTAATGGGGAAAAGGTTTTTTTGTTTTTGTTTTTTACAAGAGAAAGGGCTTTTTTTTTATAAAAAAATATATTTTTTTATTTAAACTTTTTTAAGAGGGTGAATAAAATTTTTATTATGAAAGGGGTTAATTGACATTTATAATTATTATTTATTACACATTTTTTTCACAATTTTTTTGTCCCCATAGGGGACTATTACTTGCAATTTGTAGATTGCATACACTGATCAATGCTATACCATTGCATAGCATTGATAAGTGTTATCGGGGTTCCTTTACTACTGCCTGCCATGGATGGCTGCATTAAAGAAGTGACAATCGAATGGCACGGAGCATGGTAAGGGACCTCCAGCCGTCCTCTCAGCTGAACGGGATCACATTTGATTGCGGCGTCTAGAAGGTTAATGCTGGTCCCAGCTATGACACGTGCTTAGTTGCTGAACGTGCTGCATAGCTTAGGAGTGGGCACAGGGCAGGCGGTTTACCGCACCTCCGTGATAACTGCCAGCAAGTGTCCCACTGCCAGGTATCGGATAAGGTATCGGGGACATTTGCACGAATACAAGTACTCGTGCAAATGTCCAGTATCTGTCCCGATACTGTTACCAGTATCTTTATCGGGACATCCCTAGTTGATACATTCAGCGTTTTTTGGGCAAAATGATAGGGGATATGGGATAAGATGTCTGATCGCGGGAGGCCCGTCACTGGGACCCCCCGCGATCTCCCTGCAGCAGCCCACATTCTATGTTTAGCTGCGTCTGCAGTTTCGGAAACCGCCGGGCTTCCGAGATGGGGACACGACGTCACGCCACGCCCCCTCCATTCATGTCTATGGGAGGGGGTGTGATGGCAATCAGTCATCCGGCATCGTCAGTCATCCAGCACAGAGCAAAGTTTGCTCCGTGCATCGGGTGCCGCAGCCAGGATCGCGGGGGTCCCCAGCGGTGGGACCCCCCATCATCAGACATCTAGATATCTAGGGGCGGAGTACCCCTTTAAACATTAAATGAACGTAATTCCTGGGGTCTAGAGGACCCATTGGCAGCTCAGCAATGTAATTGCGGGCTGCAGATGGGTTGCTGGGGAAGAAAACAAATTCAATGAAAAGTGTAAAGGATGACTGATTGTGGTTAGAGCTAGTAGGACAACAATTCACAGAAGTAGATTAGTTAGCTCTTTAAAACTTAACCTTTTATAATATTTCATAATAAGAAAAATTGTCCTAAAAATGTTTACATTTAAATAAGGTATAGGTGAGATGGAGCGAGAGCTCAGACAAATAAATGGGGCTCCAATACCATCACCTATGACAACAAAGTAATCCTACAATATACTGAGCAATGCGGGGTTCATCAGGGGATATAAAGAGTAGGAAGCAATATACATAGATTGATATAGCTGGTAAATAGTAGCTGCCAGCCAAAAATAGATGTACAGTCCGATAGGGACCACTCGCTCAGACCCAATGGTACAGTCCTTGACGTGGAATGATTGTCAGGGTAGCCGTAGGATGACGGCTTGTTCCCACCTGGCAGCACAGCAGCAGCGGAGTAATGGTCCCCATGTGGTTTAAATGGTAGGTGTTTAGGGCCAAAAAAGGGAGCAGTAGGCTCCGCCCACCATCAGGAGGAGTAAATTCCATTACCTGCAGTGGTGAGGGGCGCGTGATGCAAACATTCAAGGAGTGCGCACGTACACCCCGGCGTGTGAAGCCCAGGGTGTATAGAGTGGGACTGGACTGCGCATGCACCCAGGGCCAATTTCCGCCGGTACACGCGCACTCCGTCATTGCTCCACATTATCTGTTTTGGGAGGGGGGAAACACGTCGGGATTTATTACACCTTCGTAGTGTACAATCGCACAGGTAGTATATTGTAGGATTACCTTGTTGTGATAGGTGATGGTATTGGAGCCCCATTTATTTGTCTGAGCTCTCTTTCCATCTCACCTATACCTGATTTAAATAAAAAAAAATTGAGGACTATTTTTCTTATTATGAAATATTAACCCCTTAACGACGCCGGGCGTAAATGTACGTCCTGGTGAGCTGGTACTTACCGCACCATGACATACACTTACGTCCTATACATAACCACGAGCATCGGAGCGATGATCGGGTCATGTGCGTCAGGTCCCGGCTGCTGATAGCAGCCAGCGACCCGCCTGTAATGGCGGACATCCGCGATCGTGCGGATGTCCACCAATAACCCCTCAGATGCCGCGATCAATACAGATCACGGCATCTGCAGCGTTGTGGTCACTAAAATGGATGATCGGATCGCCCGCAGCGCTGCCGTGGCGATCTGATCATCCAGAACGGCAGACGTAGGTCACCTCACCTGCCTCCCCTGTATTCCACGGGTCTTCTGCTCTGGTCTGCGATCGAGCAGACTAGAGCAGAAGATGACCAATAATGCTGATCAGTGCTATGTCCTATGCATAGCACTGAACAGTATTAGCAATCGAATGATTGCTATAAATAGTCCTCTATGGGGACTATTAAAATGTAAAAATAAAAGTAAAAGAAAAAAATTTGAAAAACCCCATCCCCCAATAAAAATGTAAATTGTCCCATTTTCCCTAATTCACCCCCAAAAAGTGAGTGTAAAAAAAAAAAGAAATAAATAAAAATATTTCATATACATATTTGGTATTGCCATGTGCGTAAATATCCAAACTATTAAAATAAAATGTTAATGATACCGTATGGTGAACGTAAAAAAAAAAAAAGTCCAAAATAGCTGCTTTTTTTGTAACATTTTATTCCAAAAAATAAAAATATGGTATCAATAAAAAGTACAGATCACGGCGCAAAAAAATGAGCCCTCATACCGCCGCTTATACGGAAAAATTTAATTATAGGTCTTCAAAATAACGGGATTTTAAACGTGCTATTTTGGTTAAAGTTAGCGATATTTTTTTTTTTTTTTTTTTTTTTTTTCACAGCGCAACAGTAATAGAAAAGTGTGTTATCATGGGTATCATTTTAATCATATTGACCCAAAGAATAAAGAACACATGTCATTTTTACCGTAAATTGTACGGCGTGAAAACAAACCTTTCAAAATTAGCAAAATTGCACTTTTCTTTTTAATTTCCCCACACAAATAGTATATTTTTTTGGTTGCGCCATACATTTTATGGTAAAGTGAGTGATGGCTTTACAACAGGCAACTGGTCGCGCAAAAAACAAGCCCTCATACTAGTCTGTGGATGAAAATATAAAAGTTATGATTTTTTTGAAGGCGAGGAGGAAAAAACAAAAACGTAAAAATAAAATTGTCTGAGTCCTTAAGGCCCGAAGGGGTTAAAGGTTAAGTTTTAAATAGCTAACTAATCTACTTCTGTGAATTGTTGCTGGGGAAGAACTGGGACTTGCCCATTTTTACTGGTCCTCGTCGGATTGGCGATTGCTTAAAGGGGTTATCCAGCATAAGGTGGTTTTAGTACGTACCTGGCAGACAGTAATGGACATGCTTAGAAAGGATCTGCGCTTGTCTTGGGGCTAAATGGCTATGCTGTGAGATTACCATAACACTGTGGCTAGCTTTCTGTGAACTTGTATTTACTGTTTTCAGTTTTCTTGTTTGCCTATAAATCCCATGATACCATCTTCCTCCTTACCACACATCAGCCACCCCACTCATTGAAACATAAATGAGCTGCAGACCTGTGGTCTTCAATCAGGATGCCTACAGATGTTTCATTAGTTGCAGATTGATCCCTCTACCCATTGAAGCAGACAGGCTCCCTGTCATCAGCTGACCAGTGAGTCAGGTCTCGACTGCATTGCAAGCTGGGAAAAATCCGAGACAGCAGTCATTTTGTATGCTGTTAAAAATAAATATTGGGGTGAAAATCACAGAAAGAATTGTGAGAAAACCATCACACACAGGTAAAGACACTATATATTATGAACTACACAAACTTTACAGCACCTGTAGCATAGTCAAATAAAATAAATTCCCGGAATACCCCTTTAAGGCTGCCTTAGGCAGCCCTTAGCATTCAAGCGCCAAAAACATAGTTCAATGTAACGTAATAGCATCACATTGATCTGTGTAAGGTATGTAGCCCTGGTCCCCTGCTCCGTTGAGTGTTTGGAGCAGAACCTTCCATCTCAGTCAAGCAATTATCACAGCGCTGTCCTGTCTTGGCCATTGATTGTCTTAGATGTCAAGGCCTTAAGGAAGAAGACAGAAAATCAGAGGGAGTAGACAGAGTTTAATGAGAGCTGTGGGGGATTGGGGCTAGGTAAGTATAGGTATCTTTTCTGCTTTTGCTGACCCTTGTAAGAAATGAATTTTTCCAAATTTTTCAAAACTAGCAAGTAGGAATTGGCTCACTATTTATTATCATGAATTTAATTGCCAAATGTTGTCTTCTTCTTTAAAGGAGTACTCCGCCCCTCCGCCACTGGGGACCCCCGGGATCTACCATGCAGCACCCACCTTTAGCGGCTTCCGGAACCACAGGAGGTCCTCAGGCTGAGTCCATCTTGACCACGAGGACGGAGCATGGTGATTTCACGGCTCCGCCCCGTGTGACGTCATTCTCCGCCCCCTCAATGCAAGTCTATTGGAGGGGCGTGACAGCTGTCACACCCCCTCCTATAGGCTTGCATTGAGGGGGCGGAGTGTGACGTCACACGGGGGCGGAGCTGTGACGTCACTATGCTCTGTCCCCGTGATCGGCAGTAATCAGACCCGGAGCGAACACGCTCCGGGGACTGATTCTAACTGGGTGCAGCGTGGAAGATCCCAGCGGCGTGGAAGGTCCAAGCGGCGGGACCCCGCGATCAGGCATCTTATCCCATCTTATCTAAGATGCCCAAGTGCTGGAGTACCCCTTTAAATTGATTTTGTTAGCAAAATTAATACTCAACTATGCCTAAGAAATGCCAAAACAAATGTGGAACAACATTAAACTCAGCTTCATAATAAAAACTGGCCAAAATTAAAGCCCCTTTTTATTTTATTTTTATTTTTATTTTTTTAACACCACATCGGGGGGAGGTAGTACAGACAGGGGAGTGAGGCTTAGAGACGCGGGGGTATCCTCTTGGTGACGGACCGTTGCGCACCGAAGCGCTTCTCCAGACCGGGACTGAGGCGCTTCTTTTTCCTATTGGATACCTGTTCACACTGTCTTACAGCGTAGAAGCACCTATATGCACCTCCAGCAGTTGCAAGAGGAGAAGTCAAAAAGGGTCCCATGTTTTCCTGTCCTCAAGATACAGAGAGTGGGTGCCGAGCTTGCTTCGTTACATATACCAGATTTCTTTTAGTAGAATGTTTAAAAAAAAAAAAATAATAATAATAAAATTATATATATATATATATATATATATATATATATATATCCATCCATATGTTCTTTGTCCACACACTTATTCATTCTGTCTGAAACTAGAACAAATGTGGAAATGCCCATTTTTTTTTTTTTTTTTTTTTTTTTAAGCTGTGGACAAAAAAAAAAAAAGTATGTATCAGTTAAGAAAAAAGAAAAAGTAGGATTGTAGTAGCCACCAATAGTTGCTTTTACAGAACTGGACCTCAGTCCTATTTCAGTAGTTCAACCCTCTAGATGCTGCGGACATGACATCTAGAATTTTTTTCGACAGGTCCCAAATCTCATGGGTGCCAATTATGAAAGCCTCAGAGTCTGCCGTTAAGACTATGCTGTACAATTAGAGATGATACAGATCAATGCAATACATATGTACTGTATATGTGTGTGTGTATATATATATATATATATATATATATATATATATATATTTATATTGATGTGTGTAAGCAATCTAATTGCTTATGACATTCCTCCATGGGAACAAACTAAAGTGTAAAAATAAATGAACAAGTTTTTAAAAATATTAAAAGAAAAACCCCTATCATTATAAAAATAGAAATGGTCCCCCTTGTATGTTTATGTTGAAAAAAAAAATCTATAAAAATATTAAAAAAAAAAAAAAAAAAATGGTTCCCTTTTCCCATTTGTAAAACAGTGTAAACAAAGTATCAAAGGGAAGTCAAAAGCCAAGCCAAAAGTCACAAAACCAGAACAATCAGAATGAGCATAGAGATAGCTAGGTAAGTTACTAAGAACTATCACATGCAGAGAATGACTGAAATGGGCCTCCTTATGTATGCCTGAGCTGCAACCAGGAAGACTCTAATTGGCTTAGCAAGCTTAACCACACCCAGGAGCACAAAGGTGTCATCCCAGCAACCAAAACAAAGAGGGCTAGAAATCATTAACCCTATGGGTTCTGGCAGAACCAGTCATCACACTGCGCAGTCACATATCAGAAAAAAAATGGTGATCAAAAAGTCACACCTATGCAAAAATGGTACTGATAGAAACTACATATCAAACAGCTTTGTAGCCAAAAAATTTAAAAGTTAGAATCAGGTGATTCAAAGCATTATGATTCATTAAAAAAATGGATATCGTTGTAATCCTAGTGACCCTATAAATTTAATTTGAAAAATTTTTATCCCACAAATTTCCTTTTTTTTTTTAAAGTACAATTTGCTTAACCCCTTAACGACCATGGACGTAAATGTACGTCCTGGTTTGGCGGTACTTTGCGCACCAGGACGTACGTTTACATCCTGTGTGACCACGAGCATCAGAGCGGTGCTCGCATCCTACACGGCAGGTTCCGGCCGGGGACCCACAGATACAGGCCGACATCCGAGATCCCACGGATGTCCGCCATTAATCCCTCAAATGCTGTGATCAGTAGCGCTGCCACAGCGATCCCATCATCTGTAATGGCGGACGGAGGTCCACTCACCTGCCTCCGTCCACCTCCCGGCATCTCCTGCTCTGGTCTGAGATCGAGCAGGCCAGAGCAGAAGATAGCCGATAATACTGATCAGTGCTATGTCCTATGCATAGCACTGAACTGTATTAGCAATCAAATGATTGCTATAGATAGTACCCTATGGGGACATAAAAAGTATTTTTTTTTAAATTTGAAAAATGTAAAAAAAAAAAAAAAAAAAAAAGTGAACAATCCCCTCCCCCAATAAAAATGAAAATTGTTAATTTTTCCCATTTTACTCCCAAAAAGCGTACTTTTTTTTTATAAACATATTTGATATCGCAATATGCAAGGCAGGTATAGGAGGCACTCACCACCGAATTTCGTCATAGAAAATTTGCTTTTTTATTTTGGAATATGCAGCAGCAGACAGGACATGTGTGGACGCAGCACACTACAGACAGGTAACAGCTATTTCACGCCCCTTCTGGGCGCTTCATCAGACCAAGGTGTCTGGTCCTTAAGGTCAAAATGGGCTAGGTCCTTAAGGGGTTAAAACTTGGAATGTACTCTCGACTTGGTACATTGGGGTTAAATTATGGAAAATTTAAATGAAAAGGGAAAATTTAGTACTGCATGGAAGTGTGATACTCCCTGAAGCAGTTTGTAATGCAGAGGCCCGGACGATCGGGGCAAGTGTCACATTGAGTGATGGTATCCTTCTGTATCCCCCTCTTGTGATACACTGTATTTTTTCTTGGATCGTCCCTTCTGTCCAGTGTGGGGGACTTCACCTGGAAAGTGTTGGCCGGGGACGATCCTGGCACCTATAGCTTCAGTTCCTTGGGAACTTCGGCCTGCTCTTTCCCGGTCGCCAAAGATCAGGGCCCTTAGGATGACTTCTTGGAACTGAAGGTATGTCCCTGTGTTGCCAGCATGCTGGGACAGTACAAAAGAGTTGTACATGGCAACCTGTAACAAGTAGAGGACCGCAACCTTTTTTGTAACATACCCGTGTTTTGCGCATGGCATTGTATGGCTCGAGGACTTGATCAGAGAGATCAACTCCCCCCATATATTGATTGTAGCCCAGAATACAATTAGGCTTGAAGACTGTTGTTGTGGTATCTCGCACAGGGACTGGTGAGCTGCCATTACCATGAATAGTGGTCAGCATAAGGACTTCCTTCTTATCCTTATACCTGACCAGCAACAGGTTTTCATGGGTAAGGGCACGGGACTCACCCTTGGGCATAGGTGTCTGGATCAAATTTAGAGGGAGACCTCTCTGGTTTTTCCACACGGTCCCACAAGCGGACGTGGATCTGGCGGCAAGGGATGTGAACAGAGGGATGCTGGTATAAAAGTTGTCCACGTAAAGGTGGTAACCCTTATCCAGCAATAGGTGCACAAAGTCCCAAATGATTTTCCCTCTAACACCCAGAGTGGGGGGACATTCTGGGGGTTCAATATAAGAATCTCATCCCTCATATATTCTAAACTTGTAAATGTACCCGGAGGTACTCTCACAAAGTTTGTAGAGTTTCACGCCATACCGCGCCTGTTTCGAGGGAATATACTGGCGGTAGTTGAGTCTCCCCTTCAAACTTATGAGACTTAAAAACCGAGAGCTCCCTGAGGTGCATTTCCGAATGGCCTCGAACCGCCTCCGTGCCATGGCCATACTGTAAAGCGAGGTCTGGTAAAGGATGTCCCCGCTCCAGTACTGCCTGACACTGGGTTTTTTGACCAGGCCCATATGCAGCACGAGGCCCCAAAATGTCCTCATTTTGGCTGCATCAATGGCGTACCATTCATTGGGCCTAGCCAAAAGCGAATCGGGGTGGTGGGCGATGAACTGCTGGGCACAGATTCGTCTGCTCCACCATTAGATTGACAAAGCGGTCACTGGAAAAAATAACTAAAATAGTTTATTTCAGTGTATCCAGCCGTGCCAATCCAGCATCCTGAGTTGCCAACAAACTCAGGAATCCATGGCTCATAACCCTCCGTGGGTCTCCAGGGGGCTCCGATACGCTTGTCTGGCGTGCCAGACTCCTATTACGAGGCATGTACGCTAGTACTAGTGTCAGCCACTGGGTCATTTTTAATGGGGGGGGGGGGTGCGTGGCCTCGCCTGGCGGCATCGCCGCTGCCGAACAGGGGACTTATCGTCAGTGCTAGATGATGAGGAGTAGTATCTTCCTTGTTCTCACTGGCAGATTTGGAGTCTGTGGCAAGTAAAGCGTATGCCTCCTCCACCGAAAATGCCCAGCGAGCCATCACCTTTTTTCTACAGGAGGGAAGAGTATGTAGTGTGTGTGCTTGGTGTAACTTTTATTATATATATATATATATATAATATATATATATATATATGAAAAGCAAAAGGGTCCGGCACTAGAGTGGATGCAGGTAAAAACTGTTTGTTGCTTTATTGAAGATATCGCAGTACAAAGCTGGAAGCCTGACGCATTTCGCAGTAACGCTTAATCGTAGACTGCCAGACAATCACAAAATGCAGCTTAAAATACAAAAGGTACAAGTCACATGACTGTCCTCGTCATCATTAGAATCGTGTACATATAAAACCCGGAATTGGATTCCATTCAATGATCACCAAATAATGTCCGTTCACATTAAGTAAATGAAATGCACTGCGTTTGTATCTGTGACAATATGAAATATCAAAACTACAAAAGGGAATATTCTTTATGTTACTTATAATTGATAATTAATATTTATTATTATTACTGTTATTCTATACTGTTATTATGAGATTTCGGAAACATGTATCAGACATCAGGAGTAACTTACCGGGCATCTCCATGTTGTCTCGTCATTTTAGAGAAATACATGGAGGGGAGGTGAACAGTCTCCGATTATCAGGGATAGAAAAAATATCCCTTGGACCGAGGGGTGGTGACCTCAAGAGCAGAATGTACAAACGTGAAACCTACTGGATGTTCCTTCTGGGAACTAGGTATCCAGAGGAATTAAATAAAAGGATTGACATGTTGTTAACCTGCTCTTAAAATCGGTATGGGTGTACATATATAATATATAAAATACTAAATAATATGTTATCTTTGTTATATTAACAAATAATCAATAACCAAAATAATAATAATTAAAATATAAAAAAATCAACAAGGATAAATAATAATCAATAAATAAATGATAGAAAACAATAATTAATAACAATAATGCAAATATAAATAACCATATATACAAATGGAAATCATAATTTTTAGATTTTCAATTTCAATATTGTCTACATATTACCAGAGAAAACCCCTCTGAAAGATTAACATAAATCATACTAACCATATCCTACTTTTAGTTTCGGATAGACTTGTCTCCCCCTTCTGTTCTCTACATATTCTGAGTGCTCATTGGGTAGAAATGTTTGTCTTTCCCGTATGCAGCTTTAGGCATAACTAATTCTATCTTCTCCATTGTGGTTCAATTTGTATAAAAACATGTATTTAATCATATGTCCGGTTCACATTGTAATTATTTGCACTGCGGTTTTGCATAACAATGAAGATAAAAGGTAGAATAACAGTAATAATAATAAATATTAATTATAGGTAACATAAAGAATATTCCCTTTTGTAGTTTTGATATTTCGTAATGTCACAGATACTAACGCAGTGCATTTCATTTTACTTAATGGGAACGGACATTATTTGGTGATCATTGAATGGAATCCAATTCCGGGTTTTATATGTACACGATTCTAATGATGACGAGGACAGTCATGTGACTTGTACCTTTTGTATTTTAAGCTGTATTTTGTGATTGTCTGGCAGTCTACGATTAAGCGTTACTGCGAAATGCGTCAGGCTTCCAGCTTTGTACTGCGATATCTTCAGTAACGCAACATATATATATTATAATTTTTTTTTTTAACCCCTAACTGTCCCTGCAGATAAAACTCACCCTGCACTACTGGACACAGGAGATCTGTTCTTCAGCCCTGAGGGGCACAGATCTCAGCTCCTTCTCACACTCCTGCCAACTCAGTGGGCTAGCAGAGCTGCGAGAAGGGGACGTTAACCCCTCCTCTGCCGGCTGCTATTGGGCGACCAATAGCAGCGCTCCTGGGGGGGTGACTAAATTGCCACTTTCCCTGCCCCCCACTCCACCCCCCCAAAAAACTTAATTTTTAACCCCTGTTATGTATGATATAAAATGAGTGCATCCAGGAGAATATAGCAAGGAGAGAAACAAAAAAGGGTAAAAAAAAATTGGGAAGAGTAAGAGTGATGCAGTTGCTCAGGGCAACCAATCAGATAACTTTTTTTTATTTTTTTTTATTTTCACAGGTCTCTTTAAATATTAAAGAAACAATTTGATTGGTTTCTATGTTTAACTGCACCACTTTTCCTTTGCACAGGTTTTTTATAAATCTCACCCATTGTTTTTTAAGAGAATCTGTCAGTTTTTGAGACCTCAAAACTGACAACTCTTTACAGAGGATTAAGAGAAGAGTGTGATACCTTGTGTTGTCATGCAACCTTCATGACTGAGAAAGTTGTAATTTCATGTCCTACCTACTCTTATTGTTATGTGCTTAAACCTCTCTGTATTGAGAGCTTCCCTGGGCTCCCTCTCAATTACAAGGAACATCCCCAGCATCTAAAGGAGCCTTGATTTATTCAAAGATTGTTGAAATGTTATGGCAGGGATGTGGAAATCCTATCGCCCGACGCCCGGGATATGTAGTTTTGGGCGCCGGGCAGGTGAATTTTTTTTATAGATTTAGCCCCGTATCGGGCTAGCAGGGACAGACTTCTCCCTTATTTTTCTTTAATGCCGGTGTGAGGTGCAGGAGCCGATGCACGTCTGCACCTCACAGCGGCGCTCAGGGTGTATGGAGGGGGGCAGTGGCGGCCCCCAGCTGATTTCAGCTGCTCAGAGCCCCCCAGCCGGTGTGAGGGGATCTCAGGAGTGAGGGCAGAGCCCGAGGACTGTCTGCAGGAGATGATTAACCCCTTAAGGACCGGAGGTTTTTCCGTTTTTGCATTTTCGTTTTTTGCTCCTTGCCTTTAAAAAATCATAACTCTTTCAAATTTACACCTAAAAATCCATATGATGGCTTATTTTTTGCGCCACCAATTCTACTTTGTAATGACGTCAGTCATTTTGCCCAAAAATCTATGGTGAAGCGGGAAAAAAAATCATTGTGCGACAAAATTTAAAAAAAAACACTGTTTTGTAACTTTTGGGGGCTTCCGTTTCTACGTAGTACATTTTTCGGTAAAAATGACACCTGATATGTATTCTGTAGGTCCATACGATTAAAATGATACCCTACTTATATAGGTTTGATTTTGTCGGACTTCTGGAAAAAATCATAACTACATGCAGGAAAATTAATACGTTTAAAATTGTCATCTTCTGACCCCTATAACTTTTTTATTTTTCCGTGTATGGGGCGGTATGAGGGCTCATTTTTTGCGCCGTGATCTGAAGTTTTTAACGGTACCATTTTTGCATTGATAGGACTTATTGATCGCTTTTTATTCATTTTTTCATGATATAAAAAGTGACCAAAAATGCACTATTTTGGACTTTGGAATTTTTTTGCGCGCACGCCATTGACCGTGCGGTTTAATTAACGATATATTTTTATAATTCGGACATTTCCGCACGCGGCGATACCATTTATGTTTATTTTTATTTTTATTTACACTGTGTTTTTTCTTTTATGGGAAAAGGGGGGTGATTCAAACTTTTAATAGGGAAGGGGTTAAATGATGTTTATTCACTTTTTTTTTGCACTTTTTTTTTGCAGTGTTATAGGTCCCATAGGGACCTATAACACTGCACACACTGATCTTTTACATTGATCACTGGTTTCTCATAAGAAACCAGTGATCGATGATTCTGCCGCTTGACTGCTCAGGCCTGGATCTCGGGCACTGAGCAGTCATTCGGCGATCGGACAGCGAGGAGGCAGGTAGGGGCCCTCCCGCTGTCCTGTCAGCTGTTCGGGATGCCGCGATTTCACCGCGGCTATCCCGAACAGCCCACTGAGCTAGCCGGCATGCTTTCGGTTTCACTTTAGACGCGGCGTTCAACTTTGAACGCCGCGTCTAAAGGGTTAATAGCGCGCGGCACAGCGATCAATGCCGCGCGCTATTAGCCACGGGTCCCGGCCGTTGTTAGAGGCCGGGCCCGACCCGCTATGACGCGGGGCCACGCCGTGGCCCCGCGTTATAGATCGGGAGTGGACACATGACGTTCCAGTACGTCATGTGTCCTTAAGGGGTTAAGCCACGCCCCCTCCTCCCCCATCCCAGAGGATGGAGAGCGCAGCTCTGCATAATACAAGAAGACAGGGGGAGAATGAGGACATACACAGCTCCTCCCTCCCCCACACACAGCCTCTCCCTTCCCCCTGCTCTGTTTACACAGGACCTCATTTACCATGGGGAGGTTTCAAGTATTCATGGGGGAAAATACAGAGCGGGGAGAGGACGTGTGTGAGGAGACTGCACTGCACGGGCTGGGAATTTCACCTCACACCTCACTCAGGTGAGGAGGCCGAGCATGCAGGCGGCGGGAAGGGTGGTTGTATATGTATGTAATGTATGATGAGGGGGGTGTATCAGTGGCGGGTGTATGCATGATGTGTGTATGTAATGTATGATTAGGGGGGTGTATCAGTGGCGGGTGTATGTATGATGTGTGTATGTAATGTATGATATGGGGGGGTATATCAGTGGCGGGTGTATGTATGATGTGTGTATGTAATGTATGATTTGGGGGGTGTATCAGTGGTGGGTGTATGTGTCGTGTATATATGAAGTGTATATGTGTATGCTGTCCGTGTATGTGTGATTTGTGTATAATTGGGGGGGTGTATCAGTGGGGGGTGTATGTATGATGTGTGCATATGTATGTTGTATGTGTCATGTGTATATATGATGTGTGTATGGTGTATTTGTGATGTGTGTAT
This sequence comes from Hyla sarda, assembly GCF_029499605.1. Classification (NCBI taxonomy): domain Eukaryota; kingdom Metazoa; phylum Chordata; class Amphibia; order Anura; family Hylidae; genus Hyla; species Hyla sarda. The sequence goes on from NC_079195.1 coordinate 170,992,365, forward strand.
GTAATGTATGATATAGGGGGCAGTGGCAGGGGTATATATGATGTGTGTATGGTGTATGTGTGATGTGTGTATGTAATGTATGATATAGGGGGCAGCGGCGGGTGTATGTATGATGTGTGCATATGTATGGTGTATATTTATGGTGTGAGTGTATGTGTGTATATATGATGTGTGTATGGTATATGTGTGATGTGTGTATGTAATGTATGATGTGGGGGAGTGGGTGTATGTATGATGTCTATGTATGATGTATGTAATGTATAATATAGGGGTCAGTGGCCGGTGTATGTATGTATGATATTTGTATGCATGTATGTTTTGTACAGGGGCAGACTGACAAGTGCTGCTGCCAGTTGTGCTATATAATTTTTTTTATTTATTTTTAGTGGTTTCTGGCCACTCGCACTCAATTGTACCCCTAGAATACCACCCCCTTCATACTCGCCGGCTGACCAAGAGCCCCACGGATGCACGCAAACACGCCCGAACCAAAACTACAACTTCCAGCATGTTACACCATCACCTAAACTGTAGAACTATAAAGTGTAACATGCTGGGAGTTGTAGTTTTGGTTCGGGTCTGCTGCAGAGCCATAGGCTGTATTAGGGCATGCTGGGTGTTGTAGTTACTAACTGCAATTCCCTGTATTCCTTGACACAGCCTATGGCTCCGCAGCTGACATGGAACAAAACTACAACTCCCAGCATGTTACACAGTAACCTTAACTGGACTACTATACAGTGCAACATGCTGCAACACCCACACAACCAGAGGCTGTATCAGGGCATGCTGAGAGTTGTAGTTATCTAGTAACTAAATGCAACTTCCAGTATTTTCTGACACATAAATTAGAGTAAATAAAATGCACCATATAAACTGGAGAAGCAGAACACCCCTCCCCCCCCCCCCCCAGTAACACAACGGCGTTCAGTGTATTCCAATCAAGACTCCATATTTAAGTCCCTATGAAGACTGAAAAATTGTGATTAAAATATTTTAAGAAGTGCGTATATATGTGAATAAGCCCCTTTCCTAATAAAAGTTCCGATTAAAAACTACAGATCATGTCACACAAGATTACCGTCATCCCTGTATATGGAAAAATTGGAGTTATAGGGGTCAGATGGGGGGGGCTTGCCTCGGGTGTAAAAGGAGCTAGCTACAGCTCTCCAGCCGCTAATAGCCTGGCATGCTGCGATCGCCGTGGCCGCTATTAAACCATTAGATCACCACTGTCTAAGTTGACAGCAGTGTCTAAAGGAATCTTATATCCATCCCTGGTGGTCTAGTGGGGGGAATCATACTATTTTGGTTGAAATTATTTTATCTATCAGGACAAGTGGATTTTCTTGAGGGACAAGTAGATTGTGTTCCGCTTTAGTCCCTTGGACAAGTAGTTTTTTTATTTTTTTTATTTCCAAACCCCTGTATGGTCATGTACTAGAAATATGGATGCTCTAATCTGTAATCTGCTTGGCGTTGGCAAAACGATTAAAGTTCAAAAACCTAGAGAGTCTTTGTTTTAACCAAGAAGGATCTCATAATTGTGTTCCCTTCATTGTCTTCCCTGCAAAAGTCATGTAATTGTGGCAGTAGTTCTAATGCCCTAATAAGGGAGTCAAGAAAAGAACAAAAAATGGGTCACTATGAAAGCAGTCTGAATGTCAAATTCCAAAGAATGAGACCGGAGGCTGCATTGTGACAGTCAGTTGTTTGCAAATCCATTATGATGCATCTTTTATTGCTCACTTTGTCTTATATATTTCACAAAGGTTTAAATTAGGGATCGACCGATTATCGGTATGGCCGATATTATCGGGCGATAGTCACGATTTTGGGCATTATCGGTATCGGCAATTACCTTGCCGATAAGCCGATAATGCCCCGCCCCCCGCACCGCCCCCACCGCACCGCGACCGCCACCCCCTCGACCCGCCGCACCGCACCTCCGACCCACCGCACCACGTCGCACCCCCCACCGTGATGCTAGGCGGTATACCGGTATGGATTTTTTCCCATACCGCTATACCGGTCGGGCCCCTCCCCCACCCTCCGAGTGAATAAAAAAATTAAACTTACCCGTAATGGGGGTGGTCCAGGCCATCCTTCCTTCATGTAGTGTCCGGGGGCGTTCCGGGTGGAGGGTGTTCCGGTCCGGGCTGTCCTTCTTCTCCGGCGGGCCTCTTCTCCACTCCGGGCAGGCTCCGGCCTAGTATGCTGCATAGACGCTGCTACGCCGTGATGTCAGGTGCGTCGCTGCGCACGGGCGTCACTGCGCAGCGACGTCTATGCAGCGTACTAGGCCGGAGCCTGCCCGGAGTGGAGAAGAGGCCCGCCGGAGAAGAAGGACAGCCCGGACCGGACCACCCTCCACCCGGAACGCCCCCGGACACTACAGGAACGATGGATGGATGGCCCGGAGCACCCTGGCAGGTAGGGGAGAGAAGCGGGTGGTGGCGGCGGCGGCGGCCTATGGCCCCGCAAAAGCCACTGCAGATCATTGATTTAAAGCGCCCGCTTTAAATCAATGATCTGCAGCGGTGTCGCAGGGGGTTAAATAGCCGATAAGTTATCGGCTATCGGCCCTAACCTGCACCGATTATCGGTATCGGCCCTAAAAAACCGATATCGGTCGATCCCTAGTTTAAATATTTCTTTTTACCTTTTTTCTATCATGAAAAAACAAGTTGTGTTTTGACCAATATGTGCATCTTCTATATAATCTAAATAGTGAGATGTGTCTTGATCAGACCTCAGACATACCGTGGCCTTTGTAACATTACAGAATTTCAAACTGTAACTTGTTTCTTCTATATTTTTGTTTGCAGTGTTCCTCGAATTCCTTGGGCCTTTGCGATGACTGAGATGTGTGGAGTGGTTCTTTGTTATATCTGGCTTCTTGTATTACTTCTCCACAAACACAGGTAATAATTGGAGATTAATTCTGATGAATATGTAAGCTTTAAAGGAGAACTCCAGCCAAACAACATTTATATAGATGCACATGTCAAAGTTACTGTATTAATCGGGGTATACAACGCACCGTCCTATAACACGCACCCTAGTTTTTCCAAGGAAATTTTGGTAAAAAAAAGGTTTCATACCCAAATAACCTTGTTAAAATAAGGGTGCATGAATAACACGATAAACTCTGGCCTAGAGCTGGGCGGTATGACCAAAAATGTGTATCACAGTATTTTTGTAAGTTATGGCGGTTCCACGGTATTTATTTTCCACCCCACCAATCATGACCCTTGGGCGCTGCTTCTCTAAACAGACTCTACCCATGATGGGAGTTGTAGTCCAGGGGCTGAGGTGCAGATCGCAGCAGAGACCCGCTGCGCGACATGGGGAAAATGTGCGATTGCGATTTTGGGCCTAAATATTGCGATTTCGATATGCGATGCGATATAATTAAAAAAAATTGTGAAATCCCCCCCATTTCATGTCCAATCGCCTCCATTTCACATCTACCTACCCATTTTATGCCCACCGCCTATTTCACATCCCCCCCTTGTCACATTCCCTCCCCCTTGTTACATTCCCTCCCCCTTGTTACATTCCCTCCCCCTTGTCACATTCCCTCCCCCTTGTCACATTCCCCCCCTTGTCACATTCCCCCCCCTTGTCACATTTCCCCGCCCCCCCTTGTCACATCCCCCCCTTGTCACATCCCTCCCCCTTGTCACATCCCTCCCCCTTGTCACATTCCCCCCCCTTGTCACATTCCCCCCCCTTGTCACATTCCCCCCCCCCTTGTCACATTCCCCCCCCCCCTTGTCACATTTCCCCCCCCCCCTTTGTCACATTTCCCCCCCCCCTTGTCACATTCCCCACCCTTGTCACATTCAAACGCCCCCCCTCCCCTCCTGTCTCATTCTTGTATTCTTGTACTGCAGCTATACACTGGGTTTCCCGGGCGGATTTCAAATCTTCCGCGGGAGCTGGGAAACCTAATGTATTGCTGCAGTACAAGACCTTTCCCCACTAGCCAATCACTTGACACGTGACACCACTGCGGCCAGTGATTGGCTGAAAAGGGAAAGGTCCTACTGCCTGTACTAAGAAGAGAGGAAACTCCGGAGCGCACGGAGATGAATCTGCAGGGACCGGGACTAGGTGAGCAGAAGGTTTTTTTATTTTTCTCCCTGCGCTCAGTGTTTTTCTAGCAGGGTGCCTCCAGCTGTTGTGAATCTACTACTCCCAGCATGCCCGGACAGCCTTTGCCGGTCCGGGCATGTTAAGAGGTGTAGTTTTGCAACAACTGGAGGCCCCCTGGTTGGGAAACACTGACTTTTAGTATTTAAATTAGTTTTTACCTGCTCTGGCCAGCCCCCGCCACGGGAGCCAGCCCGAGCAGATAAATGCATGTTTTGCCGGGGGGCCGTATCGCCATATCGCAAAAATCGTGATTCGATTGCTTTTGCGATATATCGTGCAGCCCTATTATTAACTGTAAAAGCTGGCGTCACATGCGGCTACACTGCGCTGCCGCCGGCTCCTGTATACACTTTAATGATTCCTAATCCCTGCCGACGGGAGCTCTGATTGGTGAAAAACTGTATATAGGGTCCGGCGAGCACCGTGATGTAGCTGCATGTGCCGCCGGCTTGTATAGTTTAATAAATGCGGATCACAGCGGGTCTTCGGAGAATGATCTGCCCCTCTGCCCTTGGACTACTACTCCTATCATGCTGGGAGTTGTAGTTGGGAAACAGCTGGAGGCACCCTATTAGATAAATAACACTCATGCATAGACGATGTGAGGGCGGAAGCAAGCGCCCAGCAAGGCGTCAGTGACGTCGCGCCTGTTGGGAAGCGCTGCTTCCTGCCCTGCTTTATAGAGCAGATTTAGAAGCACTAAATCTGCTCTATTAAAGCGATTAAAAACATTTTTGAAGCCAGGTAGGGGGTTAGGGCTAGATTACTACTAGGTAGGGACATATTAGATTATATAGTACTTGGTGGGAGCTACCCATTAAATCACCACAATTTTGAAACTACACCCCTCAAGAAAGGTAACAAGGGGTACAGTGAGTACTTACATCTCACAGGTTTTTTGAACAGTGGGCCGTAAATTGAAAAATGTTATGTTTTTACACTAAAAAGCTGGGGTTACCCAATTTTTTACATTTTCTCTAGGGGTAATGGGAGAAATTGAGTTACAAATTTTGGAGGACTTTTCTCCTGACTATGAAAATACATCCACATATGGGGTAACATGCTGGGCGGGTGCACAACAAGGCTCAGAAGTCATAGAGGTCTGTTTGTATTTGAGGCCTATAGCAAATCAGTAGCTGATGGTTATATACATTTAGAGGAAAATGAAACACCCACATGTGACACCATTGCAGAAAGTAAAACCCCTGAGGAATGGCAGCTGTCACGCCCCCTCCCATAGGCTTGCATTGAGGGGCGGAGCGTGACATCACACGGGGGCAGAGGCGTGACGTCACACGCCGTCGGCCCTGTGGTCGCCGGTAATCAGACCCAGAGCGAACACGCTCCGGGGACTGATTTATAAGCGGGGTGCCGCATGCAAGATCACGGGGGTCCCCAGCGGCGGGACTCCCGCAATCAGGCATCTTATCCCCTATCCTTTGGATAGGGGATAAGATGTCTAAGCACCGGAGTACCCCTTTAATATAGTAAAAAAAAATTTAAAAGCAGGGAGGGGGTTAGGGATAGATGGGCAATGGGCAGGGACAGAAAAAAAATATAGGATGGTGGGAGCTACTCTTTAAGGGGTAAGGGCATTGACTAGGTCCTGCCATGTAGTTCTGGGCTGATCCCTCACCTTTCTCATAATCATTGCATGGAGCCCCAGACCGAGGGAGATTGACACCCCCTGATGAAGCGCATTGTCGTGAAACGTGCGTTGGGGTAGGTGCAAGTAAATACATGGCTCTGTTGTGGTAATATATGCTTGTCCCCCTCTCTGACTGTTGTTGCATCCGCACTCAGTTCATTTAGCTATACTGCATTGTCTGTATTTCTTCATTGAGTCACTTGCCTATGCAACGTTTGTCAGTTTCCTTTACATCTAATACCTTCCACTTGAGCCTGTATGTTCCTGCCTTCTCTTCCAGCTGTGTACACTGTGCTTTTTATTTGTCATGATGAATATTTTATGTAATCTTTAATAAATAAACTTTTGCTATGTTTCATACATCCCTGTTGCTGATGCTTTTGTTGTTGGTGTTACATTTTCATAAAAGGTAAAAGGAGAAAAAGACCCCCAAAATTTGTAACACAATTCTCCCAAGTACGGAAATACCCCATATGTGGACGTAAAATGCTCTGCGGGCGCACACCAAGGCTCAGGAGTGAGAGAGCTCCATGTACATTTAAGGCCTAAACTGTTGATTTGCACAGGGGTGGCTGCTGGTTACAGCGGTTTTGACATAAATGCAAAATAAATAAATACCCACGTGAGCCCATTTTGGAAACTACACCCCTCACGGAACGTAACAAGGGGTATAGTTAACACCCCACAGGTGACTGACAGATTTTTGAAACAGTGGTTTATGAAAATGAAGAATGTAATTTTTCATTTGCACAGCCCACTGTTCCAAAGATCTGTCAAACACCAGTAGGGTGTAAATGCTCACTGCACCCCTTGTTACGTTCCTTGAGTGTGTAGTTTCCAAAATAGTGTGCCATGTGGGGTGTTTTTTGCTGTTCTGGCACCATGGGGGCTTCCTAAATGCGACATGCCCCCCAAAATCCACAAAGCCCTCTAGTGCACCCGCAGATCACTTTACATCCACATATGAGGTATTTTCATACTCGAGAGAAATGGGGTTTCAAATTTTGGGGGACATTTTCACCTATAACTCCTTGTGAAAATGAAAAATTTGGGGTAACATCAGCATTTTATGTGTAAAAATCTAATTTTTCATTTTCACGTCCGACTTAAACGAAAGTTCGTCAATCACCTGTGGGGTATAGTGACTCAATATTACATATTTTGTGGGCTTATTCTGCTTTTACCCCTTGTAAAAATAAAAAATATGGGTCTACAACAGGGGTACTAAACTACTTTTAGTAGGGGTCAGCTTATCCAGGTCTGCCATCCGGTGAAGGTCCGAGCTAAATGCTAAGACCTGGTTCACACCTAGCGGCCGCAGTGCCATGCCAGAAATAGGTGCTGCCTGTTGTAAAACATTTTTATTTATTAAATCATAATCGTTCTCCAACTGCCACACACTGTGCCCCTGGTATAATACTGACACACTGGGCCTCTGAATATAATACTACTACATGCTGTGTACCTAAATATAATGCTGTCAAACACAGTGCCTGATATAATACCTCCATACACCCTGTTTCTGTGTATAAGGCTAGGTTCAGACTACGGAATCTCTGGGCAGAAAATTTCCGCCCGGAGATTCCGAGTGCGGCCAGCGTTGACTGAATCAGTCGGCGCTAGAACCACGCGGACACTGCAGTCTCCAATAGACTGCAATGTGTTCCGCACAGATTTCCGCCTGAAGAAAGAGCAACCCCATTCTTCAGGCGCAAATTTCCATGCGGATTTTCCGTTCACAAATTCCGCTTCACAAATTCAGAAATGTGAATTTATGAACGGAAACCCATTCACTACACTATGCATTTTAGCAAGCGGAATTTCCGCCTGCAATTTCAAAGCCGGAATTGCAGAAGGAAATTCCGTAGTCTGAACCTAGCCTAATACTGCCATTTAAGCCTGCTCCCCATATGAACTGTGCCATGCCTCTCCCCCATATAAACAATGCTACTATGCCAGCCCCCCCATTGTGAACTCTCCAGCTGTTGCAAAACTACAACTCCCATCATGCAGACAGAAGAGAATGATGGGAGCTATAGTTGTGAAATAACTGTAGAGTTAAATGGGCACTGTCATGAAGTACAGAAATTGATATGTTGTAGTACTTAAGTACTACAACATATCTCTAATATACTTTAATTAAAAAAAGTGATTTTAAACAAGTTTAAAATCACTTTTAAATTTGGCCACTAGGGGTCGCCCTCCTAGTGGCCGAATGCATTCAGCAGTGACGTCACCACTGAATTTCGACTCCTTTCAACCTGGCAATGAGTCGAAATTCAGGCACTGCTGTTCTCGCTCCCGCCTGTCAATCAAACAGGCAAGAGCGAGCACGCTGATAGCTGGGGCTGCGCGCATTGGCCAGCAACACTGGCCTTGCGCGCGGCCCCGCCCGCCCCCGTTACCCTGTCCGGAGGCAGCGCGAGCACTCATTGCTGCGCTGATCCTCCGGATGGGTAAGTCTGATCTGAGGTCTTATATTAGCCGGTGTGAGGTGGACGCATGGATCTACGGGGGCGCAAAAAACCACCTCACACCGGCTGTAATATCGTGCACGGCAGGCCGCCGTTGCTCCTCTACTCCTCCTCCCTGGATAAGACATGCACAGCTAAACAGGGAGGAGGAGACCCCGGAGCTGCCTGCCGTGCTATTGGCAGATCGTCTATGCAGCGCTCCTGACAGGAGCGCTGCATAGACGATCTGAGGGCGGAAGCAAGCGCCCAGCAAGGCATCAGTGACATCGTGCCTGCTGGGAAGCGCTGCTTCCTGCCCTGCTTGATAGAGCAGATTTAGAAGCACTAAATCTGCTCCATTAAAGCGATTAAAAATGTTTAAGCCAGGTAGGGGGTTAGGGCTAGATTATTAATAGGTAGGGACATATTAGATTATATACAACTTGGTGGGAGCTACACTTTAAAGGTTGGGAAATACCTGTAAAACCCTTACTTCCAGGGCTAGACTGGGAGCAAAATTAGGCCCACACATATTAGACTATGCAGCCCATTTTTTATACAGTGGGGGTCGCATCAGTCAGACACCCATTAAAATAAAATAAGTTGCATACTCTAAAATCACCTCGGTTTAAGTGGCTCTCCAGCTGTTGCAAAGCTTCAGGCATTATGGGAGTTGTAGTTTTGTAACACAGATTGGGGTACATTGTCACCCATCATCACTGCAGAAATTACAAGTGACTCCAGCTCTGATGGGACAGTCAGGAGAATACACAATTGTATAATGACTCACAGGAGACGTCTTCTCTGTTGTCTTTACTTTTCTTCTTCCTCTGGTCCTTGTCTTCTTTCATCTCCATCTTCTCTGCAGAGTCTGACGCCTGCACATCATTAGTTACTTTGTTAGAAGATCCTCATCCTCTATATAACAACAATAATCATTATAATTATGCCAGACATCATGACACCTAAAAATAATACTGCCAGACACTGTTTCCTCTGTTTGTCAGAATCCCACCCCTTTACTCCCCCAGACCAACTTTCCCCTCCTCCTTCAGACCCCTAATGGCTTCTTCATACTGTGGACATTTAGTTAACAGAATGTTCCCTTGCTGCAGGTGCCACAAAAGCCATTGGTGGTAGGACTGCACGGATGTGCGCCATCTCTATAGATGACAATGCAGTCTGGTGGAATTCCACCAGCAGAATGGACGTCCACCTATGAACGAACATGTTTGTTCTTTGGGTGTACGTCCATTCTGTTGGGGGAATTCCACTGGCGATTCTACAGTTTGTACAGAGCAGCAGAAAACCATTAATGTCCTCAATTTGAATGGGCCCCCTTAGTTCTCCTGCAGACTCCTCTGCACCCCCAAGACCCCTGCATTATTTATCTTTACACTTTTCTGTCCCCCCAGACCCCTCTGTCCCCTTCTGCCATAACACTGCCTACCCTGCATCATTCACCCCCCCCAATACCCTTTCATCATTCACCCCCCCCCCCCAAGGCCAGACCCCTGCATCATTCATCTTCCCCCTCCACACAAAGACCCCTGCAGCATTCATCTACACCCCCCACCCAATAACCCGTGCAGCATTCATCTCTCCCCCCCCCCACCCCAAGACCCCTGCAGCATTCATCTCTCCCCCCCAAGACCCCTGCAGCATTTATCCCCCCCAAGACCCCTGCAGCATTTATCCCCCCCAAGACCCTTGCAGCATTTATCTCCCCCACCCCAAGATCCCTGCAGCATTAATCCTCCCAGAGACCCCTGCAGCATTCATCTCTCCCCCCCCAAGACCCTTGCAGCATTTATCTCCCCCACCCCAAGATCCCTGCAGCATTAATCCTCCCCAAGACCCCTGCAGCATTTATCTCCCCCAAGACCCCTGCAGCATTTATCCCCCCCACCCCAAGACCCCTGCAGCATTTATCTCCCACCCCAAGACCCCTGCAGCATTTATCTCCCACCAAGACCCCTGCAGCATTTATCCCCCCCAAGACCCCTGCAGCATTTATCCCCCCCACCCCAAGACCCCTTCAGCATTTATCCCCGCCCCACCCCAAGACCCCTGCAGCATTCATCTCCCCCCACCCCAAGACCCCTGCAGCATTCATCTCCCCCCCCCAAGACCCCTGCAGCATTTATCTTCCACCAAGACCCCTGCAGAATTTATCCCCCCCAAGACCCCTGCAGCATTTATCCCCCCACCCCAAGACCCCTGCAGCATTTATCTCCCCCAAGACCCCTGCAGCATTCCCACCCCAAGACCCCTGCAGCATTTATCTCCCCCCCCCCCACCCCAAGACCCTTGCAGGATTTATCTCCACCCCCCCACCCCAAGACCCCTGCAGCATTCATCTCCCCCCACCCCAAGACCCCTGCAGCATTTATATCCCCCCCAAGACCCCTGCAGCATTCCCCCCCCCAAGACCCCTGCAGCATTTATCTCCCCCCAAGACCCCTGCAGCATTTATCCCCCCCACCCCAAGACCTTCAGCATTTCTCTCCCACCAAGACCCCTGCAGCATTTATCTTCCAAGACCCCTGCAGCATGTATCCTCCCTCCCCCCCCCCCCAAGACCCCTGCAGCATTTATCTCCCCCACCCCAAGACCCCTGCAGCATTTCCCGTGCTGCTCTGGCCTCTTCTAGTTAGGCCTGGCCAGAGCAGATGATGCAGGCAGCACTAATCGCGCCGCCCGCATCATAGGGGAAGCGCTGGCCGGGCAGGGAGCAAAATGTTCCCTTGCTCCGGCGACACTCAGCTATTCATTTGTATTGGCGTCTTACAGACACCTATACATATAAATGTCGGGACAGCGGATGCCTCCTCCGGCCGGTTCAGAGAACCGGATGTGGACCGTGGTCCGCCAGTTGAGTACCGCCGGTCTACAAGAACATGTTAGTGTAAAAAATCAAGATTTTGAATTCTCGTCTCCACTTTGCTGCTATTCCTGTGAAACACCTAAAGGGTTAACAAACTTTCTGAATGTCATTTTGAATATGTTGAGGGGTGCATTATAATGGGGTCCATTATGGGGTATTTCTAACTTAAAGACCCTCAAATTCACTTCAAAATTGAACTGGTCCCTGAAAAATTATGATTTTGAAATTTACTTCAAAAAGTAAAAACATATCAAATTTATGATGCAAACATAAAGTAGACATATTGTATATGTGAAGCAATATATAATTTATTTGGAATGTCTATTTTCCTTACAGGCAGAGATCTTATAAAGAGAAGTTATAAAATGCAAAATGTTCAAAATTTTCATGAAATTTTGGAATTTTTCACAAAGAAATGATGCAAGTATCGAGGAAAATTTACCACTGACATAAAGTAGAATATGTCACGAAAAAACTATCTCGGAATCAAATTCATAAGTACAAGCATCCCAGAGTTATTAATGCTTAAAGTGACAGTGGTCAGAATTGCAAAAAATGCTCTGGTCCGAAGGGTCAAAATGGGCTCAGTCCCCAAGGGGTTAAACAACTGCTTGACCCATTTACTCATACTTGAGTCATTACTGTGCATAGGAGGAAAAGCTGAGCTTTGTCATTGGTGGATGCCGTGTTCTCTGCCTCCAGCTTTGTAATAGAGCTCTCATCTGTCATTGTAATCCTGACCACTTAGGATAATAAGAAGAATACTGACCCTGCCCTCAGTTTACACAGCAAAGACTGCAAATTCATTGCTTCAATACAGATATAAGTGTATACAGCTTCCACTTAGCTGTATATATTCTCATAGGAACTCTTTTTAGGGTACATGATAATGTATTAAAATACTTTTATTGATTTTCGGGGGAAAGAAATGGGGAAAAAATGTCACTGTACTTTATTTCGGAATATATTTTTCTGTTTAGAAAGTGTCTGCAAGTGGGAAAAAAGTGTCTGCAAAGCGGCGTTTCGGTCTTAACCCCTGGATAAAGGTTAATACCGAAACGCTGCATTGGGGTGGTGTCACTATGGTCCCTGGCTACCACAGGTTGAATTACTTCAAGCTCTACTGTGTATGTATTCAGCTTATTGTATATTTATGGATGGTGATAATTATATGTAGCATGCATATTGTGTGCACCTTCTCCAATAGCTTGTAGTCTACATTGTATAGCATTTTGCATACTTTCTACCTAGTCTGTGTGTTATGTAGCCGGGGTACCATGTGACACCTATTTGTTTGCTTCTTTCCCCTGTTTTTTGTGGAATCCCCTTTTTTTGTGTTTTTAATACATTGTGTATCAATAAAAGTACTTTCATTAAATTTTAAACAAATGACTCCAAATTTTCATGTTGTTTTTGAACATTGCTTATTAATAGAAATTCTGCAGTGGTTAGTTTTGTGATTATGGTGTCTGGTTAAGCACCGGTTTTATTTTTCTTTCCTGTTTAGCTGGTAGCAGGGAGAGAAAGAAAAATAATACTCAGTTTGTATGGTATACAGATATGATGCCAACATTTTAGAATGCTTATATGTCCCTGTACATAGTAAATGTGCATTAGTCTAAAGTCTATTTTTATTCTTATATAGGTCCATCCTTTTACGTAGGCTCTGTAGCTTGATGGGAACTGTGTTTCTTTTGAGATGTGTCACCATGTTTGTCACATCGTTGTCTGTTCCAGGTGAACATTTGCAGTGTTCAGGAAAGGTAAGACATCTAAATTTATACTCACATAGTTTGCTGTTGCTTAATTCTCTAAAGACTACCTTTTTAAATGATAGAAATCATGGCTTAGGCCCCTTTCACACTATAAAGTTGTTCCGTTAAAAGATCCTTTATAAACATCCATTAGAAAAGCCTTAAAAACGGATGTTAAACGTCCATTACAAAATCCCATTCAAGTCTATGGGATTTTTTGATTATCCGTTATGATCCGTTATAGCCTGTCATAAATAACGGACGTTATTTGTAACTGGAGAAAAAACGGCACATGCACAAATTTTTCTTCCATCACAAGAAACGAGTAAATTAACAGCCGTTATTTTTAACATTGAAGTCTAAGGCAAACGGATGAGCCTTTTGTCATCCGTTTGCACCTGGTTTATAATATCCGTTATTACTTCTGAGCATGCTTGGAAGAGGTGACATCAGCAGACTCCTGCAGTGCTGAGGGACTACTACTGCTCCCATTATGGAACAGACTTGGAACTCCCCAGCCACCGGCAGACTCCCGCAGCTGGGGAATTACTACTCCCATCATGGAAATAAGTCTGTTCCATGATGGGAGTAGTAGTAGCAGAGAGCACAGAGTAGTACTATCAGACAGACAGGAGAGAGCACAGAGGAGTGCTATCAGACAGGAGAGAGAGCACAGAGGAGTGCTATCAGACAGGAGAGAGAGCACAGAGGAGTGCTATCAGACAGGAGAGAGAGCACAGAGGAGTGCTATCAGACAGGAGAGAGAGCACAGAGGAGTGCTATCAGACAGGAGAGAGAGCACAGAGGAGTGCTATCAGACAGGAGAGAGAGCACAGAGGAGTGCTATCAGACAGGAGAGAGCACAGGGGAGTACTATCAGACAGAATAGAGCACAGAGGAGTCCTATCAGACAGGAGAGAGCACAGATGAGTACTATAAGACGAGAGAGAGCACAGAGGAGTGCTATCAGACAGGAGAGGGCACAGAGGAGTACTATCAGACAGGAGAGAGTACAGAGGAGTGCTGTCAGACAGGAGAGAGTACAGAGGAGTGCTGTCAGACAGGAGAGAGAGCACAGAGGAGTGCTATCAGACAGGAGAGAGCACTGAGGAGTGCTATCAGACAGGAGAGAGCACAGAGGAGTACTAGCTCACCCTCACTTACTGGACAAAGCCATGATTTCTATAAAAAGGAAATAAAATTTTCTTATGAAGTATATTAAAAGGTTAATGTTTTGCCAAGATGTACAACATATAAAAAGTTTTGTATCTGACATTACCCATTTAAGATCGCCACACCAGATTTTTCTGTAACAGATTTTCAGTCCCTTTTATTTGCTGCGTATAGTGCCAGATTGACAAATCTTAGCACTAGGAACGAGTTTTAAAACTTAGAAGTCAACTACTCTGTAGGTAATGGTCCATAAAATTCAGTTCAAGACCGGTTGCACTAGCTGACGGCTGTCCGGGCATGATGGGCATTTTAGTTTTGCAACAACTCGGGGGTCACAGTTTGGAGACCACTGTTGTAGGGTAAAGAACAGCCATCTAGCAACAGCTGCCGATTACTGGCAGTATCCTCCCTTTACCATCAGAATCAAGATTGTGAGGCTGCTAGGGATGGCCCTGGATATGTATATAGGTATTCTAACAAGAATGCCAGCACCCAACATCTATTGTTAGGTTTCTGCCAATTCCTTAAGAACAAAATGAATAGCATTTTGTAGGTTCCTGCCAACTAGCAACAGCTGATGGGTAAAGTAGCACACATATGGTAGATTGTCGTTCTGCTTTTGAAGGGTGTTGGTAGCGTTTAACAAAAATCTTCCTTTACTTGTTCATCTGCCTTCTTTGAGGATTGTTGCAAAGGGAACACCTTCTGCTGTGGCTCTTCAGGAAGTGAGTCATGTTACAGAGTGGGCAATAAGGGACATAAGGGGAAATTATCACACCAGATTTCTAACATAAAAAGTTTGTGCCTAAAAACGATCTTCTCGGTCTTGAATCATACTTTTTTGGGCCCTTATTCAACTGAACTGTTTAGGTGCTTCCTTTTTACTAATGGATGGAAACCCAAAGTTTTACCTTCTATGTAGCTTTGTACTTAGGAGTAATAGGCCTTAAGGTGGTAGAGGTTAATTCCAAAAAACAAATTACTTTTTTTTTCCCATTTTGAAAACCTGTGGGCCTATGTAATGACATTCTCCATCCCTATAGAGCTACTGAGGTCTTCTAACATCAGTGACCTATTAATACCCCTTGCTAACAGCCTTCAGCTAAAATAGTTTCAAGGACAACAGGGCTTAGACTGTGCCTCCTACATTTCTCTCTTAGGGGCGACCAGGACCTTGACATCAGATTTCCAAGTCTGTGGGTTCATGAACTAATTTTGAGCATATCCCCTTTCTTCCAAAGAGTCAGATTGTGACCACTTTTAATAGAATAATTTGGATGGAGGGATCAGACATTTAAGTCTTGCCCTCAACCACTGTAATACCCCACTGGTATCAGTTAGGATTTACGTCAGGATGCCGTCATGCCCCCTCCCATAAACTTGCATTGAGGGGGCGTTGCGTCATGTCACAAGGGGGCGGAGTTGTGACATTATGAAACCCTTGCCCCGTAGTTGTGACCTTTCAGACACGGAGCAAACATCGCTCTGTGCAGCTGCCACAGGTGGGTGTCTGCATGAGACATTGCGGGTTTCCCCAGCAGCGGGAGCCCCACGATCAGACATCTTATCCCCTATCCTTTGGATAGGGGATAAGATGTCTTAGGGCTGGAGTACCCCTTTAATGATAAACAATAGGCCAGCGGTATTAGGGGGACACATAGTTAACAGTGACCACCACATAATTTATCCTTTAATAAGATGTTTAGTGGGGGGACTACAAAAAGGCAAACTTCACCAACTTGAGCCTCTCCCAGCTTGTGTGGTTTCAGACGTGTCATGTGTCCGCTGATCACATCTCGCCATGCCAACATAGGTGTCCCCTGCTGTCATGTGATCTCGGCACAGTCTGAAGAACTATCTTCATGAGGCTGAACTATTTTTTTCCTGTAGGTAGGACCAGCCCTTTTTATAGCCCCCACCAAAGTTACATACCTAGCACAAGTCAGAGTGGCTGTTCGCTTCACTTTGGCAGGGAGAGAGAGATTGCTGTTGGCTGAAGTCGCTGGCCAGTGTTTTCAAGCATGAGTGCCTATGTGTGGCATGTTTGCTACAAGCAGCCCCTGCTTTAAGTGGCAGTGCAGAGAGCTGCTGCATTCAATTGGCATTGACCTGATGGATTGGGGGCTGAAGATGAGCCACACAGCACCTAGCATAGAGTCACATGCGGTTCAAAAGCCACGGGTTGTCCACACCTAGTTTATAGCATGTCTACTGAGTTGCTTCAAATACAAGTACCACATGTTCTGTGTTGATACATTGATTCATGCAACCTGTGACGTTGTTGATAAATCTTTCCTTTTAGGTTTTTAATCGTGATTTGTCATTTCAGCTGTACGACAATATGTGGGCCAAGCTTCAGCGTGCCTTCGCCATCTGGAGTGGATTTGGAATGACATTAACTGGAGTACACACTTGTGGAGACTACATGTTCAGTGGTCATACTGTAGTCCTCACCATGCTAAACTTTTTTGTCACTGAATGTAAGTTCATCTTAAAGTTCTTGAATCTATGTTATGTTACTACAGTGTGACATTTAAAACTGCATGCCAACACCTATACATCTTTAAGGCACAGTTTACATTACATTAGACTAGGGCTGAAACAACTAATTAATTGAACCTGAAAAGAACCTATGAAGCTCTGGTGAACTCTATGTCCAAGAGGCTTAAGGCAGTGCTGGAAAATAATGGTGACCACACAAAATATTGACACTTTGGGCCCAATTTAAACATTTCCAGTTAAGGGTGTTCTCACTTTTGTTACCGATTGCGTGTGTGTACACACACACACATATGTGTGTGTGTGTGTATGTATATATATATATATATATATATATATATATATATATATATATATATATATATAAAAAACGGATTGACCGATATCGATTTTTTTAGGGCCGATACCGATACTCTGTGGAGGTTAGGGCCGATAACTTATACCGATATTCCGGTATAAGTTAACGGCTATTTATCAACCAAACGCAGCAGGAGCCAGTAGTAGCCCGGGCCCTGGGAACAGGTAATTAAACCGGGGATGGGGGAGGCAATGGGGCAGCTGCGGTCTCTGGCCGGGGCGGTGCGGCACGGTGCGGTGGTGGGGGTGCGGAATTATCGGATTATCGGCAGGGTAATTGCCAGATACCGATAATGTCTAAAATCATGAATATCGGCCGAAAATATCGGCCAAACCGATAATCGGTCGATTAGACAGACCGAGAGACAGAGATATTTCAAAATGAGACCCTTTAAACAGCCTTGACAGCAAGCAAATAGGCCCAAACAGGCAGGTGTAACAGTTCAATAGTGCTCAGTTTATTGAAGTTATTCACATACAGCAATGAGTTCTGGTTGCAGCATGCAGTATAAAGCTTCCTTTACATAGGTGCATTGTCAGTTTTTTGTTTTTTTTCTCTTTAAAAAAAAAAAAAAAGCAAGAACTGATTTCATTCATTTGAATGGGACATTTCACAGTCATCTGGCGTCTCAGTGTGGGGGGAATGCATCTTGCTGTGTTCCCCTGTCCGGCGATCACAAACAATGGATGCTGGATGATACACAACTGATACCAACTGATGCTTTTGCCAGAGCCATATATGTAACTCTAGCCTAACATAAACGTAAATGTCCTTCACATCAGGTTTTCTGTACAGACATAAACTTCTGAGCATCTCACTGCAGGTCGCAAAGTCAGTATTTTTAGTACAGTGGAGCAGTATCTAATGTACTCCAGGCAAACTGATCTTAGCTTTAGACCAACTCCAACTGGAGTGTAGAAGTAACTTTTATCTCTAGAACATTCACTCATTTCCAAAACCTGTGTGATTAAGAAGTAGGAGTCGGCACTCGTGGATACGGGGTGCTCACGGACTAATTGAAAGTGCCGTACTACAGAAAGGAATCCCGGCACTCACCATTTCAGTTGCAGTAATTCTTTATTCACAAATTAGAGATGCGACCTACAGGGCGTGTTTCGACTCAACGCCTTTTAGTTGAAAAAGGCGTTGAGACGAAATGCTTCCTGTATGACGCAACTCTAATTTGTTTATAAAGAACAAGCATTATTGCAACTGAAATCGTTAGTGCCGGGATTCCTTTCTGTTGTATTATTCCCAAAGTCCGGGCCCAAACTGCAGTCATTTGACCCTAAGCCTCAGTGATACATACTTCCCATTCACTATTTTACCAACTACTATTTATAATATATATAATGTAACAATGTAAAAAAAAAAGGGAAAGGTTTTGAAAACTTATGGAATGGTATATCTGGTGTGAAGACTGTATGGTCAGTTGTGTGGCGACCTTATATGGTAGATATGGGGGGGGCAGCTTTAAAGGCTTCTATTAAATACCAATCCCCAAGGGGGGCGCCTTGTGCATAAAATGCGAAATAGAGGGTAGTGTAAAAATCGAGGCTGATACAGTAATGATGTGAAAAGTGTAGAAGTATTGAAATGAATGAGTAATATTATGCAAAAGAAATAGCATCATAATAAAGCAATTAATTCTATCCTCGAGATGACAATGTCCATCCACAGGAGCGAGAGGTGGTCAGCCATGCCATGGGCACTTGATGTTAATTTGCATATATGTGAAATAATATCATTCCCTTTAAAGGGGTCTTTGCCACTATAGACACTTATCCCCTATTCACAGGGGTCTTGGGAGAGAGTCTGCCAAACAGCAGACTGATGAAAGTGGCAGTGTGCAGGACCTTTCTCAAGATCAGGGGGGGAGAGACCCCTGTCTGTCGGACTGCCTGTGATCGGATAGTTATCCCCTATCCTGTGGAAAAGTGTCCATAGTGTTAAAATCGCTTTAAGTTCTCTGCATTGTGGTCTATGAGGTTCAATGAGCTTCCATAACTGATGAAGAAAAAATCACTTATACTGTGCTGCTCTGTCCGCTAGGGTTGTAGGGAAGAAAGGTATACATCTGGTAGAGTTAAAGGGGTACTCCGGTGAAAAACTTTTTTTTTTTTTTTAAATCAACTGGGGCCAGAAAGTTAAACAGATTTGTAAATTACTTCTATTAAAAAATCTTAATCCTTCCTGTACTTATTAGCTCCTGAATACTACATTGGAAATTCTTTTTCGTTTGAAACACAGAGCTGTCTGCTGACATCATGAGCACAGTGCTCTCTGCTGACACCTCTGTCCATTTTAGGAACTGTCCAGGGTAAAAGGAAATCCCCATAGCAAACATATGCTGTTTTGGACAGTTCATAAAGTGGACAGAGATGTCAACAGAGAGCACTGTGCTCATGATGTCAGCAGACAGTTCTGTGTTTCAAAAAGAAAATAATTTCTGCTGTAGTATTCAGCAGCTAATAAGTACAGGAAGGATTAAGATTTTTTAATAGAAGTAATTTACAAATCTGTTTAACTTTCTGGCACCAGTTGATTTAAAAAAATAAAAAATAAGGTTTTCACCGGGGTCCCCCTTTAACACTTCTTTAGGTGTTGTGAGAGGAGAATATGAGATGAACAAATCTTCTTACATATACAATTACAAAGACTCTTCTTTATTTCAGACACTCCACGAAGCTGGAACTTCCTACATACCCTTTCCTGGGTGCTCAACCTGTTTGGCATTTTCTTCATTTTGGCTGCTCATGAACATTATTCCATTGATGTCTTCATTGCATTTTACATCACTACAAGACTCTTCCTTTATTACCACACTTTGGCCAATACACGTGCCTACCAACAGAGCCGCCGAGCCCGAATCTGGTTTCCAATGTTCTCTTTCTTTGAATGCAATGTTAAAGGACCCGTTCCTAATGAGTACTGCTGGCCTTTCTCTAGGCCTATGATTCTAAGAAACGTATTCAGTTAATTTATTTTGCTCAAGCCGAAAACTACCAGGGACTGAAGCAGAAAAAACATTATGCTCATTGGCAATGACATTTTAATTTGAAACTGCAGCATTTATATTTTGTTGTTGCCTTATCTGGTAGACTATGTGTTTTGAGTTCTTGGAAGCATGAAGCACCCATATTGGCTGCAGAACTTCACCCCATGATAGGTGAATATATTTAATTTACTAAGTATGAAAGGATTGCAGATGTACATATATATGCATTTGACCTTAAACAGCATTCAGATAACTTCCTAGTACAAATAAACCAATATAAAACGTATTAGGTACATATGACATTGACATTATTAAAGTAAAAAAAAAAAAAAAAATAACATGCATGTTACCCAGAAACTTGGTATCGGGTATTAAAAAGGAATCATATTCTTCTTCTGACATTGTTAGGTATATAAAAAAAAATGCTATAAGAAATGCATCCAAGAAAAGCCCAAAGGTTGTTCAGAATAATAGATAACATCAGAAATTTTTATTTTTTTTTTATTTATTTTTTTCTAATCAATATTGTTTAAAAAAAATAAAATAAGAAAAAACTATTGTAGGTAGAAAAAGGGGTTGTGATTGGCTTGGTAGTTCCATTCTTGTCGATGAGGCTGGGTGCTGATAAACCTACTTTGTTGTTTTTTTAATTAATACCACTTGGGCTGAAAATAAACTTTAAATATGGAACACTACTATGGGCAGATTGCTTGGCCTACAGTGGTTAAAGATTTTGATTTAATGTTTTTATAACATGGCTGCTATGTTAACTCCAGTTACTCTTGGGTTTTATTTATTCAGTGGATTTTAGTTGCAGAATGAGTGTTTTATTTCCATGATATGGGCTAGTCCATTCCTTTTTCTAGTTCCCTCTCTATGGCCACTTTCACATGACGGTAGTTCTCTCATTATTTTTCATCAGCAAATAAACACTGAGAAAAAGTGTTGGAAACTATTGACTGATATACTGCAACATGAAATTGGCAATACTCTATTTCTTTAACATTCAATGTACAGTGGTCCCTCAAGTTACAATATTAATTGGTTCCAGGATGACCATTGTATGTTGAAACCATTGTATGTTGAGACCATAACTCTATGGAAACCTGGTAATTGGTTCTGAAGCCCCAAAATGTCATCCAAAAATAGGAAAAGGTGAGGATTAAAGAAAAATAAGTAGATAACTAATATAGATAAAACAATCCTTACATATAAAAGTAAGAAAGAGCTGCTGGGAGCTGTAATCACTGTTTATGTCAGTGTTTCCCAACCAGGGTGCCTCCAGCTGTTGCAAAACTACAACTCCCAGCATGCCCGGACAGCCGTTGGCTGTCCGGGCATGCTGGGATTTGTAGTTTTTCAACAGCTGGAGGCTCCCTGGTTGGGAAACAATGGTTTATGTAGAGGACAGGAGCTTCTTCAGGGTCCTATACAGTACACACAGTGTCCCAAATGGAGTCTACCTCACCTGGTGTCCAAAGGAGCAGCTAACCCTGGCACAGGTAAGGAGTAGTACAGAACTTGTAGTTCCTCCCTGTACTGTAGGGGGGCGCTACCAGACAGCCAGTCAGTGCATGCACTTCAGTAATACAGATGTTTTACCAGTAAAATGCCCATTCTGATTGGTCAGTTTTACACACCCCAAACACACACTGGGGAAAAATCCACAGTAATTGGAGGGCACGTTCGGGTAACAGGCCCTACCTGTTGGAAATTTTTGTGACTGATGTTTGCTATGCAATGAGTGAATGAAGCCTGGGGAGAAATCCGCATGTAACACATGCCAATTTGAATACAGATTTCAGCCCATCTTCTCAGCTGACTATAAATGCATGTGTAGGCCGATAGTTTTCATTTTTGCAAATTCCAAGTTAATTAGAAATCACATGGGCTTGTCATTTGCCCTGTTAATGCCATAAAACTGTGTCTTGCAGCTAAAATAAAGTTACTGTGTAGTAAGTGACATACATAGTAAAGTTTGGGCAACTGTTGTTTGTATTGTAGTTTATAAAAACATATATACTCTTAATACTGGCGGATCTTGGCATAGCCCATTTTTATTTTTATTTTAGTTACAGTGAATCCACGTTAAACTGCCATATCTTACAAATGCATCACGCTCTTAAATACTGATGTGCAGAAAGTGCAAGTAAAGCATAAACTATGTTATTAAACTTGATAACAACATTGTTAAAGAAAATGTTTTCTAAAAAAGGTGATCTTCTACGTTCAGTACACAAACTTGTGTATGGTATCTTATGTACCTTCTTACCTACCCAAAGTGGGCCTCTTTATTTGATGGTTAGTAGAAATGGTTTAAGTTATTTACAATTTAACTGCGTTTCCAGTGCATTCAGAAAGCACCCCCATCAATCTGCACTCAGGACCCCATAATGACAAAGTGAAAACAACATTTTAGAAATGTTTGCAAATTTATTAAAAAGGAGAAACATTTCCATTTTTTAATTAGCAAAAAAAAAAAAAAAAAACTGTTTTCACTTTGTCTTTATGGGGTATTAAGTGCAGAATCATGGGGGGGAAAACCTAATTTTTTTTTCCATTTTAGCACAGGGCCTTAAAATGTGAAAAAGGCGAAAGCGTCTTAAAACATTGTGAATACATTGTACCTATTTGACTGACAGTATTTGGTTTAAATTTACATTCATTTCACACTGTGTTACTACTGATTGCAACACAGGACTGTATTCCATTACTTAACAATGAAAATGGGATGTGTGTATTGTTTACATTTCTGTGGAAAAGTTATTAAACCTTAGAGTGACTTCATCAATCTAACTTGCCATTATTTTTAAATGTTTTATTAGTTGCAGTAGTTAATCTGTGAAAGAGTTATTCCTATCTTATCAACCTGTGGAATAGCCACACAATATTACCATTAATTACAGGTATCTGAAATATTCAGGTCCCATCTCTGGTACCCACACCCATCTCCAGAACAGGGATTCCGAAAACAGCTGAGCATGCTTTAACCCCTTAACAACCACGGACGTATATTTACAACCGTGGCTGATCGGGCTGATGTCCGGTATTAACCCTTTAGACACTGCGATCAAAGTTGATTGTGGGGTCTAAAATGGGAGAAATCCATACCGGCTTGCTCAGCGGAGCTGAGAGGACAGCTGGAGGTGTCTTACCTTCTTTCCGGCTGTCCGATCTGCGTTTGATTGCTCCAAGCCTGAAATCCAGACTTGAGCAATCAAGCGCAGAAAACACTGATCAATGCATTCCTATGGTAATGTATTGAACAGTGCCTGCAATCAGTGTATGCAATGTTATAGCCCCTAGAGGGGGCTATAACCCTGCATAAAAAAAAGTTATAAAAATTAGAATCGCCCCCTTTTCCCATTTAAAAAAACAAACTGTGTAAATAAAAATAAACATATGTAGTATCGCCACGTGCGTAAATGTCCGAACTATGTGTCGGTAATTAAACCGCACTGTCAATGGCAAAAAAATTCCAAAGTGAAAAATAGCGTATTTTTGGTCACTTTTCATACCATAAAAAAAATAATAAAAACAAAAATGGTACTGATAAAAACTACCGCCTCGTACGCGGAAAAAATAAAAGTTGTAAGGGTCAGAAGATTACAATTATAAACGTATTAATTTTCCTGCATGTAGTTATGATTTTTTCCAGAAGTACGACAAAATCAAACCTATATAAGTAGGGTATCATTTTAATCGTATGGAACTACAAAAATGAACTGCATAGAAACAGAAGCCCCCAAAAGTTACAAAATGGCGTTTTTCTTTAATTTTGTTGCACATAATTTTTTTTCCCGTTTTACCGTAGATTTTTGGGTAAAATGACTGATGTAATTGCAAAATAGAATTGATTGTGCAAAAAAAAAAGCTATCATATGGATTTTTAGGTGCACAATTGAAAGAGTTATGATTTTTAAAATGTAAGGAGGAAAAATAAAAGTGCAAAAAATGGAAAAACGCTTGATCCTTAAGGGGTTAAAGAGTACCTATCATCAACTAAACTTTCCCTAATCCCCCTCCCCAGGTGTCCCTGCCTTTATTTTCTCTTAAAACAGCAGATAAATACCGTACCTTATCTTCAGGTATCTCTGCTGCTCAATCTGAGGGCCGTGTGTGAGTGAGGAAGGGGGCGTGGCCTGCAGGCATGACGTCAGATGAAGCCCTTCTTCCGCCCTTCTTCCATACAGATTTCAGCCCATCTTCTCAGCTGACTATAAATGCATGTGTAGGCCTATAGTTTTCATTTTTGCAAATTCCAAGTTAATTAGAAATCACATGGGCTTGTCATTTGCCCTTTTAATGCCATAAAACTGTTTCTTGCAGCTAAAATAAAGTTACTGTGTAGTAAGTGACATAGTAACGTTTTGGCAACTGTTGTATGTATTGTAGTTTATAAAAACATATATACTCTGAATACTGGCTGATCTTGACATAGCCTATTTTTATTTTGTTTCTTTTAAGTAATTTTAGTTACAGTGAATCCACGTTAAACAGCCATATCTTACAAATGCATCACGCTCTTAAATACTGATGTGCAGAAAGTGCAAGTAAAGCATAAACTATGTTTTTAAACTTGATCTGATATGAACTTGTTATCAGTATAAAAGACACCTGTCCACAACCTCAAACAGTCACATTCCAAACTCCACTATGGCCAAGACCAAAGAGCTGTCGAAGGACACCAGAAACAAAATTGTAGACCTGCACCAGGCTGGGAAGACTGAATCTGCAATAGGCAAGCAGCTTGGTGTGAAGAAATCAACTGTGGGAGCAATTATTAGAAAATGGAAGACATACAAGACCACTGATCTCCCTCAATCTGGGGCTCCATGCAATATCCCACCCTGTGGTATCAAAATGATCACAAGAACAGTGAGCAAAAATCCCAGGACCACACGGGGGACCTAGTGAGTGACACACTACACCACCAAGGACTCAAATCATGCAGTGCCAGATGTGTCCCTCTGCTTAAGCCTGTACATGTCCGGGCCCATCTAAACTTTTCTAGAGAGCATTTGGATGTTCCAAAGGAGTATTAGGAGAATGTCATATGGTCAGATGAAACCAAAGTAGAACTTTTTGGTAAAAACTCAATTTGTCATGTTTGGAGGAGAAAGAATGCTGAAAAGCATCCAAAGAACACCATACCTACTGTGAATGGGGCCATGTATCATGAGATTTTGAGTGCAAACCTCCTTCCATCAGCAAGGGCATTGAAGATTAAACATGACTGGGTCTTTCGGCATGACAATGATCCCAAAGACACCGCCCGGGCAACGAAGGAGTCGCTTCATAAAAAGCATATCAAGGTCCTGAAGTGGCCTAGCCAGTCTCCAGATCTCAACCCCATAGAAAACCTTTGGAGGGAGTTGGAAGTCAGTGTTGCCCAGAGACAGCCCCAAAACATCACTGCTCTAGAGGAGATCTGCATGGAGGAATGAGCCAAAATACCGGCAACAGTGTGTGAAAACCTTGTGAAGACTTATAGAAATTGTTTGCCCTCTGTCATTGCCAACAAAGGGTATATAACAAAGAATACTTTTTTGCCCCACTGTAGTAATCTACTGATTGCTATTAATAGTACCCTAATGGGGTCTTTTTAAGTGTTTCAATAATTATTTATTTTAAATACATAAAAGTCCCCCAAATAAAAATATAAATCAACCCCTTCTTCCCATAAAAAATTTAAAAAACAAAAAATATTTATATCGCTATATGCAGTAATGTCCTTAATGCTGGGGGGGGGGGGGGGTTGTAGTTGTGAAACAGCGGTAGGCACCCTGTTAGGAAAACACTCATGGCATGTATATAAAGTATAATGTATGTGTGTGTATATATATATATATATACACCATCCTTTTAGATATACTATATATACATGCCATAAGTGTTTTCCTAACAGGGTGCCTACCGCTGTTTCACAACTACAACTCCAAGCATGCCATGAGAGCTATTGGTAGTGAGTGCATGCTGGGAGTTGTAGTTTTGCAACAGCTGGAGGCACCCTGTTTGAGAAATACTGAGGTCTAATCATCAGTGTGCCACCAGCTGTTGCTAAACTACAACTTCCAGCATGCCCTGACAGCCAATAGCTGTCAGGGCATGCTGGGAGTTCTAGTTTTGCAAAAAGTGGAATGACAGTGTGCATCCAGCTGTTGCAAAACTACAACTCCCAGCATGCCTGGACAGCCAAATGCTTTACGGGCATGCTGGGAGTTGTAGCTTTGCAACAGCTGGAGGTACACTGTTCGAGAAACACTGAGGTCTAATCATCAGTGTGCCTACAGCTGTTGCTAAACTACAACTCCCAGCATGAGAGAAAAAGAAAAAATTATGGATTCAGCTCACCACTCCAGTGTACAGCATAACTGAAGAATAAGTCTATGTTCGGAGAGCAGGGCAGGCAAACAGCTGGCTGTATCCTGGGCAAGACTAAAAAAGGTTAAAAAAAAAACAGGGGCATCCAGCTGCTCCAAAGCAGTGGACAATTAAAACTTCACTTTTATTCCATATGCATTAAAAACGGTAGGATATCCAACATGGTGATAAAACAAGAAACACCGACTCGTTTCGAGCCCAGTGTGGCTCTTAGTCGTGGGCAATGTATTCTCGGGCATCTGCCCCTTATATAGCGACAACCTCAAATGAGCCTGTCCAACATCAGAGCGGGCCAGAAGCAATGTGGATGTGATGTATGCAAGCTTAATCCCGGCTACACAAAGCCACAAATCACCGAAAGGATTAACAACATAAATTCATGAGAAAGCAGGGACACACACCACTAGAGCTTCAAAAGTAAAATGCGACCAGGGTCAGGGTCATTAATCATGTCAATGGTGATGTGTGTGAACTCGCCTCTCAGCCAAAGAAGCAGCATAGAAAGTAAATGGAAAATACAGCATATTCTGAAGGATGTGTTTCATGGATAAGTAACAAATAGCTGATGGTACAGCAGTAATGAATATAGCATAAAACATGAGGTGAAGGAAGCACATGTGACGTGAGATGCTGCAACAACCACACTATAGTGCACAAAAAGTCATAAAGATTAATAATCAATACATGTACATCAAATCATATCTGGCATTCATACTACGAGGGCTGCGGGAATCAAGGGTCAGAATCCAGAAAGCTACCCTGGACTTCAATTTCCAATCACCTCCCCTTCTGGACGGTCTCACCCGTTCAATACCTGTGACCATGAAGCCAGTGGTGTCACCTAGATAGCAATCCCTGTGGTGCTTTGATGATCCAGATGCAGACCTGTTGCTACATAGCGCGTTGTACATGCAGCAAAAGTGTTCTTTGATAGGAATTTTTATTTTCTGGTGGGGCACCCTATATACTGAATTTGGCATTTGGTACAAGTGACCATATAAACAACATCGGTAGTGTTACAATTGATCCAAGATTTAATAGTATACTTTTGTTTCATTTCTGTCACTTTTTAAGGTAGGAAAAAATGTTTTAACCCCTTAAGGACTCAGCCCATTTTGGCCTTAAGGAATTTAATTTTTACGTTTTCATTTTTTCCTCCTCGCCTTCTAAAAATCATAACTCTTTTATATTTTCATCCACAGACTAGTATGAGGGCTTGTTTTTTGCGCGACCAGTTGTCCTTTGTAATGACATCACTCATTATATCATAAAATGTATGGCGCAACCAAAAAACACTTTTTGTGGGGAAATTAAAACGAAAAACGCAATTTTGCTAATTTTGGAAGGTTTTGTTTTCACGCCGTACAATTTATGGTAAAAGTGACATGTGTTCTTTATTCTGAGGGTCAATACGATTAAAATGATACCCATTATTATATACTTTTATATTATTGTTGCGCTTAAAAAAAATCACAAACTTTTTAACCAAATTAGTACGTTTATAATCCCTTTATTTTGATGACCTCTAACTTTTTTATTTTTCCGTATAAGTGGCGGTATGGGGGCTCATTTTTTGATACTCACTTTTTTTTGATACCACATTTGCATATAAAAAACTTTTAATACATTTTTTATAATTTTTTTTTTTATAAAATGTATTAAAAAAGTAGGAATTTTGGACTTTTTAAATTTTTTTTTGTTCACGCCGTTCACCGTACGGGATCATTAACATTTTATTTTAATAGTTCGGACATTTACGCACGCGGCGATACCAAATATGTCTATAAAAAATGTTTTTTACGCTTTTTGGGGGTAAAATAGGAAAAAACGGACGTTTTACTTTTTTATTGGGGGAGGGGATTTTTCACTTTTTTTTTACTTTTACTTTTACATTTTTTTACATTTTTTTTTACACTTGAATAGTCCCCATAGGGGACTATTCATAGCAATACCATGATTGCTAATACTGATCTGTTCTATGTATAGGACATAGAACAGATCAGTGTTTTCGGTGATCTCCTGCTCTGGTCTGCTCGATCACAGACCAGAGCAGGAGACGCCGGGAGCCGCACGGAGGAAGGAGAGGGGACCTCCGTGTGGCGTTATGAATGATCGGATCCCCGCAGCAGCGCTGCGGGCGATCCGATCGTTCATTTAAATCGCGAACCGCCGCAGATGCCGGGATCTGTATTGATCCCGGCACCTGAGGGGTTAATGGCGGACGCCCGCGAGATCGCGGGCGTCGGCCATTGCCGGCGGGTCCCTGGCTGCGATCAGCAGCCGGGATCAGCCGCGCATGACACGGGCATCGCTCCGATGCCCGCGGTTATGCTTAGGACGTAAATGTACGTCCTGGTGCGTTAAGTACCACCTCACCAGGACGTACATTTACGTCCTGCGTCCTTAAGGGGTTAAAAGGCATGGAGGGGGTTAGGGATAGATTGGCAATAAGTAGGGACATTAAAAAAATTAGATGGTGGGAGCTACTCTTTAAGTTGCATGCTCAGTTTTGAATAGGGCAAACATGGGTATCATTTTAATCATATTGATCCACTGAATAAAAGTTGTAATTTTTACTGTAAACAAAAACCCCAAAAGTTGCAAAAAATTTTTTTTTTTTAAATCTTTTTTCATTTCCACCTTAAGAAAAGCTGCAACATATGGATTAGAATTTTTTAAAAAATCCTTTTCATTGATATATAACATTGGGCTGTTGCATAGGCTGCACTTAGATGAGTATAGCTTCGTATTGAGATTTTGCTACAGATAATCTTTTTTTTTTTTCTCCTTTCTGGCCTTAGACTCTGATATTCTCCACAATTGAAAACACCAATTATTACATCACATACAGTATATACTAATAAGACTGGACATTTCAGATTTACAAGCTGGCCCAAACTTGTTTAAAGACTGTAGAAAGCGGCACATTCCTGTATCACACACTAGCAGTTTACAGTCTGTCAAACTCAAGGAATGTAAAAAGGAATCTTTGCTAATTGGAATACTATAAAAGGGCTTACAATGTACCCAGGCCAGTGTACCCATGTCCCTAGTCTTTTTTTTTTAGCTTGAGACTCAAATACAATGTAGTTAAACCGGATAAATGGCAGTTCATGTAATACTTCGAAAAGCCAGTTTAACGCCTGCCTTTTCACTTTGCTGAGGCTAGATTTTATTTTTTTCCTGCGTTTTTTTCACTGTTAAAAAAAAACGCCAGTGCAATTTCTTGCATCTGGTGTTTTTTCTGGTGTTTTTGCATTTGAGTGGAAATTGCATTTTTTGGCCCCTTTGGCGTTTTAAAAAAATTTTTTTTTTCATTTGTTGGGTACCAAAAAAAAAAAAAAGAATGCAGTAGGGATGCAATAAATAAATATTATATTAATTATATATTATTGAATACATTTAATAAAGTGTGTGTTTTCTGTATTTTATTTTTTATTTTTTAGGTAGTACTACTACTCCCAGCATGGAACATGATGGGAGTAGTAGTACCTGTACTAATAGACAGATCACAGCAGGTATCACTCCTGACACCCGATGCGATTTTCCTATCTATTGCAGAGATGCGGAGCATCTCTGTACAGCGCTCGCATCTCTGCTCTGTACTAGAACAGAAATTCACATAACTCATTCATATTTTCCGCCCAGAGTGGGGATTAGCCAGATGGTTGCAGCCAATCACTGCTCTCAGAGGGAAATATGAACGAGTGATGTGCTATTCATATCACTGACTGGCTACAGTATAGTGCAGAGATGCGGAGTGCAGGAGAAAGACGCTCCTCATCTCTGCAATAGATAGGGTGATCTGCAGGTACTACTACTCCCAACATGGAGCACACTCTGCTCCATGCTTGGAGCTGTAGTACCTGCATTAATAGACAGATCGCAGCGAGTGTAACTTCTGACACCTGATGCGATCTGTCTATTAATGCAGGTACTACAGCTCCCAGCATTGAGCAGAGTGTGCTCCATGTTGGGAGTAGTAGTACCTGCAGTTAAGGAAAGATCACAGTGGATGTCACTCCTGACACCCAATGTGATCCTCCTGTATAATGTATAGATGCGGCCAGCCACTCTTCTATGGTCTCCTTCACTGACGTATATATATACATATATTCCTATTTTCCACAGATTTAGAGTTATGATTGGCTGGAACCATCTGGCCAATCACAGCTCTCTGCGGGAAATATGAATAGGTAAATATATACAGCAGTGCAGGGGACCATAGAAGAGCGACCGGCCGCATCTATAAATTATACAGGAGGATCGCAACGGGCGATCTGTCAATTAACATAGGTACTACTACTCCCATCATGGAACAGTGTGTTCCATGCTGGGAGTAGTAGTACTACCTAAAAATGTAAAAAACAAAGAAAAAAAAGTGAAAAACACACACTACATTTTTATTATTGCCGGCTAAATTTTTAGGTCCCTGCCCGCACACATAAATTGATCCCTGTTTAAAAATGAATAAAAATGTATTAAAAAAAGATAAATTTCATTATACAATTTTTTTCCATCACTACTGTACCTTTTTATCATTTTTTTTTAAATGGTACCCTACGAAATTTTATTAAAAAAAAGGTATCTCCATCACTCTTTTGGATCGCTAAAGTCCAAAAAGAGAATAAAAACCGCCTGAAAAAACACCAAAGTTAAAATTCACATGGCGTTTTTTTTACTCCCATAGACTTCTATGGGAGAAAAACGCCATGATTTCAGGGAAAAGAAATGCCAGTGGCTCAACATGCTGCGATTTTGCAAAACCGCCAAGGAGCTGAAAAACGCCCCAAAAAAGTGAAAAAACGCCAAAAGGATAAAAAAAAAGTCAAACTGAAAAGCGCCAAGTGGAAAAAGAATTTAGTGATTTCTCAGCTAACATCTGACCGCAGCATTTTTAGGACGAAAAAACGCCATGTGGCAGAACTGGCGTTTTTCTTGGCGTTTAAAAAAAATAAATAAAATAAAATAAAAACAAGTAGAAACTTAGCCTAGGACACATGCATATGTCCTATGGCAGGAAGGGGTTAAACAACAAGCCTTCATATTTATAATACATAAGAACATATTTTGAATTGCATTCACTGTACAATGCTATGCTACTTGCCTAGCATTGTACACGGAAATCGACGTTCTACTGAGGAGTGACGATCGAGCGAACAGGTGAGTAACCTTCAGCCACCATTTTAGCTCATTGTTCTGCAGGGGGTGCGATGAGCACTCG
Source organism: Hyla sarda (assembly GCF_029499605.1). Classification (NCBI taxonomy): domain Eukaryota; kingdom Metazoa; phylum Chordata; class Amphibia; order Anura; family Hylidae; genus Hyla; species Hyla sarda. The sequence goes on from NC_079195.1 coordinate 171,023,904, forward strand.
GAAACCACTGGCACCTACATTTAACTACTTTAGATGCAGGTAACATTAGTAGACTAGTCACCTGTACCCATGAGCTGTTAGATGGATGTCCTTTCCCTAGAGATAATTTAGTTTGCAGGTCATAGATTCCTGAAAACTCTTTTAGGCTGGGTTCACATCACGTTTTTGCCATACTGTTTTCAATCCGTTTTTCTAAAGAAAACCGTATGGCAAAAAAACGGATGGAACAGTATGGAAAAAAGTAAACCGTATGCATTTTTCAACAGTATACTGTTTTTAAAAGTGCATACAGTTCCGTCAGTTTTTATAGAAAAAAAAACATAAGTTTTTGAAAATTTTGTCCATTTTTAATGGGAGGGGTCTTGGGTGGGGACTTTAGGATTCAAATGCGCATGTGCAAAGTAAAAACGTATACGTTTTTCCCGTATGGAACCGTATGCATGTGCGTTTCCCATTGACCTCCATGTTAAAAAAAAAAAAACTTATGCGGTTGCAGTACGGTTTTTAAACCGGAGTCAAAACCGTGGTTGACCACGATTTTGTCTCCAGTTTAAAAACCGTCCTTTTGAGAGTTGTAACAAGGAGCTGTGTGAGGGATTGCTTTTTGTGAGATAAAATGCTTTTTATCTCATTGGTACTATTTTTCAGAAGATATCAATTATGTAGATATAATTTTTGTGTGAGCTAAAACAAAATTCATAATGAGGGAAAAGGGGATTGTATTTATTTGTTTTAATTATGTTTTGTTTAACATCTATTTTATGTATTTTTAATTTTTTAATTTTTTTTTTTTTTTTTTTTACTGTCCTACTAGGGGACTTGACACGTATAATACATTGTTTTACCTTGGGCAGAGCCTGATCGGTTTTTGTAGCCAGGAAAGCAGAGGCCGTTCGGAGGTCTCTGGTTGCCATGGCTACCATTGAGACCCTGCGATCGCATGACAGAGTCTCAATGTGAGGGAGTTCCTTCCCTCTGTCATCCTGATTGGTGCAGCGGTCACACTGACTGCAGCACTGAAGGGGTTAACTGTCGGTTAACCGTTGTTACATTCCGTGAGGGGTGTAGTTTCCAAAATGGGGTCACATGTGGGTATTAATTTTTTTGCATTTATGTCAGAACTGCTGTAAAATCAGCCAGCCCTGTGCAAATCACCAATTTAGGCCTCAAATGTACATAGTGCGCTCTCTCTCCTGAGCCTTGTTGTGCGCCCGCAGAGCAATTTATGCCCACATATGGTGTATTTCCGTACTCAGGAGAAATTGCATTACAAATTTTGGGGGTCTTTTTTTCCTTTTACCGCTTGTGAAAATAAAAAGCATTCGCACTGGCGGGTTACGGTGAGTTTCCCGCTAGGAGTTTGCGCTGCAGCGAAAAATTTGCCGCAGCTCAAACTTGAAGCAGGAAACTTACTGTAAACCCGCCCGTGTGAATGTACCCTGTACATTCATGTGGGGGGGGGGGGGACAACTCCCAGCATGTACTGACAGATCGTGCATGCTGGGAGTTGTAGTTTTGTAACAGCTGGAGGCACACTGGTTGGAAAACCTTCAGTTAGGTTCTGTTACCTAACTCAGTATTTTCCAACCAGTGTGCCTCCAGCTGTTGCAAAAGTACAACTCCCAGCACGTACTAATCACCGAAGGGTGATGTAGTTATGCAATAGCTGGAGGTACACAACTACAACTCCCAGCATGCCAAGACAGCTGTTTGCTGTTTGGGCATGCTGGGATTTGCAGTTTTGCATCATCTGGAGGGCTACAGTTTAGACACCACTGCACAGTGATCTCCAAATTGTGGCCCTCCAGATGTTGCAAAACTACAAATCCCAGCATTATCAGACAGCAAACTGCTGTGTGGGCATGCTAGGAGTATTAGTTTTGCAAGATCTAGAGGGCCACAGTTTAGAGATCACTGCACAGTGATCTCCAAACTGTGAATCTCCAGCTGTTGCAAAACTACAATTCCCAGCATTTCCAAACAGCTGTCTGGGAATGCCGGGAGTTGTAGTTTTACAACATCTGGACGGCTACAGTTTAGAGACCACTGTAAACGGGGAAACCGAAATTTAACCTCCCCCCCGTCCCCAATCTGCTATTGGTCGTCGCTTCTTGACGACCAATAGCACGGATAGGAGGGGTGGCATCCAAAGGATAGGGGATAAGATGCCTGACCGCAGAGTAGCGTACGTGGGTCACATATAATTAGTTCCCCAATGTGGGGACAACGTGCTGCGGCTGACAATTCATTCATTTCCCGATGTGGGGACAACGTGTTTGCGGGGTGAGAAGCCGACCTTGCACCCGCGCGTGGGGGGGGGGGGGGGGAGAGAATCATGATAGCGCTGTGGCTGAAATGTTACTAATTCCATTACTAATTAACATATTTCCCGCTATGGGGACACAGCGCCCGCGGAGGATATCAGTGTATCAGTGCTGCGGTTGACGTTTAGCCCGTTCCCCGCCATGGGACCCAGCGCCCACGGGGGAATCATGATAGCGGTTTCCCCCACGGACGCATGGTCCCCATGGCGGGGAATGGGCTAAACGTCAACCGCAGCACTGATACACTGATATCCTCCGCGGGTGCTGTGTCCCCATAGCGGGAAATATGTTAAATGTCAGCCTCAGCGCTGATACACTTATAATCCTGGATTGAGTACACTGTGAGCAGCGGGCGCAGAGCTGACAGTGGGAGGAGACATCCTCCCGCTGTCATCCTGTCCCCCGCAAGCGCGATCCCCCATGACATCGGGGATAAGATATTAGATTGTGGCGGTCCTGCTGCTGGGCACCCCTGCGATCTCCAGGCCAGCAGCAGCAGTGTCCAGAACACGGAAGCTTGCAGCTTCCGCATTCTTGATGTCATGCCACAACCCCTCCATTCATGTCTATGGGAGGGGGCTTGATGGCTAGTACATAGCCGTCATGCCTCCTCCTTTAGAAGTGAATGATGGGGGCGTGGGGGCTTGCATCACCAGTCATCGGGCACGGAGCTTAGTTTGCTCTGTGCACCAAATGACAAGGGTGCCGGCCCGAAGATTGCAGGGGTCACCAGCGGTGGGACCCCCGCAATCTAACATCTTATCCCCTATGCTTTGAATAGGGTATAAGATGTTTCCAACGGTGTACCCCTTTAACCCCTTAACGACGTGGGATGAAAATGTACGTCCTGGTGAGGTGGTACTTAACGTACCAGGACGTACATTTACGTCCTAAGCATAACCATGAGCATCGAAGCGATGCCCGGATCATGCGCGGCAGGTCCCGGCTGCTGATCGCAGCCAGGGACCCGCCCGTACTGGCAGACATCCGCGATCCCGGGGATGTCCGCCATTAACCTCTCAGATGCCGTGATCAATACAGATCACGGCATCTGCAGCATCGCGGACATTAAAATGGATGATCTGATAACCCGCAGCGCTGCCGCGGCGATCGAATCGTTCCAGCACGGCAGCCGGAGGTCCCCTCACCTTGCTCCGCTGCCTTCCCGGCGTCTTCTGCTATGATCTGCCTTTCTGCAGACCAAAGCAGAAGTTGACCGATAATGCTGATCAGTGCTATGTCCTATACATAGCACTGAACAGTATTAGCAATCGAATGATTGCTTTAAATAGACCCCTATGGGGACTATTAAAGTGTAAAAATAAAAGTAAAAAAATAAAGTAAAAAAAATTTGAAAAACCCCCTCCCCCCAAAAAAAAGTAAATTGTCCCATTTTCCCTATTTCACCCCCAAAAAGTGTTAAAAAATATTTTATATACATATTTGGTATTGCCGTGTGCGTAAATATCTGAACTATTAAAATAAAATGTTAATGATACCGTACGGTGAACGGCGTGAACGTAAAAATAAAAATAAAAGTCCAAAATAGATGCTTTTTTATAACATTTTATTCCCAAAAAATTTTATTAAAAATGAATTAAAAGTTCTATATAAGCAAGTATGGTGTCAATAAAAATTACAGATCATGGTGCAAAAAAAGAGCCATCATACCGCCGCTTATACGGAAAAATGAAAAAGTTATAGGTCTTCAAAATAGGGGGATTTTAAACGTACTAATTTGGTTAAAAAGTTTGCTTATTTTTTTTAAGCGCAACAGTATTAGAAAAGTATGTTATCATGGGTATCATTTTAATCGTATTGACCCAAAGAATAAAGAACACATATAATTTTTACCGTAAATTGTACAGATTGAAAATGAAACCTTCCAAAATTAGCAAAATTGCGGTTTTCTTTTTAATTTCACCACACAAATAGTATTTTTTTTGGTTGCACCATACATTTTATGGTAAAGTGAGTGATGGCATTACAACGGACAACTGGTCACGCAAAAAACAAGCCCTCATACTAGTCTGTGGATGAAAATATAAGAGTTATGATTTTTTGAAGGCGAGGAGGAAAAAACAAAAACGTAAAAATAAAATTGTCTGCGTCCTTAAGGCCCAAATGGGCTGCGTCCTTAAGGGGTTAATGGTGTGTATTCTGAACAGAGTTGATGGTTAATTGAGGTTCATGAAAAAGTGTTTTTAATATGAAGCGAAGTGCATGAATACGGGGCACAATCTGATGTTAGTTGAGAGGAAGATCATAAGGAATGTCAAAGAATATTAGTTTGTAGATGCTTGGAACATACTTTAGGCAAGCTAAAACCCAAACAATGTACAAACCTTTGCATCATGTATTTTTCTGTAGGTTTCACTTATGATTTTGGCTGACAAAGCAGCCTACGTGAACTTATATGCATACATAAACCTGTATCTTTCCTATTATACAAAGAACACTATATAGGCAGACTAGGTGCGCCATGTGGTCTTCTTCTGCCATCAATCTTCTATGATTCTATAATGGCATGGCACTGTGTAAAAGAATATTATTCATGTAACTTCAACCCTGAGGATTCATTTACATGGCAGAATTTCCATGCATTATCTCAAAATCTGTTCTGTTTTGCAGATAAGTGCAGAAAATATTGTGGATTTGTGCGGAAAATTGTGCTCAATGCTCAGATTCTGGGCAGAATTCTCATTGAAAGTTTCATTGGGGGAGATTTATCAAAACAGGTGCAGAGGAAGAGTGGTGCAGTTGTCCCTAGCAACCAATCAGATCGGTTCTTTCAATTTTTAAAGAGGCCTGTGAAAAAAAAAGTGATCTGATTGGCCATTAAGGCTCTCTTTTTTTTTTTTTTTTTTTTTGCCTTTAATGGCCGGTAATGTGACGGAGCCCAACGGGAGGCATAACTGGCACAGAGGATCCCATTCTCTTGAATTGGATTCTCTGACGTCTGTTATTTCAGCTGTTATTCTGCCAGAAGATAGTTGGAGAAAAAGACGTCGCAAGCACAAATTTTTCTCCCGCTATCTTTCAAAGGCCATCACACTGCCGGGCACTAACTGCAGTGTGAAAGGAGCCTTACTCTGCACAGGTTCTGATAAATCTCCCCCATTAACTTTATGGGATTCCGCTAAAAGAATCGATATGTTTATTCTTTTTGCGGAATCAGAAATGCAGAATTTCCACATGGGACAGCGAAAATGTTTCACCACAATGTAAATTTCATGGAGCAGAATTTCCGAGCTGAATTTTTTCACCAGATTCCGCACGGAAATTTTGCCGTGTGAACATGCATTTTTGCTAAATGAACCTGCTGTGAATTTCCAACCAAATAGACAGTACCCAACACTGCCCACGTTAAACTGGGTTATACTGATATCATATCAATTTAGTGAAGGTGAAGACTGGCAGTTATTTGTGACTGTGCTGCACAACAAAGGCTTCAGCTCAATACAGCCATACATTAGAGAAGAAGGAAACATTGGCACACTCACCACAGGAATCTTTGAAGTTTGCTATTTAGTCCTGCAAACAACAAGCCTTATAGATGGAAAATTGGAAGTCATGGATTTTAAAAGGTATGAAGGAAAAAATGAAAAATCGCTGCATCTTAAAAGAGTTCTCCTTAGCCAGAGGCATATATAAGGGGACAGTTTCAAGGTATTACTCATCCCCTTGTGCCCCTTCCAACTGTATAGGTGTCTTTAGCACTTCAACATGGTTGAATATTATGATAGCGCACAGAGACACCTGCTTGCTATGCCGTACATACATGCTACTTGTATGTCATTTACTATAACTGTACTGTAATCCCTGCAGAGTGCCTTTGTAAAACCAGTATCTACCATTAAGTGTAGAAAGCAGAAGAGCAGCACTTCAATAAGAATATCAGTGATTTATTCACCTATTCATGTTACAAATGCAATGTTTTAGCCTCACCATATGGCCTTTCTTAAGAAATTAACAAACAGTGCATCACTTCCTTTTATATGGTTTACATATGACATTACACAGTTCTATTAGCGTAATATATTCATATAAACAGAATATCCAATATCATAAATATTATATCAGATACAGTGCACAATCAAATATCAGAATATATATATCAATAGTGTTTAAAGCATACAGTGTACCCTGATCATGGCTTACATCCATAAATCATGTGTTATAAACAATAAAACATACCGGTGGGCTGTCTCTCAATTAATATAACCATGTAGCCATACCTCCAACGTGGTCCTCAGATCCTTTGTAAACAGACGGAGAGCGCAAGACCAGAACATGCGATAATTTCCTATTGCGCTCCTTCACTAAATACGAGGCTAGGTCAGCACTAGATCGCGGCGCATAAGCACTCATCCATATAGGTTCGTAACCGCCATATAAACTAAGGGCAACCTAACAGGGATATCACTAATCTGTGCGCATGTGTAAGAAGTATATTGAATTACCATCAGCCATTTTAACTATAGGAAAACCTCAAATGTAGCAGCTAAATGGTAACAAACCTATAGATAAACCATAATAATCATAATCACCAGTAATGTATATAGGTAAGTGACAGAGTAAAATGGTAACATGGAACAGCTAGAGAAATACTCAGTACGTCATAAGCAATCCTGTCTGATGGGAGTAATTGTCAATTACCAGAATATCTATGTGACATGAGACCCTTACTATTGTACAAACATACTATCAAACATGATATACGTTCCTCAGTGCATGATATATAATCATATTCAGCCCGAACTCCATAATTGTAGTGTCCGTCCTTGGCAGTGGTTCCCAACCTTTTTCGGCTCGGTAAAACTTCTCGAATAAACAGTCGCAATGCAAAAAAACTATTTATGAGTTGGCTATGTAGATTACAATGCTGCTTTATACAGCTTACAAGTGACGTCTTCTAAAATCAGCATCGCTCCCTTCTCTTCTCCGGGTAATCATAGCGATTTGTTCCAGCCACAAATCTTCACCATTAAACCTGCAAAACAAACCTATTAAGCTCCGCACTTTTCCTGCATCAGCCTCCAAATTCCCCTTTTACAAGTGAAGAGGAATATAGGGGCGTATAGGTGTAAAGGGGTAACAGAGAGGTGTAGAATAGTGTACATGGGTGACAGGTGTGTAGAGGAATGTACAGGGGTGACAGATGGTTGTAGAAGAGTGTACATGGGTGATAGAGGGATGTTGAGGGGTGTACATAGGTGACAGATGGGTGTAGAAGAGTGTACATGGGTGATAGATGGTTTTAGAAGACCATACATCGGTGACAGGGGATGTAAAGGGGTAACAGAGGGGTATAGAAGAGTGTACATGGGTGACAGGGGGCGTAGGGGGTGACAGAGGGGTGTACATGGGTAACAGGGGTGTTGGGAGTGTAGAGGAATGTACATGGGTGACAGAGGGGTGTTGAGGGGTGTACATGGGTGACAGATGGGTGTAGTAGAGTGTACATGAGTGACAGGGCGGCGTAGGGGGTGAAAGAGGGGTGGACAGGAATGATGGGTGACAAAGGGACAGAGGGGTGGTGAAAATGGATGTCAGAGGCGGACAAGGTGGACATGGATGATAGGAAAGTGGACAAGAGTGAAAGGGGGGTAACAGAGAGGTGACAAAGGGGGGTGGACAGGGGTGACAGAGAGAATAGGGTGCATTACCTTAATTAAGGTGAGCTGGTTTTTGAATGCCTTCTGCAAAGGGCTGGGAGGGTGGTCCTGAGGCCGGGAGGATGGATGGTCCTGGGGCCGGGACGATGGTCCGGTGCACCATCCCCATTGCATATATCCCCTTCCCGGCCTGCGCCGGGGGGGGGGGGGGGGACGCTGTGTGCACAGTACACACGTAGACACAATGCGCACACAGGCTTCCCTGTGATTCACAGGCACGCAGGCTTTTAGAAAAAAAAAAGAAAAACTTTAATTAAAATTGCCGGAGCGTCGCGATACCTTGGGCAGGGCCTGACGCCTGGTTGGGAATCACTGGTCCATGGGATGCGATCACACACAAGGGCCGTGCACATAAATAATATTCCCATATCCAGCTACGAGGTTAGGAAATAGATGAAATCCATATATAGATCTCACCCCCTCTTGTGTCATGCTGCAATTTTAAACCAATATAGGGCAAATCATCTCTCATGGTTCTCATCATTCAGTCATAAGAATATGTCACAGACTCATACATAAAAGGGAATCATGCCACCTTAATTGCTAATATATATATATATATATATATATATATATATATATGGAGATTATTAATACACACTTCCATGATAAGGTATTTCAATAGTCATAAACTCAACCCACCTACAGGATGCTTCCGATCCATCAAGTAAGTCTCACAGCTATCACAGATCCCCAGCCCAATCACCAAACAACCAACATAACAAACTGTGTGATAATAAAGTTCAAGGTTTTAACTTTCATGCCTTCTTGTCTCTTTCCACTACTCCTTTTGCCCTCTATGCTTTCTACCTACTGGACTCCTTTTTGCTGGGGGACTCTCTCTTGGTGTGGTAGTACCTGGCTACAGAGATTTGTATATTCTGTGGGGGGGGGGCTACCCCCGGGATTGGGTGGCTACTTTGTGTGTGTGGTGGTGGGGGGGGGGGGGGGGGGGGGGGGGGGGGGGAGGGTCCTATTATGATTTCTGCTGATGTTTGTTCTCTCCTATTGGGACAGTTTTGTATTCTGCATTCTGCCTTCAACCACGAAAGCCTTATTTGAGGGTCTTTGTATTTGTTTCATAGGGTATGACTACCTGATCTCTCCCCAACTATCACATGCCACCGAATGGTCCTAGGACCTACTGCACTACTACATATTTGCACTGTTGTTGCTTTGTTTTTTGTTTGTTTGTCTGTGTTTTATGTTGGAACACGCTCGACCACACTCTCCATGTTGGACCACACTCTCCATGTTGTTCACATTCTTGTTGATTGTTTTTTTTCCAGTACCTCTATGGCCACCTTAAAGTGTCTATCTTGGAATTTGAGGGGTTTGGGTTGCCCTCAGAAATGCTCTATGGTGTTTGCTACAATTCGTAAGTACAACCCTTCTTTGATTTGCTTGCAGGAGACGCACTTGGTGTCTGAAACCACACAACTTCTTCATCACCCTTGGGCTCAATGGCAGGTACACTCTTACCATACTTCACACTCTCGAGGGGTATCTTTTTTGGTGCACAAATCCCAGAAATGGGAGCTTAGACATGTTCAAATTGACCCTGAGGGGCGGTTTCTTTTTTTAACTGCACTTATTGATACCTCATTATATGCCCTCCTGGGCTTTTACATCCTGCCCTCTCAGTCCCTTTCCATTCTGCATCAAGCAGCGATATATGCTGCTTCTTTTCTGGGCTCTTGCATATTGTGTATGGGTGACGTTAATACTGTACTTTACTGTAATCTGAATAGGCGTGGTCATCCTGACCGTGAACCCCCTGCTCCCACTCTTTTAGCTAACCTATTAAATGAACTGGGTTGGTTGGACATCTACAGACATCTACACCCTCATTCCTGAACATACTCATGTCACACTACTGGCTATAACTCTCTTTCTTGGATAGATAACATGATAGGTAACCTGTCTTTAGTGTCTCAGGTTTCCTCCTTTGTCTATGTAACCCAGTGCTTCTCAATTATTTTCTGTCATGCCCCCCCCTAGGAAGAAGAAAAATTTTGCGCCCCCCCCCCCCCCCCCCGCGCGACTGTAAATAGTATCATTTGTCTATAAAATTGTTATAAGTACACCTCTGCATAACACTGTATCCTTATTAACGTATATGAGGCACTGTACACTGACAAAAAGCAGGGCTCTGTACACTGACAACAAGCAGGGCTCTGTACACTGACAACAAGCGGGGCTCTGTACACTGACAACAAGCGGGACTCTGTACACTGACAACAAGCGGGACTCTGTACACTGACAACAAGCGGGGCTCTGTACACTGACAACAAGCGGGGCTCTGTACACTGACAACAAGCGGGGCTCTGTACACTGACAACAAGCGGGGCTCTGTACACTGACAACAAGCGGGGCTCTGTACACTGACAACAAGCAGGGCTCTGTATATTGACAACAAGCGGGGCTCTGTACACTGACAACAAGCGGGGCTCTGTACACTGACAACAAGCGGGACTCTGTACACTGACAACAAGCGGGACTCTGTACACTGACAACAAGCGGGGCTCTGTACACTGACAACAAGCGGGGCTCTGTACACTGACAACAAGCGGGGCTCTGTACACTGACAACAAGCGGGGCTCTGTACACTGACAACAAGCGGGGCTCTGTACACTGACAACAAGCGGGGCTCTGTATATTGACAACAAGCGGGGCTCTGTACACTGACAACAAGTGGGGCTCTGTACACTGACAACAAGCGGGGCTCTGTACACTGACAACAAGCAGGGCTCTGTACACTGACAACAAGCTGGGCTCTGTACGCTGACAACAAGCAGGGCTCTTTACATGGAGGACAAGCAGGGATCTGTACCTGAGGACAAGCCGCTTGCGAATGAGTCGGATAATCCGATCTAGACATCCAATATGACAGTATTTGCCGAGGTCAAACGAGCCCCCCTTTACAGAGCGCCACACTATTTGAGAAGCACTGATGTAACCAGAGGAGTCTCTGATCATGCCCTGTTACTCCTTAGTCTCTTATTGCCAGGTCCTGCAGCTTGGTGCTTTAACCCCTTTTGGCTCTCCTTCTTGGGCCCTCATGATGGTATCCCCATACAACTACAAATCTTCCTTATGGACCACTAAGATTTTCTGATGATTTCCACCTATGGGAGACTACTAAGGCATTTCTTTGGGGGTACTTACAATCTGCCATATCTTTTCTGAAGCGGGAGGCAGCTAGAGAGGAAAGGGAGTTGGAGATTGTGTGAAGCTTGAGGCCCAGTATGTGATGGACCCTACCTTAGTTAACCAGGACGCATGGCTTCAGGCGGGGAGGCGATACCTTCTCTTGCTTCAGAAGAAGGCGTCACGCAAACTCTTTTTTAACCACAAACTGGTGTTTGAACTGGGCAACCAGTCTTGTCGTCTGCTTGCCCACTTGATTCACCAGTCCTCTCAATCTCCTGCGATCCTTCGGATTTCAGCTGCTAACGGTACTGTTCTTACTCAAAATGCTCAGATTGTTGACCTATATTCCTCTAAGGCTCATTACCTGACGACTGATTTGACCTCCTACCTGGATGGTATCTCTTTCTCCCGCCTCTGACCATGTCTCTTTTTTGGATGCTCCATTTACTTTGGAGGAACTGAATGGAGCCATTTCATCCTTGGCAAGGGGCAAGTCGCCTGGTCCGGATGGACTGCCGGTTGAAGTGTATCACCAGTATCAAACACACCTGGCACCTTGCCTCTTGCAGATGCTGAACTTGGCCATTCAGTCTGATAGACTTCCAGATTCCTTTTATGATGCTACTATTGTGGTCCTTTTGAAACCCGGTAAAGACCCCCTATACTGTGGCTCTTACAGACCCATATCACTCCTCAATCTGGACTATAAACTGCTTACTAAAATGCTGGCCCTTAGACAAAATAAAGTGATCATTACGTTAATACACTCTGACCAGTCGGGCTTTATGCCAGGCCGGTCCACTTCGGACAACATCCGTAGGGTGCAGATCCTTACACAAATATAGGTGACTGAGTCTCATGACTGGGCTATGGCATTGTTAGATGCTCCCAAAGCCTTCGATTCTATCGAATGGCCATTTCTTTTGGAGGTTTTGCGCAGATTTGGCTTTGGTCCTCATTTCATTAGCTGAATTTCTTTTTTTATACAAATCTCCGAGGGCACACATGGCTATTAATGGTACTTTATCTCCATATTTCTCACTGACACGTGGAACGCGGCAGGGGCTGCCCTATTTCTCCCCTTCGCTTTGCATTGGCCATTGAGCCTCTAGCCTTACTGATACGTCAACATCCGTGCTATCATGGTATTACTTATGGCACAGGGGAGCATAAGGTAGGCCTGTATGCTGGTGATGCTATTCTTTTCATGCCCCACCATGTTTATACGCTGCCCCTATGTATTTCCATTGTTGACCGGTTTGGGGGAAGTCCGTATTTATGCCACTCAGGAATGAGGGATGGGGACTGGTAGCTCACGGCCTCCAGGTGGTGTGCGACTTTAAATACTTGGGGATTCAAATCCATCATTCCTTTGGTGAGGAGTATGCATCGAATATATTGCTCTCGTTACCCTTCTTTAGGGACAAATGCAGGATTTGGTCAACGCTTCTACTCTCTGTAGCAGGACGTATAAATCTGATCAAGATGGTGCTCCCTCCCCCCAAATGTCTCTATCTACTAGAACATGCTTCAGCCCCTGTACCAATGGCTTTCTTTAAGTAGCTTAACTCCCAGATTATTAAGTTTGTCTGGGGACAGAACAGGTCTAAATTACAATGTTCCAAGACTCAGTGGGGGATGTCCCTCCCGGACCTACACTTGTATTACATATCTGGACAATTATGTCACGACATGGACTGATGCTGTACTTTTGCCCCCCTGGGGAGTATCTCTTTGCGTATTTTCTGGGGTTCTTTCATCTATGGCCTGCACTGGAGGGTCTACATAGGGTAGCATCACAGGCATGGGCGACGGTGAAACGACTCTTAGACTATTCCGAAAATATACTGGACAGACTCATATGGTTTGACCCACTACTACCTTACCTTTCGCGGGACTTGAGTTTTGGATCTCTCATGGGGTTAGAGCCCTGAGTGATATTTATGGGGATGAGGGTTTCTCAACGTTTCAGTTTTTTCAGGATTCATGTCAAATCCCTAGGGAAGCTTTTCACAGATTTCTGCAGCTTTGTCATGCCTTCCGGGCACAGTTCCTCCTTGATTCTAGGCCGCTCTCCCGCTTCCCACTCATAGGAGTTTTCTGAACTCAGGGACCTATGGGTCTTATTTTAGCCCTTTACACATTTCTTCTAGATGCCAAAATGAAGGGGGACCCTCCTGAGGTTAAAACTAGGTGGACGGCTCTCATTCCCACATTGACTCAGGAGGAGTGGGACTCTGCCCTCTCTTCTCATCTGGATGTTTCCCCTGCAATCAATAACAAACTGATTCACCTCTACATGCTCTAATTAAAGTTAGTCAAAATGGGTAGATGTCCAAACCCTGAATGCTATCTTTGCTGTGCTCCCTACTCTGATTTTATGCACATGATATGGACCTGCCCAATGATCTCTGCCTTTTGGCTTAGTGTTACTCAATTCCTGGGTTCTTCATTGGGGTGCCCGGTTCCATTGGAACCTAAGGAAAGTTTTTTGGGCATTTTTGAGGATACTCAATGGTCCCATTTTGTGACGATTTTTGTCCGTGAGGTTCTATTTTTGGCTCGCAAATCCATTGCCCTGAAGTGGATCGACCCTGAAGTCCATACCCTCGAGAGTTGAAAGTCTCTTGTCAATGCTTCTGTCACGTACGAGTACTTGGTGTATAAACACCATAAGTGCCCGGCTAAATTCTCTATGGTGTGGGGTGCCTGGAGTGATTCTCCTTGCACAGCTTATACGCCTTCTAGATATATTGCTCTCCACGATGCACTTCGGCCCACCCCTCAGTAAGCTCAGTATTCCTTTATTTTGATTGTGTTGCCTGCTATATTGTAGCATGGCTGCTGCTAGGCTGTGGTCTTTGTTTGTTAGTCTGTTTCTTCGTTTGTTGGTCTGTCTTTCGGTGTCTGTTTGTTTGTCTGGTTGTTGGTCTTTGTCTGTCTTTTATGTTTAGACACATAGCCTGACATTTATCATTGTCTTTAGACTGTTTTTTGTGTCTAGAAAAGGCGCAAAAAAGGCGCAAGCAGGGTTTATTTGCGCCTTTTGGTTTACACTTTTCTGCTGATTTTGAGTTTCAATCCACTGATTTTGGCAATACACATGATATGGAAGGGGTTTATGAACTGCACCTTTTTATGAAAAGGCACAAAAAAAGGCGCAAAGCCACTGAAAAGTCTGTAAAACTACACCAGCCCAGACTTAGCTTAGCTTTTTGGTGTATGTGAAGAGAGAAATTTCAGAAAATGTGACCTACACAAAATTTATCAAATGCTGTGTGACCATTTAATAAATTTGGTGCTCCTACACATTACCAGCACACAAAAAAAAAGGTGTAAAAAAATGCTTCACTTACACCTACAATGATAAATGCTTCACTTACACCTACAATGATAAATGCTGGCCTTAGTGTCTATGAGTTCCCACTCTAGTTTAGGGTTTTCAATTAGTTTTTCTTTCTGTTCTATATGTTGACTATGGTTTGATTAATTGCTTGAATCTACTCCTGATAACCTTTGCCAAGAAGTATTATCCAGTGCGCCGGCTGGATCGTTTACTTATACTGTGTACATTACTGTGTATTCTCATCTTTGTTGTATTGAAATACTTACATTGCAATAAACTCAGTTTATAAAAAAAAAATACCTAAACATGTATAACATCATCATATCTATAGCCGACCCAGTAAACTACACAATATATGAGAATTATGATAACAACATGTCTTCTATATCAATACACTATATCCTCAAAGTTCTTCCAAGGCGTGATGTGAGATACACACAAAGCAATGATGTAGAGACAGTCCAATTGTGATTCCCAATGTGCACTACAAAAGAGAGAAAATAGCATGAGGCAATAGGGGGTCAGATCTATATACGGATTTCATCTATTTTCTTACCCAGTAGCTGGATATGGGAATTTAATTTATGTGCACGGGCCTGGGTGTGTGATTACATCCCATGGACGGACACTACAATAATGGAGTTCAGGCTGCATATGATTGTATATCATGTACTTACGAACGTATATCATGTTTGATTGTATGTTTGTACAATAGTAAGGGTCTCATGTCACATAGATATTCTGGTAATTGATAATGATGGTATTTGTTATGGTATATGTGTTTAGATTTCTAAATGTGGACTCTCCCTTCAGACAGGATTGCTTATGACATGACTGAGTATTTGTCTAGCTGTTCCATGTTACCATTTTACTCTCTCACTTACCTATATACATTACTGGTGATTATGGTTATATATGATAGAAAGTTAGGTGTTCTAACATCGGAGTTTATCTATAGGTGTATTACCATTTAGCTACTACATTTGAGGTTGTCCCATAGTTATGATGGCTGATGGTAATTCAATATACTTCTTAAAGAGGCACTGTCATTGTTAAAAACTTTTCATATATTGCAGGACAAATTATAATATGACATTTCACAATATACACCTGCTAAAATTTTTTTACATTTTCACCTGAAATTCAAGCTCAAAATACCCGCCACTAGGGGTCCCCTGTCTTTTAGCCAGACAGACTAGTCCAGATTTTACAGCATACTGGATACCGGTCGTAAAGCATACCGGTATCCAGTATAGGAGAGTTCTATTGAGTGTATGCAAAACTACAGATAAAGGATGTGTGGACATGCTGGGAGCTGTAGTTTTACAACAGCTGGAGGCAACACTGCTCTAACACAGTAATTTACAAACATTGCAGCTTCAGTTGTTACTAAACTACAACTCCCAGCATGCTGAAATAGACAAAGCTTTCTCGGACTCCTGAATGACAAAGAAGTTGATCAGACATTCAGGAGTCTGTGAAAGATGAATGACACACATAGTGACAGCTATGCTGATTAGCATCCAGCTTTACTAGGAGAAGATAAAACAGATAGAACATGTAATCATAAAAATGCTGTACTTTTATCTAAAAAATCCTTGCACTAATTTTATAAAGATCTATTCTTATATTCATATATTTTATCCTGTTATGAATTCACCATAATGTCTTCTGATTACTGCAGGCAAGCTCCAAGTATCTTTCTCTGTGTAACATGACACAGCATGAAACCAGAAAGAAAAGGGTTACAGAGTAGAGAGTACTGATTGGCTGACTGCACAGGCTTGCTCCTGTGAGGGAGACAGACAGACACGCCCCCTCCAGCCTGCACAATGAAAAAGTAACTCACCAGCAGATAAATGCTTATATCTCTGGATGTATAGGTCCGAGAAACATAAAAATTATATGCACATGATCAGGATTGGGTCCCGAGTAACATATCATTTTTTTTCTTTTTTTTGCACTATGACAGGCACGCTTTAAGCATGTGCACAGATTAGTGATATCCCTGTTAGGTTGCCCATAGTTTATATGGCCGTTATGAATCTATATGGATGAGTGCTATTTTTTAATAGAAGTAATTTACAAATCTTTTTAACTTTCAGGCAACAGTTGATTTAAAAAAAAAAAAAAAGTTTTCCACCGGAGTACCCCTTTAAATCTTTTTATTTATTGATTGAAATGGTACATTCACAAAGGTCAGGCCCAAGTCTGCAGCCCTGAATATTATATAGAGATGACAGATTACCTTTAAAGGGATACTTCATTGGCCAGCCTTCCGGCTGTATTTGGAATATTTTGTTCCGAATGCCACGGTTGCGCTGCATGGGGTTGGCCACGCCCCCTCATGATGTCAGGCAACGCCCCTCAGTGTTAGTCTTTGGGAAGGGCGTGGCGGTGTCACAACGGTCGTCACGCCCCCTCCCATAGACTTACATTGAGGAGGCAGCGTGGCCTGGCGTCATGAGGGCGCATGGCAAACCCCTGCAGCGCGACCACAGCGATCGGAACGAAATATTCCGAAAGCAGCCAGAAGGCTGGCCAGTGGAGTACCCCATTAAGCAGGGGCAAGTCCAGACACAGCTCGCAAATCCATTGCCCTGAAGTGGATCGACCCTGAAGTCCCTACCCTCGAGAGTTGAAAGTCTCTTATCAATGCTTCTGTCACGTACGAGTACTTGGTGTATAAACACCATAAGTGCCCGGCTAAATTCTTTAAGGTGTGGGGTGTCTGGTGTGATTCTCCTTGCACAGCTTATACGCCTTCTCGATATATTGCTCTTCACAATGCACTTCGGCCCACCCCTCAGTAAGCTCAGTATCCCTTTATTTTGATTTTGTTGCCTGCTACATTGTAGCATGGCTGCTGCTAGGCTGTGCCTACCCTGACGTGGATCTGAGAGGTCAAGCGTGGTCTTTGTTTGTTATTTCTTCGTTTGTTGGTCTGTCTTTCGGTGTCTGTTTGTTTGTCTGGTTGTTGGTCTTTGTCTGTCTTTTATGTTTAGACACATAGCCTGACCTTTATCATTGTCTTTAGACTGTTTTTTTGTGTCTACAAAAGGCGCAAAAAAGGCGCAAGCAGGGTTTATTTGCGCCTTTTGGTTTACACTTTTCTGCTGATTTTGAGTTTCAATCCACTGATTTTGGCAATACACATGATATGGAAGGGGTTTATGAACTGCACCTTTTTATGAAAAGGAGCAAAAAAGGCACAAAGCCACTGAAAAGTCTCTAAAACTACACCAGCCCAGACTTAGCTTAGCTTTTTGGTGTATGTGCAGAGAGAAATTTCAGAAAATGTGTACCTGCACAAAATGTATCAAATGTTCTGTGACCATTTAATAAATTTGGTGCTCCTACACATTACCAGCACACACAAAAAAAGGTGTAGAAAAATGCTTCACTTACACCTACAATGATAAATGCTGGCCTTAGTGTTTATAAGTTCCCACTCTAGTGGAGGGTTTTCACTTAGTTTTTCCGTCTGTATTTGGAATATTTAGTTCCGAATGCCATGGTTGCGCTGCATGGGGTTGGCCACACCCCCTCATGATGTCAGGCCATGCCCCTCAGTGTTAGTCTTTGGGAAGGGGGTGGCGGTGTCACAACGGTCGTCACGCCCCCTCCCATAGACTTACATTGAGGAGGCAGCGTGGCCTGACGTCATGAGGGCGCGTGGCAAACCCCTGCAGCGCGACCACAGCGTTCGGAACGAAATATTCCGAAAGCAGCCGGAAGGCTGGCCAGTGGAGTACCCCATTAAACAGGGGCAAGTCCAGACACAGCCCGCAATTATCGGCGAATCACCAGTTTGCCAGTATATTTAATGTTAAGATAATTATTTGCATTAAAAAGTACTTTTGGTCCTGCCAAAAAAGGCAAATTTCAGAATTTTGGTCATATATACGCAAAAGTATTACCAACAAAAACTACAACCGAAGGGCTCATGTGTCTGGCAACGGCATCTCGGCTCTGCGCTGGAAGGTGTCTGGTGCTGATGTGCATGTCCGGGAGTGCCGGCCCTGGACCTGCGCTCCAGCGAAAAGAAGCCAAATGGGGGGCAGAAGAACGAGACCGACTTTAATCATACGCATGCGCTAAAACGAGGGACGCCACCGGAAGGGAATTACCGATATCAACAATAGGTATATAAGTTCAGTCAGGTCAGCCATATGCACGGGCTCTTGATAAAGATACGAAACATGCGTCGAGGTCGGAGGGGAGCTCAGGTGTTTGTTCCACTATTGGTAAGCGCAATATGCGATTATTTACAGTGCATGACCCAGAACAAAATTTGTGAGAGTACTAGCAGGTTCAGTGTGAAACCGTAGTAATACCACTTTGACACTTTGGCACCTTATATGTTAAGATTGATATATTTTGCATTGGGGTCATGAACCTCAATATATAGTTTACGGTACCTGGCACCTTCCCTTTGTGTGCACTTTATTGCTTGTATTGTGGTTAAAGTGATCACCAGACACCCGTTCCATGTTCAGTTATCATGTAGATGTATTGATTTTATTTTTATTAATTAAAAAAAAGTTATATTTTATAGGCAATTTGACTCTGGTATTTTTTTATGATATACAAAATGTTTTCTAGAGTAGCCTATACTTGTATATAGGAGATGTATTGATGCAGAGATAGGATACTATGCTTTGGTATTGCTAAATATGGACCTTGGTGTACTTATTTTTAAAAACTACAGATCATAGCTCAAAAAATGAGCCCTGATACAGACCTTTATACAGAAAAATAAAGTTAGAGGGGGTCAGCAATGGACAATTTTAAACATACTCAGAGTACCTGTCATTAAACAATACTTTCTAAGCCAACTTAGATTACGGTATATACCCTATCTACTCCAAACACCCCTCCTGCCTTTACATTTTTTTTCCAAGCTTTAAAAAGTTCTGTATCACTCCTTTCCCCTTGCTCACACTGTGTGAGCTCCCGGCATGAGAAAGTGGGCATTCCCCAGCAGGCGCGACGTCACTGTCGCCATGCCCCACACGCACTTCCTGAGTTTGGTCTCCTGCGAGGCCGGGAGGAGACCAAACTAACTGTTTGACTTGCACAAGGAACAGATCATCCTAATGACTGTTTTTTTAAATCACATTAAAAACATAAAGGTTGAGAATTTTAACATCAAGTAAATAGCAAAGAGTCTTATAATTATATAAGGAACAATATATTAACCTCTTAAGGATGCAGGGCATACCTGTACGCCCTGCACCTGCTCCTCTGCTATAATGCAGGCTCATAGCCGGGTGGTCCCACCAGGACCCGTGTCTAATGCAGGACATCACCGATCGCGGTGATGCCCGGCATTAACCCCTTAGATTCGTCTAAAGTGAAAGTAAAACCGTTCCCAGCAGCTCAATCAGGTTGTTTGACCGCGGCATACCGAACAGCTGAGAGGACAGGGAAGGGTCCCTACCTGCTTCCACGCCATCCGATCAGTGATCTGCTGCTCTATGCCTGCTCAGGCTGGAGTGCCAGAGTGCTATGGCATAGCATTGAACAGTGTATGCAATCAGAAGATTGCATGTAATAGTCCCCTATGGGGACTATAAAATGGTGTAAAGAAAAAGTAAAAAATAAATAAATAAAAATTTATAAATGTTATTCCCTAATAAAAGTTTGAATCACCCCCCTTTTCCCATTAAAAAAAATTATAATAATTTAAACAAAAAGAAACATAAACATATGTGGTATCGCCACGCGTGTAAATGTCCGAACTATAAAAATATAACATTAATTAAACTGTACGGTCAATGGCGTATACGTAAAAAATAATTCCAAAGTCCAAAATTGCGTATTTTTGGTCATTTTGTATACCCTAAAAATTTATAAAAAGCGATCAAAAGGTCCCATCAAAACAAAAATAAATGAAATAATAAAAACTACAGACCACGGCGCAAAAAATTACCCCTCAAACATCCCGTATACGGAAAAATAAAAATGTTGTAGGGGTCAGAAGATGACAATTTTAAACATACAAATTTTGATGCATGCAGCTATAATTTTTTTAAGTAGTATAAAAAAATAAAACCTACATAAATTGGGTGTCCTTGTAACCATATGGACCTCGAGAATAAATATAAGGTGTATTTTTTACCAAAAAGTCCACTGCATAGAAACGGAAGCCGCCAAAAATTACAAAATGGCATTTTTTTTTCATTTTTGTCCCAAAAATCTTTTTTTTTTTTTTATTTCGCTGTAGATTTTGTGGCGAAATGACTGATGTCATTACAAAGTAAAATTGGTAGCGCATAAAACAAGCCACCATATAGGTCTGTTGGTGGAAAACTGAAAGCGTTATGATTTTTAGAAGTGAGTCCTTAAAGGGTTAAAAGTTTAGTTGGGTGACAGGTAGTTTGTAACAAAAGCAGTACAATAATAGAAAAAAAAGAAACTTGTATATCATTTTAATCATATTGACCCAGAGAATAAAGAGAGCATGTCAATTTTAAAGTACAGAAAAGTACAGTACAGTATAAAAATGCCCCCCCCCCCCAAAAAAAAAATATATATTTTCAATATTCCACCACAAATAATATATTTTTTCTTTGCGTCATACATGTCATGGTAAAATGAAAGATGTTATTACAAAGTACAATTGGTCACACAAAAAAACAAGCCCTCATATGGGTCTGTGGCTGGAAAAATTTAAGAGTTATGTTACATAGAAGGCAAGGAGGGAAAAACAAAAACTAAAAAATTTTAATTTGCTGTGTCCTTAACTTGTTGGGGACGGAGGGCATATGGATACGCCATTGCGTCCCGTCACTTAAGGACAGAGGGCAGCGAGCCGGGCGGTGATCGGAACAGGATGTCTGCTGAAATCCTGAGGCCCCCACATGTCGGCGATCGCCGCAAATCGCCAGCGATTTGCAGCGAAACCGGGTCATACGGGTCTCCTGTGACCCGGAAAATAAGTGGGATCGGGGTTGTCCAAGACACCCGCGATCCCCCTGAAGGGATAGGAGTGAGGTGGCAGGGGTGCCACCACTCCTATCCCTGCTATTGGTCGTTCAGAAGCGATGACCAATAGCAGATCGGGGGCGGGGGGGTTAACGTTCCCACAGTAGGCTGGGCAGAACGGGGAAACCGACAGGGACCGGTGCCGAAGGTCCTCTAACCCATCGGTGGTGGTAGCGGGCGACAATTGACAGCGGCAGCGGGCATCGATCAGCGGCAGCTATTTGCTGTTTGGGCATGCTGCGATTTGTAGTTTTGCAACAGCTGGAGGGCTACAGTTTGGAGATCACTGTGCAGTGGTTTCTAAACTGTGGCCCTTCAGATCTTGCAAAATTACAACTCCCAGCATGCACACACAGCTGTCTCGGTATGCTGGGAGTTGTAGTTGTGTACCTCGAGCTGTTGCATAACTACATCTCCCAGCATACCCTTCGGCGATCAGTACATGCTGGGAGTTGTAGTTTTGCAACAGCTGGAGGCACACTGATTGGAAAATACTGAGTTAGGTAACAGAACCTAACTGAAGGTTTTCCAACCAGTGTGCCTCCAGCTGTTGCAAAAGTACAACTCCCAGCATGTACGGTCTGTCAGTGCATGCTGGGAGTTGTAGTTTTGCAACAGCTGGAGGTTTGCCCCCCCCCCCCATGTGAATGTACAGGGTGCATTCACAAGGGCGGGTTTACAGTGAGTTTCCTGCTTCAAGTTTGAGCTTCGTCAAATTTTTCGCCGCAGCGCAAACTCCTAGCGGGAAACTCAACGCAAAACCCTTGCCAATGCGAATGTAAAAATTCTACACTAACACATAATAAAGGGTAAAAGACTACATATACACCCCTTACACTGTGCCCCCCCCAATAAAAATGTTTCCAAAATGGAGCCTCCAGCTGTTGCAAAACAACAACTCCAGCATTTCCGGACAGCCACTGACTATCCAGGCATGCTGCAAGTTTAGCGACAGCTGGAGGCACCCTGTTTGGGAATCACTGGCGTAGAATACCCCTATGTCCACCCCTATGCAATCCCTAATTTAGTCCTCAAATGCGCATGGCGCTCTCTCACTTCGGAGCCCTGTCGTATTTCAAGGAATCAGTTTAGGGCCGCATGTGGGGTATTTCTGTACTCGGGAGCAATTGCACTACAAATTTTGGGGGGCTTTTTCTCCTTTTACCCCTTATGAAAAGGAAAAGTTGGTGTCTACACCTGCCTGTTAGTGTAAAAAAATTTAAAAAATTTACACTAACATGCTGGTGTTGCCCCGTACTTTTTATTTTCACAAGCGGTAAAAGGAAAAAAAGACCCCCAAAACGCAATTTCTCCTGAGGAAATACCCCATATGTGGTGGTAAAATGCTCTGCGGGTGCACAACAAGGCTCAGTAGTGAGAGAGCACTATGTACAGTTGAGGCCTAAATTGGTGATTTGCACAGGGTGTGGCTGATTTTACAGCTGTTCTGACATAAACACATAACACCCACTTGTGACCCCATTTTGGAAACTATAATCCTCACGGAATGTAACAAGGGGTATAGTGAGCCTTAACACCCCTCAGGTGTTTGACGGATTTTCGTTCAAGTTGGATGGGAAAATGAAGAAAACATTTTTTTTTCCACTAAAATGCTGGTGTTACCCTAAATTTTTCATTTTCACAAGGAAAAATAGGAAAATAGCACCCACAGATTTGTAACCCCATTTCTTCTGTGTAACAAAATACCCCTTATGTGAATGTAAAGTGCTCTGCGGGTGCACTACAATGCTCAGAAGAGAAGAAGCGCCATTGGGCTTTTAGAGAGATAATTTGTCCGGAATTGAAGGCCACGTGTGTTTACAAAGCCCCCATAGTGCCAGAACAATGGACAGCCCCCCCCCCCACACACATACACACACATATGTAGCCCCATTTTGGAAACAACACCCCTCACGGAATGTTATAAGGGGTACAGTGAGCATTTACGCCCCACAGGTGTCTGATAGATTTTTGGAACAGTGGTCCATGAAAATGAAAAATTAAATTTTTCATTTGCTCAGCCCACTGTTCCAAAGATCTGTCAAACGCCAGTGGGGGTAAATACTCACTGCACCCCTTATTAAATTCTTTGAGGGGTGTAGTTTGCAAAATGGGGACACGTGGGGGGTCCACTGTTCTGGCACCATGGGGGGCTTTGTAAATGCACATGGCCCCTGACTTCCATTCCAAACAAATTCTCTCTCCAAAAGCTCAATGGTGCTCCTCCTCTTCTGAGCATTGTAGTGCGCCAGCAGAGCACTTGATGTTCACACATGGGGTATTTTCATACTCAGAAGAAATGGGAATCACTGGCGTAGAATACCCCTATGTCCACCCCTATGCAATCCCTAATTTAGTCCTCAAATGCGCATGGCGCTCTCTCACTTCGGAGCCCTGTCGTATTTCAAGGAATCAGTTTAGGGCCGCATGTGGGGTATTTCTGTACTCGGGAGCAATTGCACTACAAATTTTGGGGGGCTTTTTCTCCTTTTACCCCTTATGAAAAGGAAAAGTTGGTGTCTACACCTGCCTGTTAGTGTAAAAAAATTTAAAAAATTTACACTAACATGCTGGTGTTGCCCCGTACTTTTTATTTTCACAAGCGGTAAAAGGAAAAAAAGACCCCCAAAACGCAATTTCTCCTGAGGAAATACCCCATATGTGGTGGTAAAATGCTCTGCGGGTGCACAACAAGGCTCAGTAGTGAGAGAGCACTATGTACAGTTGAGGCCTAAATTGGTGATTTGCACAGGGTGTGGCTGATTTTACAGCTGTTCTGACATAAACACATAACACCCACTTGTGACCCCATTTTGGAAACTATAATCCTCACGGAATGTAACAAGGGGTATAGTGAGCCTTAACACCCCTCAGGTGTTTGACGGATTTTCGTTCAAGTTGGATGGGAAAATGAAGAAAACATTTTTTTTTCCACTAAAATGCTGGTGTTACCCTAAATTTTTCATTTTCACAAGGAAAAATAGGAAAATAGCACCCACAGATTTGTAACCCCATTTCTTCTGTGTAACAAAATACCCCTTATGTGAATGTAAAGTGCTCTGCGGGTGCACTACAATGCTCAGAAGAGAAGAAGCGCCATTGGGCTTTTAGAGAGATAATTTGTCCGGAATTGAAGGCCACGTGTGTTTACAAAGCCCCCATAGTGCCAGAACAATGGACAGCCCCCCCCCCCCACACACATACACACACATATGTAGCCCCATTTTGGAAACAACACCCCTCACGGAATGTTATAAGGGGTACAGTGAGCATTTACGCCCCACAGGTGTCTGATAGATTTTTGGAACAGTGGTCCATGAAAATGAAAAATTAAATTTTTCATTTGCTCAGCCCACTGTTCCAAAGATCTGTCAAACGCCAGTGGGGGTAAATACTCACTGCACCCCTTATTAAATTCTTTGAGGGGTGTAGTTTGCAAAATGGGGACACGTGGGGGGTCCACTGTTCTGGCACCATGGGGGGCTTTGTAAATGCACATGGCCCCTGACTTCCATTCCAAACAAATTCTCTCTCCAAAAGCTCAATGGTGCTCCTCCTCTTCTGAGCATTGTAGTGCGCCAGCAGAGCACTTGATGTTCACACATGGGGTATTTTCATACTCAGAAGAAATGGGGTTACAAATTTGGGGGTGCATTTTCTCCTATTACCCCTTGTAAAAATGCTAAATTTGGGGAAAAAACTGCATTTTTGTGAATTTTTTTTCTTTTTTCTTTAAACATCTGACTTTAACAAAAAGTCGTCAAACACCTGTGGGGTGTTAAGGCTCACTGTACCCCATGTTATGTTTATTGAGGGGTGTAGTTTCCAAAATAGTATGCCATGTGTTTTTTCTCTGTTCTGGCACCATAGGGGCTTCCTAAATGCGACATGCCCCCCAAAAACCATTTCAGCAAAATTTGCTTTCCAAAAACCAAATGTGACTCTTTCTCTTCTGTGCATTGTAGTTCACCCACAGAGCATTTTACGTCCTAACATGGGGTATTTCCATACTCAGATGAGATGGGGTTACAAATTGCGGGGTATTTTCTTCCATTACCCTTTGTAAAAATTGTAAATTTGGGAAAAAAACTGCAATTATTGAAAACTATTGTTTGTTTTTTTTATTTACACATCAGACTTTCAAGGGGTACTCCCGTAAAATACTTTTTTTTTTTTCAATCAGAAAGTTAAACAGATTTGTAAATCACTTCTATTAAAAAAATCGTAATCCTTCCAGTACTTTTTAGGAGCTGTATACTAAAGAGAAATCCAAAAAAGAAATGCATTTCCTCTGATGTCATGACCACAGTGCTCTCTGCTGACCTCTGCTGCCCATTTTAGCAACTGTCCAGAGCAGGAGAAAATCCCCACAGCAAACATATACTGCTCTGGACAGTTCCTAAAATGGACAGCAGAGAAAAACTCACTCTCCAAAACCCCATTGTCGCTCCTTTCCTTTTGAGCCCTCTACTGCTTTCCTTACTCAAGAGACATTGCGTTACACATTTTGGAGGGCTTTTTCTCTTATTACCCCTTATAAAAATTCAAAAACAGGATTTACAAGAACATGCGAGTGTAAAAAAATGAAGATTTTGAATTTTCTCCTTCACTTTGCTGCTATTCTTGTGAAACACCTAAAGGGTTAACAAACTTTCTGAATGTCATTTTGAATACTTTGAGGGGTGCAGTTTTTATAATGGTGCAATTTATGGGGTATTTCTATTATGAAAGCCCTTCAAATCCACTTCAAAGCTGAACTGGTCCCTGAAAAATTCTGATTTTGAAAATTTTGTGAAAAATTAGAAAATTGCTGCTGAACTTTGAAGCCCTCTGATGTTTTCCAAAAGTAAAAACATGTCAACTTTATGATGCAAACATAAAGTAGAGAAATTGTATATGTGATTCAATATATAATTTATTTGGTATGTCTATTTTCCTTACAAGCAGAGAGCTTCAAAGTTAGAAAAATGCTAAATTTTCAATTTTTTCACAAATTTTTGGAATTTTTCACCAAGAAATGATGCAAGTATCAACGGAAATTTACCACTAACATAAAGTAGAATATGTCACAAAAAAGCAATCTTGGAATCAAATTTATAAGTAAAAGTATCCCAGAGTTATTAATGCATAAAGCGATAGAGGTCTGATTTGATAAAAATGCTCCCGTCCCATGGGCTGTGTCCTTGCGGACATAGGACATAAATGTATGTCCTGATCCGTTGGGACTTAGTGCACCAGGACATACATTTACGTCCTATTCATGACACGAGCACCGAAGTGGTGCTTGCATCATGCACGGCAGGTCCCGGCTGCTATCAGCAACCAAGGACCCACCGGTAATGGCAGACATCATATATCGTGCTGATGTCTGCCATTAACCCCTCAGATACTGTGGTCAATACAGATCACGGCATTTGCGGTAATGTGGCACTCTAAATGGCTGATCTGATCGCCCGCTGCATGGCTGTGTGGATCAGATCAACCAAGATGGCAGACAGAGGTCCCCTCACATGCCTCGGTCTGTCCCCCGGCATCTTCTACCCTGGTCTGACATCAAGCAGATCAGAGAAGAAGATTGACGAAAATACTGATCTTTGCTATGTCTATGCAATAGCACTGTTCAGTATCTTCAATCTATTAATTGCTATAAATAGTCCCCTATGGGGACATAACAAAAGTGTAAGAAAAAGTGTGAAAACGTGTAAGAAAAAGTTTGAAAACGCTCCTCCCCCAAATAACATTTTTTATTGCCCCTTTTTTCCATTTCATCGCCAAAAAGCGTAAGAAAATAAATAAATTAATAAACATATTTAGTATTGCCGCCTGCGTAATTGTCTATCAAAATATAATATAAATTATAGCTAAAAACGTGTACAAGTAGCTGCAACCCGACAATAGCATTACTACCAGACGAGTACTAATGTGAAAAAGGTTGTGTAATCCCATACAATCTGCGAACAATGTATAAAGTGGGGGTACACTTTCCTCAAGCCTGAGCTTGATTGTGACCAATAAATGGGTGTATATAAAATATATGTAAAAAATCATGTAGATCCAGTGAATTAATTTAAAACTATTTATTATTACAATGATAGTGCTTGTGGTGTCCTTTGTAGGGCCCTTACATGGGACTCACCAGATAAGCAAGGTAGTGAATGTATAAAATATTCATACAATAAAATAAAATAAACATATAATATTCAGGGTAAAAAGTGCTGGTATCCCAGTGTGGCAAATAGTCTGTAGCGCTTATAGATGTATGCACGGAGATCGTGCCTTGTATGGTTGATTACAAATAGTCTGAGTAGCAATGTCTCTGTATAGCTCGTATCTGGTCAGGATACTGCATGCGGCAGCGTGTTGGTAAGGGGTTAAAATCAATGCGCTCTGTGGCGCTGGGGTTTCCTTGTGTGTATCCCACTCTACCCTGGTGGCACAGGGATAGAGATTGGTGAATGGGATATAGATAGTCTCTTAATTGTAATCTTGTGGGTGCAAGAGGCTGCGCTCTGCAACGCTGGGGGCCCCTCAAATGAGGATCACTCTACCCCGGCGGCACAGGGAAAGTTTTGAGTGGATATGGGAATTTGGCACACTGTTCCTCTTACCAGCAATGTCCTGGAGCCTGGTTGCCGGAAAAAGGTTTTCGCCGGGGAGACGTCCGCTGGCAGGTGGGATGCGTACAACCCCGGAAGCGTGCTCTGGTAAATTTCTTGTGATCCAGTGAATGATGGTAAAGATCGTCGGGTTTGCAAATAATGGGGTACAGGTGATAGAGGCTAGACTAGTTTCGAGGTACTCATCTACCTCTTTTTCAATTGCTATATATTCAGAGGGTGCAGTGTATGGCAGTATTATATTCAGAGCGTACAATGTATGGCAGTATTATATTCAGAGGGTACAGTGTGTGGTATTATATTCAGAGGGTACAGTGTGTGGTATTATTATATTCAGAGCGTACAATGTATGGCAGTATTATATTCAGAGGGTACAGTGTGTGGTATTATTATATTCAGAGGGTACAGTGTGTGGTATTATTATATTCAGAGGGTACAGCGTATGGCAGTATTATATTCAGAGGGTACAATGAATGGCAGTATTATATTCAGACGGTACAGTGTGTGGTGTTATTATATTCAGAGAGTGCAGTGTGTGGTAGTATTATATTCAGAGGGTACAGTGTGTGGTAGTATATTCAAAGAGTACAGTGTATGTCAGTATTATATTCAGAGGGTACAGTGTGTGGCAGTATTATATTTAGAAGGCACAGTGTGTAGCAGTGTTATATTCAGAGAGCGTAGTGTGTAGCACGGTTGTAATGATTATTGTTTTTATATAAAGGATCAGACTCCGCTGACATAGTGAGGAGTCAATGCCATTTGGGCACCACATTCTGCAGAGAGAAGATTTTGTGGATGAAGTCCTGGCGGTATGTACCATCTGAATTAGATAAGGGAAGACTATAGAGAAGACATCACCTGTAGTCACTGATATCATTGTGTATGCTGCCTGACTGTCCCATCAGAGCTGTCACTTGTAAGTTTTTCAGTTATGATTGGTGAAACAACTCCCAGCATAACCTCACCACTGCTTAGGTCATACTGGGAGTTTAGTTTCAAATGGTTAAAACCTCTCTAGCACTGTCCCATTCTGTGGCAATTGGTATATTTGATTATTATACTGGAACTAATTTTCTGCGAAGAGCTACACCACTGGTGTATGTCACAAAAAGCTAAAAAATTCTTTAATTTTTTGGGGGTGGGGAATGAGTATGGGTTGACACCATTTTTTACCACACCGGGTGACACCAACCTAGCAATGCCACCTGGTAAAATGAAATGAAGGTAAAATGACACCTTATCTTTATTCTGTAGGTCCATACGATTAAAATTAATGCCTACTTATGTAGCTTTCTTTTTGTCGTACTTCTGAAAAAAAATCATAACTACATGCAGGAAAATGTATACGTTTAAAATTGTCATCTTCTGACCCCTATAACTTTTTAATTTTTCCGTGTATGGGTCTCATTTTTTGCACCATGATCTGAAGTTTTTAGCCGTACCATTTTTGTATTGATCGGACTTATTGATATACGCTATTTTGGACTTTGGAATTTTTTTGCGTGTACGCCATTGACTGTGCGTTTTAATTAACCCCTTCCCGCAGAATGTCATATATAAACGCCGGGTTGTGCAGTGCATTCGCGCATCCCGACGTTTATAAATGACATTCAGTTAACCCGGCGATGCGCAGCATCGCACGGGTTAACCAGCAGAAGTCCCCCTGTTTCCAGCAGGGGACAACTTCTGCTTCACCCCCCAGGACCATCCATTGATGGTCCTGGTCAGCGATCACTGTGATTGGTCCCTGTGGACCAATCACAGTGACCTGGGGTGAAAGTTCAGATCCCCCGCACTGCTCGCCCCTGGAAGTCGGGCAGAACGGGGGACGATGGCTGCGGGGGCTTGCGGGGACCTGCGGCATAGGAGGGGAACACGTGGGGACCGGCGGCCTTACCTGGAGCAGCGGCGGGACCGAGGAGCAGCGGCAGGACCGGCCACGTGGTCGAGCAGCGACGGGACCGGCAGGTAAGTATATGGTCCTCAGAGGCAGCAGTGAAGATCTTCACTGCTGCTTCTAGGAGTCAGAAAACTACAACTCCCAGCATGCCTAGACAGCCTTTGGCTGTCTGAGCATGCTGGGAGTTGTAGTTTTGCAACATCTGGAGGGCCCCAGTTTGGAGACCATTGTATAATGGTCTCCAATCTGTGCTCTTCCAGCTGTTGCAAAACTACAACTCCCAGCATGCACTGTCTGTCCAGGCATGCTGGAAGTTTTAGTTCAGCAACATCTGGCCCTTCAGATGTTGCCGAACTACAACTCCCAGCATGCCCTTCAGCTGTCTGGGCATGCTGGGAGTTGTAGTTTTGCAACAACTGGAGACACACTGGTTGGGAAACATTGTCTGTTTCTAACTCAGTGTTTCCTAACCTGTGTGCCTCCAGCTGTTGCAAAACTATAACTCCCAGCATGCACTAACAGACCATGCATGCTGGGAGTTGTGGTTGTTTTGCAACAGCTGGTGCACCCCCCCTGTGAATGTACAGGGTACATTCACATGGGCGAGGGTTTTACAGTGGGTTTCTCGCTGCAAGTTTGAGATGCAGCAAATTTTGCGCTGGGAAACTCGCTGTAATCCCCCGCCCGTGTGACTGTACCGTAAAAACACTACACTACCACAAAATAAAATAAAAAGTTAAAAACACTACATATACACATACCCCTACACAGCCCCCCTCCCCTCCCCAATAAGAACGTCCGGTACACCACTGTTTCCAAAGCAGAGCCTCCAGCTGTTGAAAAACAGCAACTCCCAGTATTGCCGGACAGTCATTGACTGTCCACGCATGCTGGGAGTTTTGCAACAGCTGGAGGCACCCTGTTTGGGAATCACTGGCGTAGAATACCCCTATGTCCACCCCTATGCAAATCCCTAATTTAGGCCTCAAATGCACATGGCGCTCTCTCACTTTGGAGCCCTGACGTATTTCAGGGCAACAGTTTAGGGTCACA
The DNA here is from genome assembly GCF_029499605.1 of Hyla sarda. NCBI lineage: Eukaryota > Metazoa > Chordata > Amphibia > Anura > Hylidae > Hyla > Hyla sarda. The sequence continues at coordinate 171,054,968 of NC_079195.1, forward strand.
TATGGGGTATCGCCGTACTCGGGAGAAATTGCGTTACAAGGTTTGGGGGGCTTTTTCTCCTTTAACACTTCATGAAAAGGAAATGTTGGGGTCTACACCAGAATGTTAGTGTAAAAAAATAAAAATTTTTACACTAACATGCTGATGTTGCCCTATACTTTACATTTTCACAAGAGGTAAAAGGGAAAAAAGCCCCCCAAAATTTGTAACGCAATTTCTCCCGACTACGGAGATACCCCATATGTGGGCGCAAAGTGCTCTGGGGGCGCACAACAAGGCCCAGAAGGGTGAGTGCACCATGTACATTTGAGGTGATTTGCACAGGGGTGGCTGATTGTTACAGCAGTTTTGACAAACGCAAAAAAAAAAAAAAAACACGTGTGACCCCATTTCGGAAACTACACCCCTCATGGAATGTAATAAGTGGTGCAGTGAGAATTTACCCCCACAGGTGTCTGACGGATCTTTGGAACAGTGGTCCGTGAAAATGAAAACTTGTACATCCCACTGTTCCAAAGATCTGTCAGACACCAGTGGGGGGCAAATACTCACTGTACCCCTTGTTACATTCCTCAAGGGGTCTAGTTTCCAAAATGGTATGCCATGTGTTTTTTTTTTTGCGGTTCTGGCACCTTAGGGGCTTCCTAAATGCGACATGCCCCCCCCGGGCAAAATTTGCTCTCAAAAAGCCAAATATGACTCCTTCTCTTCTGAGCATTGTAGTTCGCCCATAGTGCACTTCAGGTCAACCTATGGGGTACCTACATACTCAGAAGAGATGGGGTTACAAATTTCGGGGGGTATTTTCTGCTATTAACCCTTGCAAAAGTGTGAAATTTGGACATTTCTGCATGCGGCGTTGCCAAATATGTTTATTTTTATTTACACTTTTTTTTTTCTAAATGGGAAAAGGGGGGTGATTCAAACTTTTATCAGGGAAGGGGTTAAATGATCTTTATTAACTTTTTTTCTGCAATGTTATAGCTCCCATAGGGGGCTATAACACTGCACACACTGATCTTTTACATTGATCAATGGTTTCTCATAGGAAACCATTGATCGATGATTCTGCCGCTTGACTGGTTATGCCTGGATCTCAGGCACTGAGCAGTCATTTGGCAATCGGACACCAGGAGGCAGGTAAGGGACCCTCCTGCTGTCCTACAGCTGTTCGGGATGCCGCAATTTCACCACGGCTATCCCAAACAGCCCGCTGAGCTAGCCAGGGGTAGTTTACCTTCACTTTAGACACGGCGTTCAACTTTGAACGCCGCATCTAAAGAGTTAATAGCCACGGGTCCCGGCCGTTGTTAGAGGCCGGGCCCGACACGCTATGATTCAGGGCAACTCCTAAGGATAAGTTTCATATCATGGTGGTCCGACCGCTGGGGCCTCCGAGATCTCCCGTATAGGGCCCCGACAATAAGCAGCAAGGGAGCGTGTCCGAATACCGTGTGGCATAAGTACTCCTTTAGGGTCTATTCACACGTACAGTATTCTGTGCAGATTTGATGTGCAGGATTTCAAGCTGTGTTCAGTCAGTCATTCAGTTTACATTGAAATGTGCAGCAGAAAATCCTGCGCATCAAATCTGCGCAGAATTATGTACGTGTGAATAGACCATTAAGGGGTTAAATGTGAGGAGGGGAAAAAAATGAAATTTGGCTCTGTCTCTTGAAATTAATTACTAGCACTACAAAAAGTGGCAGTGTAGCCCTGGCCTCCATGACCAATGAATAGTTGACGACTGAGGAGAAAGTTCTGGCACATGTTTAGCCGGTCCTACTCTCTTCATCTTCATTTATTAGAATTCTGTTCCATACAAAACTAAGAGCCCATTGTGTAACACCAAAGCAACCAAACGAGATGTGGAAGCCAGAACATTCAGGAATGAGCGACAGCGCCACCTGGTGCTTAACTGACGTGAGGTCACCTAGTAAGTTCACACCCCGCCTCACACATTCTCCCGGCTATTTTCCCGCCCTCACAAGGCCCCACGTTTGGACAGAGCTACCCGAAGATATGCCGCCCGGATAAAACGCGCAGTTATGTCGTCTAGTGCGGATTTCGTGCTCCGTTATCATTCTGCCTGTGTGCGAGAACGGAAAAAACGCGAAACGTTAAACATGAAGAGGAGTATGTGGCGCCACGGGCGGTTTTGCGGCGCAGGCGCTTTCCTGGGCAGCTGTGGGAGGGGCGGGGCGTGACTTAGGGGGAGGAGCCGCACAGTGACAGGCTCTGTGTCTCCTTCACTTCGCCCTCCAGCCGCACGTTCCGGATAGGACAGGCCGCTCTGCGCTAAGTACAGGTAATGCGGGGCCGGCTGCTTGCTGTAGCCTCACCGCTCAGCCTGGGAGGTCACCGGGGGTCACTGACCGGAGGGGAGGGGAGGGCAGCGGTGTCCTGTGCCTGGAGTGTGGGAGCTAAGCGGGGGTGGAAAGCGAGAAGTGTGAGGAGCGGAGGCCCTTAGCCGGCCGGGGCTGTGTAGTATATACTCGTGTGTAGAACATATGGCCGCTCACATGTATTGTTAGCAGGTGGAGAAGACTGTGTAGCCGGCTTTTTGCACAGTGTGATCCTCCTTGTAGGTTTGTGTTTAGGGTCGTACATGTAGCAGGGCAGTATATATTTACATTGTGTGTGGATTATTTATCTAAATAATATAATTTTTTATTAAAATCTAACTCCTATTTTCTGAATAATGAGATGTAAGGGCTCCATGTGTGTCAAGCCTTCCCTTGGCTCGTGTTCATGCCCTGGACCCTGAGGCAATGCATGCCATGTGAGCTCAGAAGCTGCTGGGGTTAGTAGTTCCACAGCAGCATGGTGGATAAGTGGTTCCCCAGTGATGTCCTTAAAGAACAGTGTTTCCCAACCAGGGTTCCTCCAAGTGTTGCAAAACTACAACTCCCAGCATGCCCGGACAGCCAGAGGCTGTCCGGGCATGCTGGGAGTTGTAGTTTTGCAACACCCGGAGGCACCCTGGTTGGGAAACACTGTTCTAGTTGTCTTCAGATGCCTCTTTAATGGTGTCGGACACACTGCAGCTGCCTTTATACTTGTACTCTGAGGAGCCATGTTTCTTTATTCCTACTGAGGAAATGAGTTAATTTCCTGTAAGGATGTGCATGCTTCCAAGATGGCTGCCCCCACTCTGCCTGCATACCCTTGTAGCTGCAGCTATATATAGGAGCTGTCTGTGTGAGGGAGCGTTCCTGTGTGACCTTAGCAGTGTGGATGTTACTGCTGGAGCCTGGTGACCTTATAGTCTCCGGAGGTTAGATGTGCCCGTCAGCTGTCATCCCGTCACTACGTGGAGGTCACACGTGATTGTATACGTATAACCTTATCATGTGTAGGGACACTGCACGTTCTAGGCTTCCAGCTTTAATTGCTGGTGGAGTGGCTGATGCTCTTAGTAACTGGACCCCAGAATGGAAAGATTGGAGTAGTGGGTTATGGCAGGATCCTCTTGTCTTATAAATGACGGGCTGGCTCCTGCCTAGACTCCTCAGTGACATGATGGATGTGACCCCCCTGCTGCCTTTAGGTCAGAGCACTTTTGTGTCCTCCTCCTAGCGGGATGTTGGCTTCATTACGGGATGTTGCATCAGTGAGTGTTGCTTGGGGGGGGGGGGAGGGGGGTCAGGCCTCATTGTGACACTTCTCATTATGTTCATGCTGTGCCTGGATGTGCAGGAGATATTCCACAATTCCACAGCATGGCACAGGGCTACAGAGGAGCTATAATCTAGGACTAACCCCTAAATGTGTCTTCTCCCCAATTGCCAAGAATAAAGTCACGTGACCCGTGGGTATAGACATTTTGGAAAGCTTAGCCTTCACACCCCATACTACATGTTCTTTTTATAGCAGGCTCCTCCTCAGACAGGGTGTGTACCATGAGTGATCTGGAAAGAATGCAGGAAATAACCAGGAACCGGTCCTAAGGCAGCAGAGACTTTACGCACTCTGGAATGGCTTAGTAAGACATTGGTGACCGGAAGCCATACTGCATAAAGATGAATTATAATAGTCATGACCTCTAGTGCCTTTAAGGGGGGGGAGATTAGTGACAAGTGTGTACTAGTCCTTAGACGTCTTACCCATTGTGCAATTTTTACACCATTGTTTCCCCAATTAGTATTCCTCCAGGTCTAGCAAAACTACAACTCCCAGCATGCCCGACCGCCTTTGTCCGGGCACCCTGGGTAAGAAAACAATGTTGTAAAACATTATGTAGGCTGTGATACAGACCTTCTGCAATGGAGAGGGATGCTTTGCTTGATATGTGACCCTAGGTTGGATCACACTAGATAAACCTTTAGGATCATAACTAGAGGTAAACATGACTCCCATAGTAGAAAGTGAATCTGACAGCTCGGCCATCTTTTTTTAGTCTAAAAATAAATAAGATTTTTAGTTGCCGCAATAGCCTTGAGCAGTCATTTCTATGCTTGGGGTAAATGGGATATATATAATTTAGAACTACTTCACTTTCTTTCTTTTTCCTCCCTTAGAGTAAACCATTCCATGTCTAAGCAAATAGATTCCCTTTTGGTTTGACCTTCTGTAGTTTTGCCGACCTTTAGTCATAACCATGTCTCCTGTTGACCTGCTCTTTGGCTAGTACAATTCTCAGAGAAGCTATCCTGGAACTGCTGGTTTCAGGCGTTTAGAGAACCTGTCACCAAACTATTAATATATTGTAACTTATGTAATTATAGGACACTTTGCTATTTACTTGCTGTTAAAATTCTCAACCTTTGTTTTTAATGTGAATAAAAAAAATAGCAACTAGGTGGCTCTGTTCTGCGCAAGTCAAACAGTTTGGTCTCCTCCCGGCCTGGCAGGAGACCAAACTCAGGAACCCCTCAGGGAACGTAACAAGGTGTACAGTGAGCCTCAACACCCCACAGGTGTTTGACGACTTTTCGTTAGTCGGATGTGTAAATAAAATTTTTTTTTCACTAAAATGCATTGTTTTTTCCAAAATGTACTATTTTTACATAAAGTTATAGGAAAAAATGCCCCCCAAAATTTAACCCCATTTGTGGATGTAAAGTGCTCTGCCGGTGCACTACAATGCTCAGAAGAGGAGAGCTTTTGGAAAGACACGTGGGGGGTGTAAATGCTCACTGTACCCCTTGTTATATTCTGTGAGGCGTGTAGTTCCCAAAATGGGGGGTCACATGTGGGGCCACTATTCTGGCATCATAGGGGCTGTGTAAACACACATGGCCTTCAATTCTAGACACATTCTCTCTCCAAAAGCCCAATGGCGCTCCTTCTCTTCTGAGCCCTGTAGTGCGTCAGCAGAGCACTTTACGTCCACACGTGGGGTATTTATATACTCAGAAGAGAATGAGTTACAAATTATGGGGGGCTTTTTTCCTATTACCCCTTGTGAAAATGAACACCAGCATTTTAGTGAAAAAATATTTTCACGTCCAACTTTAACGAAAATTCTTCACACCTGCGGGTTATTAAGGCTCACTGTACCCCTTGTTATGTTCCACGAGGGGTGTAGTTTTAAAAATGGCGTCACGTGGGTGTGTTTTTTTTTTTTTGTGTGTGTGCACTCCCTGGGCCCTTAAGTATCAGGGTGTACCTGTGTACCCTAGGCCCCTAAGTGGTTAAATGTGGCATTGGGATAGGTCTCTATTTCATCTAAATGTCAATATGTCACTACAAGGGAGTATATGTTGTCCGGCCTAGTCAATGTGACTTGAGCAATGAAATTTTTTAAGATGTATATGTTCCTAATTTAGTTTTTTTCCTTTTTAAGGTTAAAAAAAAAATGGCTGTCCCACCATCTTATGCTGACCTTGGCAAATCTTCTAGAGACATCTTCAGCAAAGGATACGGTAAGACTACAGCAGACATCGGTGAAAAGCATAACTATGTAGCAGAACAGTCCCGTCATTAGTTGAGAGGGTGTACCTGCTGTATTGGTATTTTGATTCCACTTTTAACTAATTGGGGAGATTTATCATTGCATTTGGACCCTATTTATTTATTTTTATTTTTTCACATAGGCATAAAAAAGTTGCACGCCAAAGCCAAATCTGACCTGGCTTACATAAATGCTTTTGGAGAGCACTTTTAAAACTGTCATACAAAGTCACATCTGAGACTTTTTGTGCAGAAAAGACAGAGGAAAGGAGGAAACATACAAAATAGTGTTCTGAAGTGACTTATTGTTTTTATTTTTTTTTTAGTGTGCTGAATTTATCAACCCCCTGTGATAGTATGATAAATATGTCGCACATAAGCAAAACTAAACTATTACATTTCTTCAGAACTCCCTTTCCAAAGCCAACAATGATTAATGTCCCCTTTTGTGTTGAAATGTGTCCCCTTTATCTGACATTGTCAAAACCCAACACACAATTAAACCCTTAATGTATGATATAACGGGTACGTTTGACTGAATATTAAAACTGCAAACCTAAATCTGTTCTCTTAAACCTCTGTGGTGGCAGAAAGTTCTTGCACCAGTGCCCAATACAAAATGTGTAACAGGGTCCTCACCTACCATCTGACCTTTGCATCCCCTACCAAGAGCTGAGAAACTAAAGTTCAATAAATGTTACAAAGAGAGTTGGACTTGTGTGTATGTGTGAGAAACTTTTTTTTGTTTTTGTTTTGTTTAATCTTTTAAATGCCCTTTTATATATCTTCCTACTCTGCTTTTGTTCAGGGTTTGGACTGGTAAAACTTGACGTAAAGACAAAGTCTACAAGCGGAGTGGTAAGTTGTCTGTTTTCCTTATTTTTTATTTTTTTTTTTCTGTGACTTTTTACCTTCCTGTGGCCCATAGTTATCTGTCTAGTATCTACACTACACTTGAGACCTATTTAGATAACAATATATAATTATATAAAGTATAGTGGTGTTGGTAAGAAAGGACACTATTACATGCAAATGTTCATCTTTTGTTAGAAATGCTTTATTTTGCATTTAGGCACTACTGTAATTTAAACTAACTTTTGACATCTCACAGACATTTCAAAAGTTTTAAGATTGGTTGGGGTTCCTGTGCTGAGACCCCCTCCAGTCATTAGTTATAGCTGGGGGAATTGTGTGGCAGTGCTTCATTCTCTAACTAGGCACTTGGTGAAGCAGTCAGGTGCCAAAGACTATTATGGATTGTCCTGTAATCAGACAGCCTGAGGCACACTTTACACTACCGCATATTTCACATGGCTCGGGGATGTGGAAATCCTATCGCCCTATGCCCATAACATGCAGTTCCAGGCAACGGACAGGTGTATTTCTCTGACATTTAGCCTTGCTTTGGGCAAGTAGAGCTGGACAGACTAATAGCCGACATGTGGCATACTTTTAACCCTTTAACCCCTGTCAAAGCTGAAAGCAGCATCTAAAGGTACCTTTTAGCATCCCTGGTAGTCCAGTGGGGTCAACCACTGTGGAGGTAGCCGGAGTAGGGATCGACCGATTATGGTTTGGCCAATATTATCGGCCGATATTCACGATTTCGGACGTTATCGGCAATTACCTTGCCGATAATGCCCCGCACCGCCCCCACCCCCACAGACAGCTGCTGCCCCATTGCCTCCCCCATCCACGGTTTTATAATTACCTGTTCCCGGCTACTATTTTACTGTATCCATATTTTGGATGTAGTGATCCTTATGACACACAAGGGCCACAGTGTCATCTGTTAATGAATATATGTTGACCTTTTTTCTATACAATAAATAGTACATTTGTTAAATATCAGTGACCCTGAGCCCCATATTCTGTATTGAATACAGATTTACTAAAACAGTCATGTTAGAAGAGGCAATAGGTCCTCCTTAGTGCTAGGTCATAGCTAACCTAACATTCACTCAGCTTATAGCTGTAATTATCACGTTACTATTACAACCAACTGTGATTGGGGACGACTAAGGGTAGGTCAATTGTATTGTCTTCCTATGCCTAGTAAGTTATGAAGCCCCACCTTAAATCTATTGGAGATTTGCATTATTATCAATTTGTGGGTAGGTGTCTATCTTATAGCTGGAATAGAACTCCTTTCATACAGTGTCAGTGTGTTTTCCAATTATAGCCCCCAGATCAGTGGTACATTCAGTGATTGCCCTCACAAGCTCAATTCTATGACAGCTAAGGATCACAGAAAGTAGTGATCTTGAAGCTAAGCAATATTCTTGTCAGAATTGATCTTGAGTTCTGTATACAGCATCCCCGTACCATTAAATCTCTAACTGTAAACCCCTGGTTTGGTTTACAGCATCATAGCAAATAGTCATTGTTGTTTTCATTTATATTGTCTTATTGTTGGTTTTATTTTATTACTTTTAGGAATTTACAACATCTGGGTTATCAAACACAGATTCTGGGAAAGTGAATGGCAGCTTAGAGACCAAATACAAATGGGGAGAGTATGGACTGACTTTTACAGAGAAATGGAACACCGATAATACTTTGGGGACAGAAATTACCATTGAAGACCAGGTGAGTAGCCATATGCATGTAGTTCAGTCCAAATTGTTTACCTTCCTATGTGTTCACTTATGGGAAAATAAAGCTTTATTGAATGTAAAGCCTCACAATATCTTAATTCTCGGACTACAGGCTGGAAAAGAAAAGACACTAAGAATGTTAAATTGTCACCAGAGCCCCAGTCTTAAAAAGCAGAATTTGACATCACAATGTCAATCTTTGGAGTAATAGGAGTAAACTTTGAATATATAGGAGTAATTGTGTGTTTATGTATGTAACTGTTTGTCACACTTTTTTCAGTCCTTGATCACTTTTAATTTTTTTATTTTTACAATAGATTGCTAAAGGCCTTAAGCTGACATTTGACACAACATTTTCACCAAACACAGGGTAAGTAGATTTTTTTTTTTTTCATCAGCATAGATCATACTTTCTAAAGGTTTATTGCCTTAGAAAGTGAAAGAATGTTTTGTGTATTGCTGCTTTCTCAGCAGAAATCATTTGTATAAATAAAGGTAAGCATCTAGTCCAGATTATGGTCAAATAAAATGAGCCTTTCTCTAGTATTATTAGAATATTTATCACAGGGGAACTGACTGGTCGCCTTTAAACTTATTTTACATGAGCAAACTGAATGAAAGCTCTATTACTAACACCCACTATTCCTCTTGCACCTTCTGTGCACATATTTTGAATAAACTGTCATAATTTTCAGGACTTTTTTTTTTTTTTTCTTTTGCGCTTACAGCATTCACATCTGCAAATTGTATTCATCCCAACCATCCATCATGTATGTATGTTACAGCATAGCTTAAAAATGGCTGGAGATATTTCAAAGAAACTTGATACACATTACCTAACTTGTCAGCTAAAATAGGAGTTAAATCAACCCTAACCCCAACCCCTTTATGTGGGACTTCCGGTACATCTTCTGATCACATTACTACTGGGCTGCAGAGATTGCCCAGGAGTTCTTAACATCCTGCCAACTATCTAGCTGTCAGGTACAGAAGATAGTTATTGGTGCACGGACTGGATATGAGAACAGTGTCATTGCTGTTTTTCGTCTCCCACAAGGTTTATGTAGAAATAATGGGCAACACTGGGTACTCTGCTAGGTCCTAATAGATGAAATGTCACAAACATGTTGGTGTGTTGGAAGAATTTTTTGTTTACATACATTTTCTATACCTTTTTCAATCAGTAAGAAGAGTGGCAAGGTTAAAGCTGCCTACAAGCGCGAATATGTGAACCTTGGCTGTGATGTGGACTTCGATTTTGCTGGTCCTGCCATCCATGGGTCAGCTGTCGTGGGTTATGAAGGCTGGCTTGCCGGTTATCAGATGACCTTTGATAGTGCCAAATCAAAGTTGACCAAGAATAACTTTGCAGTCGGTTACAAGACAGGAGACTTCCAGCTCCATACCAATGTGTGAGTATGTTGCAATAACTGTACTCTTATCTAGACAATTTTTCATCATTGATGAACTACTGCCTTATATGTTTTGGTAGAGCTGCACTTAGACCACTAATGAAATGCCTCCCAGTGGTCACTGAGTCACAGTTAAGATCAACTTTTACTCTAGTGATCATAGGTTGGTAGGCTTTTTCTCTGCCTGTTGGATTAATGTTATGTAGGAAAATATTTAACGCCTTTTGTGTTTGTTAATGTTATATTGAAGTCAGTAAACAATGGGGAAAATTTAGCATTCTGTGTAAATGAAGTTCTTTTTACCCCCTTATGCCCGAACTTATGTCAAAGTGTACTTTCCCCACTCTTATTTAAGAGGCAAATGTTCTTCTGGCGTGAGATTGTGAAACAGCTTTGAAACAGTCACTGTTGATAAATTCCTGACCACTGCAAAAAAGCAAAATTTTTGTTTTTAATTTGTGTAAATTGTCCAAAAATTTAGATTTTTTTTTCCCCCCATTTTTATCCTTACTATAGATTGGCGAAGTTACAGTGATTTGATGCATCATGAGTAGAGATGAGCGAATTTACAGTAAATTCGATTCGTCACAAACTTCTCGGCTCGGCAGTTGATGACTTATCCTGCGTAAATTAGTTCAGCTTTCAGGTGCTTCGGTGGGCTGGAAAAGGTGGATAGTCCTAGGAAAGAGTCTCCTAGGACTCTATCCACCTTTTCCAGCCCACGGGAGCACCTGAAAGCTGAACTAATTTATGCAGGATAAGTCATCAACTGCCGAGCCGAGAAGTTCGTGACGAATCAAATTTACTGTAAATTCACTCATCTCTAATCATGAGCCTTGCGGCTCGGCAGTTGCTGACTTTAGCCTGCATAAATTAGTTCAGCTTTCAGGTGCTCCTGTGGGCTGGAGACTCTCTCCTAGGACTGTATCCACCTTTTCCAGCCCACCGGAGCACCTGAAAGCTGAACTAATTTATGCAGGATAAGTCATCAACTGCCGAGCTGAGAAGTTTGTGACAAATCGAATCACTGTAACTTCGCTCATCTCTAATCCTTGCCCTAAAATTGTAACTTTACTACAAAAAGAAATGTAAAACCAATGATAATTCCCCCCACTGAGCTCATGCACCACTACTGAAAACTAGATGTGAGAATTGTTCTGGCTGGTGGAGCTCCAGTACTAAGTTTTAGTAAACACTTCCTATTTTTGCTAAGAACACACAATTTTTTTCTTTTTTTTTTTCTTTTCTATTTAAGCAAACGCTTGAAGATATGTTTAGCCCTCTGTTTGGTATGTGTGTGCTGCTGAATGTGATCTAACAACATAGATAACATACTGACTTGTGTACTGTCGTTCTGTCTTCAGCAATGATGGAGCTGAATTTGCTGGCTCTATCTATCAGAAGGTCAGTGATAAATTGGAGACAGGAGTTAACCTTGCTTGGACATCTGGAAACAACAGTACCCGCTTTGGCATTGGTGCTAAGTACCAGTTGGACTCTAATGCATCTATCTCTGTGAGTATAGAATTATCTGTGCCTTTTTTTTAATGTGACCAATAGTGTTGCAGCTGCTTGCACGTGTTCACCATATGTGAACGCCAATAACACTGAATCTCTAGGAATCTCCTGGCGCTCTTCCCAGAATTTCCAGTGACCGTGTTGTAATATAATAACATGGAAGAACATTAAGAGGACACCCTTGTTTTCCTGAAGTACACATGATTGGTGCTCTAAAGTCTGGACTGCATTCACACTACAAAATTACTATTCTGGCCCTGATTTATCAAACTGTGTGGGAGAAAAAGTGGAGTGATTTTTCCCAACGCCACCAATCACAGCTCAGCTTTCATTTTACCAGAGCTCGTTAGCTGAGCTGTGATTGGTTACTGTGGAAAAATCTCTCCACCTTTTCTCTCACACAGTTTGATAAATCTGGGCCTCTGTGTGTAATCTATGTAGTTTTTTTGCCAAAATGGTATAACATACATCTACATAGACTGATCTAACATGGATGTTTGAATGCATCACTTTTAATTGTTTGTTCAGCTACTATGTAACATCTCTCTAAGATGCTGTGAAATAACACTAGTTTCACAGTTCGATAATCTACCTGTTTTGTTTTTTAAATTCTTTAGTATCTGTGTATGTGTATGTGTGTATGTGTATGTACTTAAGTATGCAAAGAAAGTTTAATTATCCTAGTGTTTAAAAATGATTTGTTTCTATTAGGCAAAGGTGAACAATTCCAGCCTTGTTGGAGTAGGCTACACCCAGACTCTCAGGCCAGGTAAGTGTTGAACCTATTTTTACACTGCAGAATTTGCCTGAGATCCCTTTCTCTATGAATATGCTTGTATTAATGTTTGGTGATTCTAATGCAGAACTATGTGATTACCTGTCAAAGGGTACATTCACACTGCTGTTTGTCTCCGGCATTGTGAACCCCGTTATTTTCAGATTGCGAATGCAGGAGAAAAAAACAGTGCATAGTCTTTTTCTCCTGCTATTCTCTCTGAAAATAACGGCGCTCGATGGACCCAATTGACTATAATGGGGTCCATCGGGACTCGTTATTGCCCATTATGACCCGCAATATGACTGCCTTGAAACTGCAAAAAAAATTGCCGGGGCATAACGGCATTGTGAAAGGGGCCTTATTCTCTACACTTATCCATGGCATGACAGGTACTGCACCTCAGCTATGTTGCAGCAAATGGGCTGAGCTACAGTACTACACACACTCTTTAGACAGTTATGCTGTTTTTGGAATAATGTACCAAGCTGTCTTATAGTAATACTTTGTTACCCATAGCAACCAGCTTTGTTTACCCAAGTAATGAGAAATAAAAGCTGAGACTTAATTGGTTGCTATGGGAAACAATATTTTTTAACAATGCGAATGTAATCTCCTTTTCTGTGTTTTCGGTTGAAATAGTAACCATGATTTGAAAGTTAACTGGTTAACGACAAAGGACGTGTATACACGTCCTTGTGCTGTTAACCGGGTATGGCACGGGCTCCCAACTTGAGCTCGTGTCATACCGGCCGGCCCCCAGCTGATTATTGTAGCTGAGGGACGGCGTTAATAGCAGATATGCAGCAATTGCCATAGCCGGCTATTAACCCTTTAGATCGCCGCTGTCAGTTTAAAAATGTGTTGTGTTTTTTTTTTTTTTTTTAAACACACATTAACCCCTTCCTTATTAAAAGTTTAGATCACTCACCTTTTTCCCAAATTCCATATAAAAAATATATACAGATTAAACTTGTGGTATTGCTGCGTGCGTAAATGTCCAAACTATGAAAACATATGGTTAATTAAACCGCACGGTCAATGGTGTACATGTAAAAAAAAAAAAATCTAAAGTCCAAAATTGTGTATTTTTGGTCACTTTGTATACCCTAAAAGAATGTATGATAAGTGATAAAGTCAGATCAAAACAATCATGGTACCGATAAAAACTTCAGATCATACCACGCCATATACAGAAAAACAAGTTATAGGAGTCAGGAGAGGACAATTTTAAACATACATTAAATGTTGGTGCGTGTAGTTAGAATTTTTTTTTTAATTTTTTTTTTTTAAAGTAAAATAAAGACCTATATTAAATGGGTATCATTGTAACTGTATGGACCTACAGAACAAATATGTTCTCAATGGGGTTTTCATCAATAGTTTTATATATATATAATCTATCAGCATGTACCTTGTGTTTCTTGTGTATAGCCTTATGACCTAGTTTATTAGCAAACAGGTATAGTTGTTCTTACTAACAATGTTTTCTTTTGCATAAAACACTAGTTGTGCATTTTGCAAAACACTGATGTATGCATACTTCACTTATCTTTACTCATATTTGTGGTCATTGCCTAATGCCTGAGTTGTCAAATAAATGGACAAACTCCATAATGTATTCTTTTGTACCTTTGCTAATGAAAGGGAAGCTTGGGGTCTCACTGGCAGACATTATGCTCAAAATTCATTGGCCGATGCTTTACACAATAAAAACTGGAGTGAACTTTTAGAGTTTGAGGCTTTACTACTCGGTTACAGGGGTTATCCAGCTTTATAAGTGTCTGATTGCATGGGGTCTGACGTCTGCCTCACCCTGCGACCTCCAGAATGTTCCCAGACTCTGCCAACAGAAAGCTCCGACCACCCCCTTCCGATATGTACAGGACACTTAGCCAATCAACGACCGCAGTGTTGTCCTGCCTCAGTTGGTGATTGGCTGTTTGGCCCATCATTGCCAAGATAAGTGTGTCTCAGAAGGTGGGGGGCCAAAACATTGAATAGGGAGAGTCGGGCACCCTTCTGTAGTTCGCAGAGTAAACACAGCTTTTGTCTTGATTGAGGTGTATACATGGTACTGCTATAAGCAATTCCTTAACCCCTTAAGGAATCGGCCCATTTGGGCCTTAAGTACTCAGGCAATTTTACTTTTACGTTTTAGTTTTTTCCTCCTTGCCTTCTAAAAATCATAACTTATATTTTCATCCACAGACTAGTATGAGGGCTTGTTTTTTGCGCGAACAGCGGTCCTTTAGTGACCTCACTATGACATACTATTTGTGTGGGCAAATTGATAAGAAAACCGCAATTTTGCAAGTTTTGGAAGGTTTCATTTTAATGCTGTACACTTTATGGTAAAATAGACATGTTTTCTTTATTCTGTAGGTCAATACTCTTAAAATGATACCCATGATCACATACTTTTCTATTATACCGCTTAAAAAAATTGCGAACTTTTTAACCAAATTAATGCGTTTAAAATCCCTCTATTTTGCTGACCTATAACCTTTTTATTTTTTCATATAAGCGGCGGTATAAGGGCAGGATAGGGGATAAATGTCTGATTGCAGGGGGTCCAACCACTGGGACCCCCGACAGCTCACGTATGGGGCCCCGACTCTGCAATGCTAGAACGTGCTTCGTACCCATCAGGTCAGCTGGTACAAACACGCCCCCTCCATTCATCTCTATGGGAGAGGCAGAGACACAGCGTTTCTGTACTGGACTTTTTCTTTAACTTCGCATGTCAGCTGTAAATCTCACACAGCCTTCTAATATGTTGTTTTTCCAAGACATCATTTTAGTAACTTTGGTGACTGCATGTTAATTTTTTCCCTCTGACTTTAATTTTGCTTAAATTTGCTCTTTTGCTTCTTTCCTTAGGGGTGAAACTGACTCTATCTGCATTGGTAGACGGAAAGAACATAAATGCTGGTGGCCACAAACTTGGCTTAGGTCTGGAATTAGAAGCTTAAGCTTTTCTCCCTTCTGTTTGCAACCACCAAGGGATATCCAGGAAACTTGGCCTTACCTACATTATATTGTTTTCAAAGTCATAAACCAGCAAAGCTTCTATTTTGCCTCCCTCTGTTCTCCCCTATCCACTTCATAGGACAGGAGCTGTATTGAGGTAGAATTTCCATGCTCTCTGGATGAGCTCAGCTAAATTTAAGAGTAGATTCCCTCATGGGATTCTACAGAGAAGCACTCCCTTAAATGTCATTTATGTGTATTTAACTATTAGGAAGTGCTTCCCACCATGGTTCACATAGACCTCTGAAGAGAGGAAACACCAAATGTACATGTGTATGCATGTTTGTTTTTATGTTCCTTTTTAACATTTGATAACGCTAAATCCGACACAAACATCGGAGCTGTAGATCTAATCCAGAGGGACAGCAGTTTTGAGTAAATCACCTTTATTTTGTGAGGGTTTTTGATATCCCAAACAGGAAAAAAAATAAAAACTTAACTTACATGTGCAACTTGTGCCAGTGCCTTACTTTATAGTTTTAAATGTGTGCAAAATATATAACTTTTAAAGAGGTTTTCCAGGACTACTTACATTAATGGCCTGTGCTCAGGATAGGATTGATTGGCCATCTATTTCTGATCGTTGGGGTGCTGACACCCAGCATCCATGCATTGAGCTGTTTTGACAGAGTACAACAGACCACAGAAGCACTGCTTAAATGGTTCTGGAAATTGTGTAGTGGCTGTGCCAGGTCAGTTCTAATCAATTGGTTTTAGAGAACTCCTTTTAAAGGCTGTATTGACTGAAAGTCATTTATTAGTTTTATGTACAAAACATACATAAGTTGCAGGTAAAGCACCAGTTGGATAGAGAGCTATCAAAGTGGTGTATTTTTGCCCAAATGTAAAATGAAAGAATCATCTGATCATCCAGCTGGCAAAGTGCTGCAATGCTTGGAAAAGTCAGGCATGATACCCGGGTTAGGTTTTGGATATAGTGTCACACTTTAATGTCATACCCAACTTTTCTATGCAATTGGGGCACTTTGACAGTTGAATGAATCTTGCTTGATAAAGCAAATCGTTGGAATATTTGTTAAATCCAGGTTTGGGTAGAAATACTATGATTGATTTTACCTCTACTCTCTGTGCAGATTTGGGTTGCCAGTGACAGTCCCAGTGGTGATATTCACAATCCTTACCAATGAATCGGGCATCAGATTTGCAGTATAAAAAAAGGGACAATTTTATGAAACTTTTTTTTTTTTCACCTAATCATCAATAGAGATGAGCGAAGTTAGTGATTTGACTCGTCACAAACTTCTTGGATCGGCAGTTGCTGACTTAAGCCTGCTTAAATTAGTTGAGCTTTCAGGTGCTCCAGTGGGCTGGAAAAGGTGGATACAGACCTAGAGTCTCCTAGGACTTTATCCACATTTTCCAGCCCACTGGAGCACCTGAAAGCTGAACTAATTTACGCAGGCTAAAATCAGCAACTGCCGATCCAAGAAGTTTGTGACGAATCGATTCACTGTAACTTAGCTAATCTCTAATTATCACATCAGCACCACACGAGATTGCCGCCAATGATCCTAAAGCAGGGGTCTCAAACTCCCGGCCCGCGGGCCATTTGCGGCCCGCGGAATGAAAGTTTGTGGCCCGCACCAGGGATGTGATTTGTATTGCCAGATGCCCGGGACATGCAGTCCAGGGTGCCGGGCAGGTGGTTTCTTCAGGCATTTATCCCTGCTTTGGGCAAGCAGCGCTAAATGCCAGAAATCTTCACTTACCCCACTACCCTCCTCCCGGTCTCCGGTTGGCCAGCCGGCTGGAGTCTGAGGGATGTTGCGCATGTGACGTCCCTCCGCGGACCCACACAGGAGGACGTCAGTGACATCACTCGTCAGGCCACCGCCAGAGAGAAGCGCAGGACAGGTAAGTGTCTGTGTGCCTGTCTGTGTGCCTGTCTGTGTGCAATTTTGGGTACCTGGAGTCTGAGTCGGCAAACAATGCACCGACTCCTACTAAATCTAGATTGGAATAAAAAAAAGCAAGTTTAAAACACTTGTATAAGTGAAGGGAATGGAGGGTCAATAGTTCAAGACTGAAGCTGTAAACCATTGGAAAAACTGCTGCCATTCAGCTAAGGCTATAAAAACTTGTAAACTCGATTGTTAGCTTAAAGGGGTATTCCGCACCTAGACATCTTATCCCCTATCCAAAGGATACTGTATGTGAGGGGTGCATGATGGGGCCATTATATGTAAAGGACGCATGCGTCCCAGCCTCACCCAGCTGCTACCTCCAGTGGCCCACGGATAATTTTCGTTTGAGACCCCTGTCCTAAAGGAACAGGAAGCACAAAGTTTAAAAGGCCCCTCCCCCAGACAACCCCTCAGTGTTTCCGGTTAATTCGGTGACAGGATCAGTGTTGGACCAAGTCAGGCGGCAGAGATTGGTTCCCTGGATTTCCCCCTCTGTATATGTCCCTCCGGGTCGTGCGCTCCTCCAAAGCGTGCCTCTCCGGACCCTCTAGTTCCCTGCCGTGGCGCTCCGGGAGTTTATGCGGCATGGAAAGTTCTGTGCAGGACCTCGGGTGCATGTGCGTGTTCCCCCTGGTCTTTTCTGGTCCATGGCAGTTCCGGCGCCTGTGTGTGATGTCACGCAGCGCACGGGATGCTGGGATTGCTGGGGACCAGAAGTGCCAAAAGCGGCAGGGTTTTTGAAAATCAGCGCTGGAGGCGGCGCTGCATGCGGACGCCGCTGGAAAGGTGGCAAGTTCTAAACTTGCTGGGCTATTTAAAGGTAAGACCTCCATTTCATACTGTCTTTTGTCAGAAGGCTGGGAAAGTCTATATCAGCCCAGTAAGTATCTGACCCCTTGGGGTTTCATTTACTTAAACTTGTGTTTTTTTTTTTTCCCCCTTATTCATAGGCGTTCCTTCTCTTTTCTCCAGGGAGATAAGCAGACCCCAAAAAACCTCTAAGACCAAGCCTAAGAAATGTGCTGTATGTTTTGAGAAGTTACCGGAAGGGCACCTGAAAACCTTATGTAATTCTTGCACGGCCAGGATTGTTCAGCAGGAGACTCTGTCCTTTTATGGACGAATTGAGATCTTTGCGTTAACAGGTCCAGGCCTTGGTGGCAGCTGCCCTGCCTACGCCAACTACTTGTGATCCTCCTGCTAAAAAAAATCTAAGCCAACTATTCATGTGGGTTCAGATTCTGAAGTGAATGTTTTGTCTAACTTGGATTCGGAAGATGTTCCCTCTACTTCCAAAAAATTAGAAGATAAAATATTATTTCTCTGCAGATGATACAGATATCCTTTTGAGTGCAGTAAAAAGTAGTATGAATATAGAAGATGCCGTGGTTACCCTTTCAGTACAAGATGAGATGTTTGCAGGGTTAAAACCTAGAAAACAAAATGTGTTCACTCTTCATGAGAACCTTTTTAAAAGTATGATCTTGGATGAATGGAAAGATCCTGATAGAAGACTTCCGATCGCTAAAGAATTCAGAGCAAGGTTCCCATTTAATAGTGAAGATACGGATTTGGGAAGTGAAGCCCCTAAAATAGATATCCAGGTGAATAAAGTAGTCAAAAAGACATCTCTCCCATTTGAGCATTCTTCTCAATTAAAGGAGGCTATGTATAGGAAGATGGATGGTTTACTTTGCAAAAATTGGGATGCTTCTTCTGCACTGTTAAACTCTAATATAGCAGCCACAAGTGTTGCAAGATCTTGGTATTTATGACTGGGTCAACTGGAAAATTCATATTGAAAATAAAACTCCTAGAGATCAATTACGTTCTTCTATCCCCGTGTTAAAACTTGCTACTGCCTTTTTGGTTGATGTATCAGCTGAATCACTAAGGATGGCAGAAAAATCTGTGGCATTATCCAACTCTGCTAGAAGAGCCCTGTGGTTGAAGAATTGGCAGGGTGATTTGGCTTCAAAAACTAAACTGTTCTATTCCCTTTGAAGGTAAATTGGTGTTTGGCTCTGTCTTAGATAACAATTTGCAGCTAGCAGCAGACAAGAGAAAATTTCCTGAAGAGGGGTACAAAACCGAAAAATTATTTTCGTCCGTTCAAGAATAAACAGACTGCAAGGGCAAAGAAAAGTCCGAAAGGTGGAGTTACCCTAAAGGAGGTAAGGGGTGAGAATTCTTGGTCAAACCTACAGCTTCCGACAAAAAGCAGTGACTTGTCTCCGGTGGGGGAGGGAGAAGACTGACTGACTCTATTCTACCATCAGTGTAAGGATATAACAAAAAAAACTGTTTTTATTCTAAATTCTATCAAGCACTGGTTCAAGATAGTTTGTCTCTCCTCCACCTCAAACATTTCGTACAACAAATCTTAGTTCAGATTGCCTAAACAAACATTTATTTCAGGGGGTTTAGGATCTACTAGCTCTTGGAGCAATCATTCCTCTCCCCTTGGAGGAACAAGAACAGGGCCGCTATTCTCGCTTTTTTTTTTTTTGTACCCAAACCAAATGGTTCTTTCAGGACCATAATAAATCTAAAACGCCTGAACCGTTATATAACTTACAAATGCTTCAAGATGGAAACACTCAAAACAGCAGTTCCTTTAATACCTCAGAATGCCTAGATGGCAACAATAGATTTTCGCATATATTCACATACCCATTTTTCCGAAGCATCAAAAATTCCTGAGATTTGCTGTGACCCAAAACATCTACCAAAGTAATGATAGAAGTAGTGGCGCTCTTGAGACAAAAAGGAATATTAATTATTCCATATCTGGGCGATCTTCTGGTCATTGCTCGGTCCAAAGAACTCTTGTCCCGGCATGTCAATCTAACAATTCTTTCTACCACAATTTAGGCTGGATCATAAACTTTCAGAAGTCAAATCTCCTTCCTGCAAGACAAAAAAACGTTTATAGTAATGGTATTGGACTCGAGCAAGGAAATTACCTTCCTGCCAGAGGAAAAAGTCTCAGCGCTAATTGAGAAATACAAAATCTTCTATCAATCAGACATGACTACCATCAGAAATGTAATGTCTGTTAGCTTCCATGACCTCGTGTATTCCAGCTGTTCCATGGAGCCAAAGTCATTCCAGAATTCTTCAGAAACAAGTCCTCAGTCTGGGATCATTTCTCAGTGTTCTCTGGAAAGGAAGATGGCGATTCCTCTGACTGTCAAGAAATCTCTCAAATGGTGGATGAATAGTCAAAATCTAAAAAAAAAAAAAAAAGGGTGATATCCTGGATTTCTCTTCCATCAGACAGTCACAACGGATGTAAGCCTAAAAGGTTGGGGAGCACATGTTCAGGATCTTTTTCTCCAGGGCACCTGGTCAGAGGAAACTCTCCTTCGCTCTTCCAATTTTTGGGAACTAAAAGCTGTTTTCAAGGCTTTGAAGGCATCAGAACATCTCATTCAGAAACATCATGTGAAGAGCCTACCATGGTAGCTTTTCTAAACCATCGAGGGGGAAAAAGACAGATTCCTGCAAGTGCTGACAGAAAAAAAAAATCTTTCTTTGGGCGGAGGACAAGATATTGTCAATTTCTGCTAAACATCTCAAAGGAAGCGAGAATATTCAGGCAGATTACCTAAGCAGTCACCAGATCAACCCAGGAGAATGGGAACTCAGTCCACAAGTATTTCAGGAGCTGGTCTTGAAGTGGGGAATACCAGAAGGGGAGCTTTTCGGCACCCAGAAAAATTGGAAGGTAAACAAACAAATTATTTTCCCTGTTTCCAGGCGAGCTCCCAGACGGAGTAGATGCTCTTCAACAAAGTTGGAACTTCAAAACAGCCTATGCATTCCCTCCATTCCTTCTGATCAGCAGTACTCTGCAGAAAATTCATATGGAGAAATCCAAAGTCATATTCATAGCTCCAAGGTGGCCCAAGAGGGGGTGGTACACCCTGGTTCAACAAATCTCAATGGATCATCCTTATCCTCTTCCCATAAGAAAAGATTAAGAAAAGATCTTCTGTTGCAGGGCCTGCTATTCTTCAAGGATCTAACAAAACTGCAGTTGACAGCCTGGCTTTTGAGTGGTCAATCCAAAGTCAGAAGGGTCTCTCACATTGTTATTGATACCCTGTTAAAAACAAAAAATCTACACCCTCTGCCATCTATTGGAAGCAATGGAAAAAATGTCTTGATGTGGCTCCTGTCCTCTGGATCCATTGAACCCTAATATCTTTTGAAATCCTCAATTTTCTTCCGACTTGACAAAGGTTTATCCATCAATACTTTAAAAGTAAAACAGCTGCCCTGGGTTTCTTTTTTGACACAGATATTGCAGACCATAAATGGATTTAAAGATTATTTTATGCTGTGGCAAGATTAAAAATCAGAATAACTAACCTCACCATCGTGGCATCTAAACTTAGTCCTTACAAGTCTTACTAAAGAACCCTTTGAACGGCTTCTAGATTTTTCATTGGAATTCCTTACCTAGAAAGCAGTCTTCTTGACAGCCATCATATGAGCAAGACGGGGAAGTGAAATTTGAGCGTTATCTATTGAAGGACCTTACTTAACTATACTTGAATCATTCTGAAATTAAATGCAGCTTTCTTACCAAAAGTAGTATCAGAATTTCACAGGTCTCAAGACCTCGTTCTACCTACCTTTTTTGTAATTCTCCAAAAAATGAAATAGAGGAAGGGTTTCATTCCTTTGGATATGAGATCTATTCTATTCTTCTAGAACTATTGTTGTCCCTCCCTAGACATAGTTTATCTGGTATGCCTCACGTGGTGCTGATGTGATGAGGTGAAAAATGGGAATTATGACTTACCGATAATTCTGTTTTCTTGAATCACCTCAGCACCCTTTTAATCCCTCCCTAAGTTGTGTACGTATGAGATGAGATATATATCATATCTCATACGTACACAACTTAGGGAGGGATTAAAAGGGTGCTGAGGTGATTCAAGAAAACAGAATTATCGGTAAGTCATAATTCCCATTTTTCAGATCGTCCACTCACGACAGCACCACATGAGATTGCCCCCTATCTGCATAGGAACAGGAAGCACAAGAGAGGTTAAAAAGGCCCCTCCCTCCATACTACCTCAGTTTCCTGTTCCTATGGAGCAGGGGTGCAGAGGCCTGTACCTTTTTTTTTCCCTGCGGGCTGCGTTGGTTGAGTTCAGGCGGGGTGAGTCGGTCGCCATTGGCATCCCTCTTCTTTCTCGTACCGGGTCGTGGCCTGTTCCTGAGGTGCCTCTGGACCCGCTTCGGTCCCTGCGGCGCTCTGGGAGTTTATGCAGGGAACCTAGTTCATTGGCCGGCCTCTGGTGCCCTGGTTCCCCTGGCTGTTTCCGGTGGTGACGTTGCGCGCGTATGTCTCCTGTGATTGGCCGGAGACCGGAAGTCCCGCCTCCAAGATGGCCTGCCAAATTCAAAACCCTGGGCATATAAGGAAGCTCAGGTCTTTCCAACATCCTCTGGATCACCATGGATAGTTCGGTCGCTGCCCGCTTTGCATCTCTGGAGTGCACAGGACCCAGCAACCTGGGGGGGTCATTGTTTTTTTTAAAATTCCCTGTTCTTATGGGTTTCCTTCTCTCCTCTTTCAGGGACACAAGGAGGCCCCAAAGAAATCTAAGGAAAAAGAATCCAAAGTTAAATCTAAAAAATGAAGGATATAATAAACCCCTATGTAAAGCCTGTATGGATAGGTTAATTCAGCAGGAATCCCCATCTTTTTTTGGAGGAACTTTGCTCTATTATTAAATCTGAATTTCAAACATCTGTTGCTTCGGCTCTGCCTAAAACTCAGTTTGTTGATCTAATCCATCTCCACCGGTTGATCAGTTCCATGTGCCGGATCTTCCTCCTTTTTCGGATCCTCCTCCATTAAAATGCCGAAAAACCACTGTGCAAGTAAACTCTGATTCAGATTCTGCGGTTGATATTGCTGCTTTTGGTTTTAATTCTCAAGAGGAAGGTGAAGTAATTGAACCCTGTACACAGAGGAATAAGAGATTATTTTATATCCTCTGAGGACACGGAAATGCTAGTTAATGCTGTCATAAATGCTATGAACATTCCTCAAACAGCTTAGTCCACCTTTATCAAAGATCTCATGCTTGCGGGATTGAAAACTAAAAAACAGGTGTTCACCGTTCATGACCATATTAAGGATCTTATTCTTGAGGAATGGAAAGAACCTGAGAAAAGGCTGTTACTTTCCAAGGAATTCTGTTCCAGATTTCCATTTACTGAGGAAGATACAAAATTATGGAACAAAATTCCAAAAATTGATGTAAAAGTATCAAAAGTGGTTAAGACATCCTTACCATTTAAATGGACACTGTCAGATACAAAAAACTTTATGTTGTAAAGCATGCAAAAACAATAGGTTTGCTTTCATTAGAAAAATTCCTGTATTTTATACTAAAAAAGACAAATAACTGCCCCCCTGCCTGCTTGGACACCTACTAGTCCTGCTGTGTCCATGCGTCATCACCTATGTCATGACACCACTACCAAAAAGATTCCCCGTGGGGGTCTCCGTGCAACTAATAATAATAATAATATACAACAAAATTCCTTGGGGAAATAAATCCCCTCAGGGATAACCCTGACTAAAGGCACCCAAAAATGAGTTTATTATAACAAAATTAATAAAAGAGATTGTGCTCAGGGCCACTAGGTGGCAGTGACGCATAAAAAATACAGCACTTTGCATGGACGTTCTTATATATATATGTTGTGCTATGTAGCAAGTATAGGTTCATTAGCTGATTTTATTCTGGTGTTATTTTAATCAGCTAGCTGGCTTAACCCCTAAAAGGGGTAGTCCAGTGGTGAAAAACTTATCCCCTATCCTAAGGATAGGGGATAAGTTTGAGATCGCGGGGGGTCCGACCGCTGGGGCCCCCTGCGATCTCTCTGTACAGGGCCCCGGCTCTCCGGCCAGTTAGCGGGTGTCGACCCCCCTCAATACATCTCAATGGCAGAGCCGGAGATTGCTGAAGGCAGCGCTTCGGCTCTGCCATAGAGCTGTATTGAGGGGGCGTGTCGGCCGCCGCTTCGTGCGGAGGTCGACACGCCCCCTTCTCGCGGGCTCTCGGGGCTCCGTACAGGAGATCGCAGGGGGCCCCAGCGGTCGGACCCCCCGCGATCTTTAACTTATCCACTATCCTTAAGATAGGGGATAAGTTGTTCACCACTGGACTACTCCTTTAAAGACACATGATGTACTGGAACGTCATGTGTCCGCTCCCGATCTATAACGCGGGGTCACTTCGTGTCAGGCCGCGTCATAGCGGGTCGGGCCCGGCCTCTAACAACGGCCGGGACCCGTGGCTCATAGCGCACGGCATTGATGAACGCCGCGTCTTAAGTGAAACTGAAACCATGCCGGTTAGCTCAGTGGGCTGTTCGGGATAGCCACGGTGAAATCGCGGCATCCCAAACAGCTTACAGGACAGCAGGAGGGTCCCTACCTGCCTCCTCGCTGTCCGATCGCCGAATGACTGCTCAGTGCCTGAGATCCAGGCATGAGCAGTCAAGCGGCAGAATCATCGATCACTGGTTTCTTATGAGAAACCAGTGATCAATGTAAAAGATCAGTGTGTGCAGTGTTATAGGTCCCTATGGGAGCTATAACACTGCAAAAAAATAAGTGAATAAAGATCATTTAACCCCTCCCCTATTAAAAGTTTGAATCACCCCCCTTTACCCATAAAAAAAAGTGTAAATAAAAATAAACATATGATATCGCCGCGTGCGGAAATGTCCGAATTATAAAAATATATAATTAATTAAACCGCACGGTCAATGGCGTGCGCGCAAAAAAATTCCAAAGTCCAAAATAGTGCATTGTTCAATAATTCCTATCAATGCAAAAATGGTACCGTTAAAAACCTCAGATCATGGCGCAAAAAATGAGCCCTCATACCGCCCCATACACGGAAAAATAAAGTTATAGGGGTCAGAAATTACAATTTTAAACATATTAATTTTCTTGCATGAAGTTATGATTTTTTCCAGAAGTATGACAAAATCAAACCTATACAAGTAGGGTATCATTTTAACCGTATGGACCTGCAGAATAAATATCAGGTGTCATTTTTACCGAAAAATGTACTACGTAGAAACGGAAGCTCCCAAAAGTTACAAAACGGCGTTTTTTTTCCAATTTTGTCTCACAATTTTGTCTCACACGGCGCAAAAAATTAGTCCTCATACCTGCCCGTACGTGGAAAAATACGGTAAGTGTTATAGGGGTTAGAAGATGAGAATTTTTAACCTATAAATTTTCCTGCATGTAGTTATGTTTTTTTTTTTTCCGAAGTAAGACAATATCCAACCTATATAAGTAGGGTATCATTTTAACTGTATGGACCTACAGAATAAAGATAGTGTTATTTTTACCGAAAAATGCACTGCGTAGAAACGGAAGCCCCCAAAAGTTACAAAATGAAATTTTTCTTCAATTTTGTCGCACAATGAATTTTTTTTCCATTTCGTCGTTGATTTTTGGCATAAAATGGCAGTCACTGCAAAGTAGAATTGGTGGCGCAAAAAATAAGCCATCATATGGAATTTTATGTTCAAAATTGAAAGCGTTATGATTTTTAGAAGGTGATGAGGAAAAAATTAAAATGGAAAAACCCTGCATCCTTAAGGGGTTAATAATCAGCCAGCTAACACACACCAATGCTGGATGCATGGTACATTGAACGTGTAAATATTGGCTTTATTTGATATTTGATTTTTTTTTTCTGTTTCACCATATTTTTGGGCAAAATGACTGACATCAATTACAAAGTAGAATTGGTGGCGCAAAAAATAAGCCATCATATGGATTTTTAGGTGCAAAATTGAAAGAGTTATGATTTTTTTTTAAAGGCGCAAGGAGCAAAAAACGAAAATGCAAAAACGGAAAAAACCCCGTTCCTTAAGGGGTTAAAAGCCAATATTTACACTTTCAATGTATCATGCATCCAGCATTGATGTGTTAGCTGGCTGATTATTAAATATTTCTGCCGCTAGCTGTACAGCATCCCTTAGACAACTCTTGAATCCAATGTCACAGTGCTGAGCTAAAATTTATGTCCCTCCTGCCTGACAGTCCTGACAGTTAATGGCGAAACGTCAGGCAGGAGGGACATAAATATTTCTGTTGCTAGCTGTACAGCATCCCCTATACAACTCTTGAATCCAATGTCACAATGCTGAGCTAAAACTTAACTCCTTAAGGACGAAGGGCGTACCTGTATGCCCCTCGCCCGGTCGCAGTGTTTAAAACAGGGTCATGCCGTGACCCCCGCATCACACCGGGTCGGTCCCGGCTGCTAACGATAGCTGGGACCCTGGGCTAATAGCGTGCGGCACTGATCGTTGTGCCGCGTGCTGTTAACCCTTCAGACGCGGCGATCAAAGTTGACCACCGCATCTGAAAGTGAAAGTAAACGCTTCCCGGCAGCTCAGTCAGGCTGATCGGGACATCGCGATGTTACGATCAGCTAGGACGCGAGCGGAGACTCCCTTACCTTGCTCCGTCGCGTCCGATCGACGTATGATTGCTCCAAGCCTGAGCTACAGGCTTGAGCAATCAAGCCCCCATCTCGCTGAACCATGCAAAGATATGGCTTTGCAGAGATCAGCATAAGAGATCAGTGTGCAGTGTGATCGCTCCCTATGGGAGCGATAGCACTGCAAAAAAATAAAAAATTAAGAATAAAAAAGTTAACAAAGGTAATTTAACCCCTTCCCTAATAAAAGTTTGAATCACCCCCCCTTTTCCCCTTAAAAAAAAAAAACGAAATATAAATAAACATATGTGGTATCGCTGCGTGCGGAAATGTCCAAACTATAAATATATATTGTTAATTAAATTGCACGATCAATGGCGTATGCGCAAAAAAATTCCAAAGTCCAAAATAGCGTATTTTTGGTCACTTTTTATATCATGAAAAAATTTATAAAAAGTACGATCAATACAAAAATGGTACCGATAAAAACTTAAAAACACGGTGCAAAAAATTAGTCCTCATACCTGCCCGTACGTGGAAAAATACGGTAAGTGTTAGAAGATGAGAATTTTTTACCTATAAATTTTCCTGCATGTAGTTATGTTTTTTTTTTTCCGAAGTAAGACCATATCCAACCTATATAAGTAGGGTATCATTTTAACTGTATGGACCTACAGAATAAAGATAGTGTTATTTTTACCGAAAAATGCACTGCGTAGAAACGGAAGCCCCCAAAAGTTACAAAATGAAATTTTTTTCTTCAATTTTGTCGCACAAGGAATTTTTTTTCCATTTCGTCGTGGATTTTTGGGATAAAATGACAGTCACTGCAAAGTAGAATTGGTGGTGCAAAAAATAAGCCATCATATGGAATTTTATGTTCAAAATTGAAAGCGTTATGATTTTTAGAAGGTGATGAGGAAAAAATTAAAATGGAAAAACCCTGCATCCTTAAGGGGTTAATAATCAGCCAGCTAACACACACCAATGCTGGATGCATGGTACATTGAACGTGTAAATATTGGCTTTTAAGCCAGCTAGCTGATTAAAATAAGATCAGAATAAAATCAGCTAATGAACCTATACTTGCTACATAGCACAACTAACATATATAAGAACGTCCATGCACAGTGCTGTATTTTTAATGCGTCACTGCCACCTAGTGGCCACTGAGCACAATTTTCTTTAATAAAACTTATTATAACAAAATTAATAATAATTTTTGGGTGCCTTTAGTCAGGGTTATCCCTGAGGGGATCACCTATGTCATGGACACACTTCCTTGATTGACAGCTGTGAGTGCTGGGCTCACAGCTGGAGGAAAATTCCTCCCACTGTCAGCTTGTGTC
Source organism: Hyla sarda (assembly GCF_029499605.1). NCBI lineage: Eukaryota > Metazoa > Chordata > Amphibia > Anura > Hylidae > Hyla > Hyla sarda. Next base: position 171,082,978 of record NC_079195.1, read on the forward strand.
CCGTTACAGCTTGTGTCCCGTTATCAGTGAAGACAATATGGGAGTTGTAGTTTTGCTAATGCTAGGGGAGATGTGAGCAGACAGCATACTGAGAGGGGGCGGAGACCTGCAGTGAGGCCACGCCCCTCCTTTTAAGAGGAATGCAGAATAGTGAGCTAAATTAAGTGTAATAAAAAAATAAAGGCACATAAAAATTAGATGTACATGGTCAGGATTAGGTACTGATATAGGAGTGATATATTAAAAAAATATGTATTTTTATTGGATCAGACGGGTACGCTTTAAAGGGGTACTCCGTTGGTCAACATGTTTTTCCGTTTTTGACTTACTATTTGTTTTGTTTCATTTCTATTCTTGTTGTTTAGGCAACTCTATTTCCATTCTTTGTTGTCTTTTTATCACCCACTTTGTTTTCCTATCTTTGCTTCTATTTCCTGTTCATTGCTGTGCTGAAAACTACAAATCCCAGCATGCCCCATGCCTTGTGGTTTGGGGCAGCTCCTTTTTTTTTTTTTTTGTTCCGCCCTTTACCCACCCTACTATTTTCCCGGGTCGGCCCCCTTATACACAGCACACTAATATAATCAACCCTGGTTGGGATACACTAGCATACACACACAAATGGGACTACAACTCCCAGCATGTGTCATTCAGGAGTCTTCCGTCTGTGGTATAACACCAGTATGCTGCCTCTAGTCTCCTGGGGGTTGTAATTCGGCATACATCAGTGTTTCCCAACCAGGGTGCCTCCAGGTGTTGCAAAACTACTACTACCAGCATGCCTGGACAGCCAAAAGCTGTCCGGGCATGCTGGGAGTTGTAGTTTTGATACAGCTTGAAGACACCCTGGTTGGGAAACAATGCACTTTGTTTGGAAAACACTGGCCTAGCCTATTCAGTATATTACAATCAGTGTGCCGCCAGCTGTTGCAAGACTACAACTCCCAGCATGCCCAAAGTCTGTCCAGGCAGAAGACTTTTGTAAGGAAGAATGGGCAAAGATACCTCAAACAAGAATTGAAAGACTCTTGGCTGGCTACAAAAAGCGTTTACAAGCTGTGATACTTGCCAAAGAGGGCAGTACAAGATATTAACTCTGCAGGGTGCCCAAAGTTTTACAGACGCCATTTTTTTTCCCCCCGTTATTTTGAACATGTAAATGAAGGAAATAAAATCTAACTTTTGTTGACATATTATAAGAATGTCTAATCTGTAATTTGATGCCTTTTGGAGATTTTTCCATCTTTCTTTGGCTTCTTTATGCACATTAATACTAATTTTTCTTGGGGTGCCCAAACTTTTGATCCCAATTGTATGCGGAGCGGCAAGATGGTCTTCTCCGCACACTTTCTTTAAGCATTATGTGCTGGACGTGGCCTCTTCTCAGGACCTTGGGTTTGGCCGAAAGGTGCTGCAGGCCGTGGTCCCTCCCTAAATCTATACTTATCTGTTATGTCTCATGTGGTGCTGTCATGAGTGGACGATCTGAAAAGTCGGAATTATAACTTACTGATAATTCAGTTTTCATGAGTCCATCATGACAGCAACTATCTATTTCCCACCCTTACTCTATGTATCTGTACATGTATATTTAATAACTTCTTTCTTAGAAATGTATAAACACTGAGGAAGTATGGAGGGAGGGGCCTTTTTAACCTCTCTTGTGCTTCCTGTTCCTATGCAGATAGGGGGCAATCTCATGTGGTGCTGTCGTGATGGACTCATGAAAACTGACTTATCGGTAAGTTATAATTCCGACTTTTGTATTCCGAGCTGTAAAATTCAAAGCTGCACTGTAATTGGTTGCTATCCAAGGCTGTTTTCTTTTGGCCAGTTTTAGCCTTGTCCTTTTCCATCTTCCAATGACAATACAGATATAATAATTTGTATTAACCCACCACCAATGTCATGTTTAAATACCCTTTGGGGAACTCAGATCTGGTACCAGAAACTCCCACCTTTTTTTTTTTTTTTTTTTTTTTTTTAAAGCTAAGTTTAGCCAAGTGTCAAAGAGAAGCTGCTCAGGTGCCACAGCCTAGTACATCTCCTTGCTCGCTTTCCCCTGCCCTTCAAGATTCAAAGGCTCTCTAAACACCCATTGCAGTGTCCTTTCCTTTTGAGATTTCCACTTGTTTATTCATCTGGTACAGTGACCCCCCCCCCTGCCCCCCCCCCCCCCCCCGACCTACGATCATTTCAACATACGATGGCCTCTCAGAGGCCATCGCATGTTGAAAGCAGCATCAACATACGATGCTTTTGTATGTCGGGGTCATCGCATAAACGGCTATCTGGCCGCGCAGACTGCTTCAGGATCCCCTGCATTGTTGGTGCTCTCAATCGTCGTCATCACGTCGCTGCGCACGCCGTCCCGTAATCCAATAGAAGCGGCGTGCATAGCGACGTGATGGTGGCGACGTGAAAGCGAGGATGCCGGGGAAGCGGAGGCCTTGCCGGAGCGTCGGGGACACCCCGGGGACGCGGCGACAGCGATGGAAGGCGACATCCAGGGCAGCGGTGACGAGTGGTGAAGGTCCGGAGCGGCGGGGACACGTGAGTATAACCTCCAATACCGTTGGCTGTCCGGGCACGCTGGCTGTTGTAGTTGTGCAACATCTGGAGGTCCGCAGGTTGTAGACCACTGTCCTATACTTTACATTGTACGGATCCCTCAACATGTTTTGTCGGGATGTGCACCGGAAATTGTCTGCGCCAGAATTGAAAAAAAAACCTGACTAACTCTCCATTTTACTGAAAGAACCCAACAAAGGGCTGTGGTTGTCAGGAAAAGTGGCATGGCTGCCAGAAAGGGGCGTGTCCCCGACATTTTCACAAAAACCCATCATATTTGCTAAGGTTTCCACAGAAAATGCAGTGGATTGGAGCGGAGAAAAACCCAAGAGCTCAGAGCATGTTTGTTAAAAAATAAAATGTTGGGAAACATTAGTAAATACCGTGGAAAAACCGGGGGTACTCCGGTGAAAACCTTTTTTCTTTTAAATCAACTGGTGGCAGAAAGTTAAACATATTTGTAAATTACTTCTATTAAAAAATCTTAATCCTTCCAGTACTTATTAGCTGCTGAATGCTACACAGGAAATTCCTTTCTTTTTGGAACACTGATGACATCACGAACACAGTGCTCTCTGCTAACATCTCTGTCCATTTTAGCAACCATGCATAGCAGATGTATGCTAAGGGCAGCATGGTGGCTCAGTGGTTAGCACTGCTGCCTTGTAGTGCTGGGGACTTGGGTTCAAATCCCACTAAGGACAACAATAAATAGTGTTATTATTATTATAATGTCAGCAGAGAGAACCGTGGTCGTGATTTCACCGGAGTACCCCTTTAATAAATCAGGATGTGTTTTTCCAGTGCAGCTTGAGGCTATGTTCACATGGTGGAATGTCTGCATGTGCAGACATTCCAACAGAGGAGCACTGACAGAACTTGCTGGCGCTAGGACCGTTTGGATATATGTTGGCTCATAGACGGCAATGCATTTCCATTCGGACTCCGCAGAAAGAATAGACATGTCTATATTTCTTCAGACAACAGAATTTGAATTTGTTTCTGCTGTGTGAACAGTTCAGCAGAATCCCATTGATATCAATAGGACTCTCCAGCATCTCCTTGTGGAATTCCGCACCGAAATCCCATTGTGTGAACATACCCTTAGGGCTTTATCAAAGTCCTCTTCTATCAACTAGAGATGAGCGAACTTGCAGTAAATTCGATTCGTCACGAACTTCTCAGCTCGGCGGTTGCTGACTTTTCCTGCATAAATTAGTTCAGCTTTCAGGTGCTCCCGTGGGCTGGAAAAGGTGGATACAGTCCTAGGAGACTCTTTCCTAGGACTGTATCCACCTTTTCCAGCCCACCGGAGCACCGGAAAGCTGAACTAATTTATGCAGGAAAAGTCAGCAACCGCCGAGCTGAGAAGTTCGTGACGAATCAAATTTACTGTAAGTTCGCTCATCTCTACTATCAACAGCTGCTACATCTTTTGTAGGCTGAAACCTCAAATTTACATTGAAGATTTTCAACAAAAAGTCAAGTTTTTAAGTAAAATAAAGTCCTGGGAATATTGATTGGAAATGTACTGAAATTATGTGGAATTCACTGCACTGATAGGCAACAGATTTAGTGTCAGGTGTGATCAGTCCCCTAGGGATTTGTCTTTATAATACAATAGCAACAAGGCAGAGAAAGAAAACTGAGCACACACCTGGAAGTCCTGCTGCAATGATTTATTCAAAGTTCAATCAGAACATGGATAAGGCATCTCCCTAAGACGCGAGCAGAGCTGGAAGGCAGGAGTGTGCACCTGGACAGCAGCCACTGTTTCACGCCATTTGGTGTTTCATTAGGCCCCGGTGAAAGCTTCCTGTTGCTCTTTTACCTATTTAAGTAGTGCACACCCATTTCACGTGAGACATACAAAATATGTGAAAACATATTAAAAAATACTAATAACAATACTTAGAAAACAGTAAAACCAACAACAAACTGTGTTACAGAAATTAACCTAATTCATTGCGATCATTCAGCCCCAATGCGCCGAGCGCATCGGCTCATATAATCCATCTTGCTTCTGCGCGTGCGAGCAGATCTAACCTGTTTTCACCTCTAACTGGGCACTTTACCCTTTCAATGCCGGCGAACTTCAACCCAACTATTTCACCTGCATGGATTTTTTGCATATGTGTAACGAATCTTAATGCTGCTACTCCTGTCTTAATTGATCTTAGATGCTCTTTTATTCGTAAGTACAACTTCCTTTTAGTTGTCCCAATATATTAGAACCCGCAGGGGCAAATTATACAGTACACCACGAAAGTGGTTTTACATGTAATTAGCTGATGTACATTAACTTTACATAAGCCAAGTGAAAAAGTAATCAGAGCTAGGTTTTTATTACATACTGAGCAGTCCCTGCATTGTAAGTTGCCTATAGGAACCACTTGCTTTAATGTATTCAAATTTTTATTTTCAGTTTCTTTTCGTTCTAGTGTTTTTAGGATACTACCAATGGTTCTACTCCGCCTGAATGTGACAAGAGGGCGAGAGACATCTACTCCGCACAATTCATGATCACGTTGGATCATGTACCAATTCTTTTGGAGTATCCCAATATCCCAGTGTGGTTCATATGAGAATTTGCGAATGTAAATACAATTTTTGTATCTTTTTTTTTCATTACTATACCTCTTACTTGAAAGAAGTGTACGTCTTTCTATTTTCTTAACCTTCTTCTTAAAAGCAAGATCTATTCAAAAGGGGGGACAGTAGCCATTCAAGATAGCTTGAGTGTCTCTGTCACTGAGCCACCCCTGCTACAATAGGGCGGCCAGTGGGGATGGCTCAGTGACTTGTGCACCTTTTGGGAGGATGTACCAGTGAGGGTATTTGGGACTATCAGGCATCAATTTGTGCTGTTTACTCAGAAATGGTTCCCTTCTCTGTATTTCCGCAAAAGTGAACAAAGTTTTTTTTATTTTAATAGTGGGGCTAACAGCTAATGGGACCTGCTGTATCCTCTTTCAAGTCATCCGATAGCAAGGTGTCTGACTCAGTAGTGAGGAAGTCAGACTGTATATTTGTATGTCTCACGTGAAGTGGGCGTGCACTAATTAAATAGGTAAATGAGCAACAGGAAGCGGTCATCGGGGGGCCTGATGAAACACCAAATGGCGTGAAACAATGGCTGTCATCCGGGTGCACGCTCCTGCCTTCCAGCTCTACTCGCGTCTTGGGGGAGATGTCCTATTCATGTTCTGATTGAACTTTGAAAAAATCGTTGCAGCAGGACTTCCAGGTGTATGCTCCGTTTAATTTCTCTGCCTTGTTGCTAATGTATTTGTACATCTATCTACGTGAAGCACCCCCTATTCTCCGGGTCTGCTAAGGACTCATACCCCACTTTTGTCATCTGTCAGCTTTATCCAACGGAACCTCAGTCAGCGGTGCCTGGTCTTATCTGTTTGTTGGCATATGATATATAATACTCTGCCAGAGTGAACATATGCAGTTTGAACAATTCTACTTTTCATGCAATTTATTAATTATATACTTATCTTGCTTTCAGTGGATATAAAAAATCTACACACTTTTAAAAAGATGATTTTGTCAGAACTTTTTTTCTTTTTAATGTGACCTATAATGTGAACAATTTATTTGTGGAATAAACTGAAATCTTTGAGGTGATAGAAAACAATGATACACTATGACCCGGTTGCATGAGTGTGTGCACCCTCTTATAACTGGGGATGTGGTGGTGTTCAGAATTAACCAATCACATTCTAACTCATGTTAACTAGAGGTCATTAAAAGCTTGCCATCATTTAACACCTTAAAGCCCATTTTGGCCTTAACTGGTTAATGACCAAGGACATGTATACACATCCTTGTGCCGTTAACTGAGTATGGAGCGGGCCATACCGGCTGACCCTCAGCTTATTCCTGTAGTATAGCCAACATGACGACTATTAACCCTTTAGATCCCCACTGTCAAAGCTGACAGCGGCATCTAAAGAACCCTGTAAACCCTCCCTGGTGGTCCAGTGAGGTGGATCTTCCCCCTGCAGCGCGATTGCCGGTGGGGGGGGTAGTTTGGGGTGCGATCCACCGTGGAGGTAGCCGGAGGTCCCGGCTCTCGCATTGATAATGCCTGGCAGGGCTAGGCTCTATGAATGGAGCATAGATCACTTAGATCGTTGTGGTTCTATGGAACCTCATTGATCTGTATGAGGAATCTAATGATTCCTCCTAAAAGTCCCCAGGGGACTAAAACTGTAAAAAAAAAAAAAAAAAAAAAAAAAACAGTAACGCCTTCCTTATTCCCAAATTCCATATAAAAAATATAAAAACATAAGAAAAATAAACATGTGGTATCGCCGCATGTCTAAATGTCCGAACTATAAAATATAATGTTAATTGAACCGCACGGTCAATGGCGTATACTTAAAAAAAAATACCAACGTCCACAATTGCATATTTTTGGTCACTTTCAAAAAGTCCCATCAAAACAAAAATGGTACCGATGAAAACTTCAGATCAGCGCACCTCATACCACCCTGTATACAGAAAAATAAAAAAGCTATAGTGGTCAGAAGAGGACAATTTTAAATATATACAAATTTTGGTGTATGTAATTATAAAAGTAGTAAAATATATATGGTAAATATATGGTGTCATTTTTACTGAAAAGTCGAATCGTAAGCCCCCAAAATTTACAAAATAGTAATTTTATTTCCAATTTTGCCCCACAATTTTTTTTTTCTGAGTTTGCCGTAAATTTTGTCGTGAAATGATTGATGTAATAACAAAGTACAATTGGTGGTGCAAAAAATAAGCCCTTATATGAATCTGTAGGTGCAAAATTGAAAGCGTTATGATTTTTAGAAGGTGATGAGGAAAAAACAAAAGTGCAAAAACATAATAACCCGTGATCCTTAAGGGGTTTAGGACCAGGCCAATTTTATTTTTGCATTTTCGTTTTTTCCTCCTTGCCTTCTAAAAATCATAACTCTTATATTTTCAATGTTACAAATTTTGGAAGGTTTCGTTTTTACGCTGTACAATTGACATGAAAAATGTTTTCTTTATTCTGTGAGTCAATACGATTAAAATGATACCCATGATTACATTTCTATTGCACCGCTTTAAAAAAAATCTCAAACTTTTTAACCAAATTTACATATAAAATCCCTCTATTTTGACAACCTATAACTTTTCCATTTTTCTTTATAAGCGGCGGTATGAGGGCTAATTTTTGGTGCCGTGATCTGTACTTTTTTTTGATACACTTGCTTATATAAAACTTAATAAAAAATTTTTTTTTTGGGGGGGGGGGAATAAAATGTGAAAAAAAGCAGCAATTTTGGACTTAAAAAAATAAATAATTAAATAAATTACATTTACGCTGTTCACCATAGGGGATAATTAACATTATATTTTGATAGTTCGGACATATGTTTTAATATATCTTTTACATCTATTTACTTATATTTTTACACTTTTTATGTCCCCATAGGGGACTATTTATTGCAATAACTTGATTGCTGATACTGAACAGTGCTATCCATAGGGCATAGCACTGATCAGCGTTATCGGTGATCTTCTGCTCTGGTCGGCTCGATAGTACACCAGAGCAGAAGACCCCTGGAGATGGACGGAGGCAGGTGAGGGGACCTCCATCCGCCATTATGGATGATCGGATCCCCGTGGTATTGATCACGGCATCTGAAGGGTTAATGGCGGACATCGGCGCGATCGCTGATGTCCGCCATTACTGACAGCAGCCGGGACCTGCCGTGCATGATGTGAGCACCGGTCCGATGCTTGTGGTAATCACTGAGTGTAAATGTTCGTCATGGTGCATTAAGTACCACGGCACCATGACTTACATTTACATCCATTGTCGTCAAGGGGTTAAAGTGGCCTGTATAATAACAAATAACATTCAGCTGTTCTAGTAGGATTTTCCTGACATTTGCTTAGTTGTATCTTAGAGGAAAAGACTTGGGGAAATTGAACAAAGCCTGTGCAGAGAAGTTGACTGGTTTCCCATATCTAATCCTCAGATTGCTTCTTTAATTTTTTACTTATTTTTTGAAAAATAAAAGCATCCCCCTATGAGTCTCAAAAAACAGCAGTTTTTAGAGGTTTTCTTAGCCTTCAGTGTGTGTGTGTGTGTGTGTGTGTGTGTGTGTGTGTGTATATGTATATAGCAAGAGCAATAGCAATATGGCTCCTTACTAAGGAGACATTTTGGGACATTGATATTCCAAAATATTTCCCAAATGACATGGCAAAATATGTGCTAATTCCAATTGTACTTTGGTACGTAATGGGCTGAAAAAATGCCCGATACGTTACTGCCGTAACAATTACGGCAATAAAATGAATGACATCCGACATGAGTTATTCACTACATATCTCCAGCAACGTTTAAGCTCGTTGATAGAGCCTTTTTCAAGCATGCTTGATGAACTGAAACGTTGCTGGAGATATGTAGTGAATAAAGGCACATGTTTTGAATGAACTTCTTGGAGTGCTGCGCCATTGCTTGTTGGACTGTCTGGATGGACTGATCGAGTCTTGGGTGTTGGCACCTGATACTTCTGTTGGAGTGGTGCTGCAACATTACTGGTGTGTGTGTGTGTGTGTATATATATATATATATATATATATATTATATACTTTTTTCGGTTATATACCCAACTATGACTAACATTTGACCCCTCCCCTTTGTGGCTCTGCCCTCACATATCCACACCCATGGCCAAAGTGGGCTGCTCAGTCTAAAATGCCCGAGCTTATATTTTTTACCAGTCCGGCCCTAACCCCATGCTAAATCAGTAGTAGTACAGGTATGGTGGGTACACCATCAAGGCGCCTGTGGACAAACAGTGTTTTATGCAAGTAGACATCCATCTTAAAATGTCTTTAGAGCAGCAGTGGAAGGTGGCAAGAGAAGAACAAGGCAGGGTAGGGGCAATTCAGAGGCAGTTCCCTTACGTCCTAACCAGTGGCACAGATGGGGTATTCCACCACCCATGGACTGGTTAGGAATAGTGGACATTTTATTGACAACCTTAAATAAATGTCTAGACCCCACCCCCCTATATATAGGGGGAAAGAGCCCCACCCCCTTGTTTTTTTTTTTTCCTGTCCTCCCGGACAGAGGTTATGACTGGTGGTGGGGGTCCGATCGGGCTGGAAGCGAAGCGCTCAGAGGCTATGCCGGTTGTTTTACGAGTCTATGCGCGCTTCTTCTGGCCTCAGAGGCTCAGCTCGATGCCCTCCTGGTATCCCGGACCTCCGGACGCATAGACACCATTGTCGCGGTGAGTGCATGTTATTATTCTTTGTGTTTACTACGTTATTACTACAGCTTTATTACATGCACCCCTCAGGTGTCAAGTTTCTCACAGGATCCCTAGCCAACTCCGCTTACACAACCTCCCAGCGTTAGTGGCACACAGCGTAGTGCTCTCCTGAGATATGTCCCCAAGAAAAACATTCATTGGCTCAATTTACATATTCATTGTCTGTGACTCCACTTCACTAGGATGTGGAGTCAGACAATGAATATGTAAATTGAACCAGCAAAGCCTGGCCCCCTGTGCGCAATTCACTGAATTCAGCAGAGGATCTTCTCAGGACCTACTGGACATATTTAACCCCTCCCCGATATAGGACTTATGCATACGTCCCAGCACGTTCACGTGCTGGGCTGTAAGCATACGTCCTAGCGAACTCCTGCACTGCCGCGGGCAGCGCAGAAGATCGGTGGTGGGACCTGAATGTCAATCACAGCAGGAGTCCTGCCACAGCTGCCGGGCCCAGCAGCATTAACCCCATAGATGCCGTGATCAATTCTTATCACTCATCTATGGTGTTGACAGGGAGGGGGAGCACACAATATGATCACTGGTCGTCTTTGGTTGCTATGGTAGCAGGAGGTCAGATCATGACCTGTATGCCTGCCTGCTACAGAAGCCTGCGAGATCCAGCCACAGGCTGGATTGCACAGGCTGTACTGTGTGCAGATGATCGGGTCATACTGTGCTGCAGTACAAATGTATTGCAGCATAGTATAACATGTAAAAAATGTAATAAACAGTTCTTAAATGGGCACTGTCAGATACAAAAACTTTTGATATGTTGTAAAGCATGTGTCCTGCTACTGTCAGTGAGGACAAGCTGGGAGTTGTAGTTTTGCTAATGCTAGGGGAGATGTGATCAGATGGCATACTGAGGGAGGGGGCGGAGACCTGCACAGTGATGCCACACCCCCTCCCTTTGAGAGGAATTAAGACTAGTGAGATAAATTAAGTGTAATAAAAAAAATAGAGGTGCTAGACACATAAAACTTAGATGTACATGGTCAGGATTAGGTACTGATTGATATATAAAAAAATGTTTTTGTTGGATCTGATGGGTACACTTTAAATTAAAAGTATGAAGTGTAAAAAAAATAATAAAAAAATGCCTCTTTCCCAATGAAAGCCCTGTACTATCACCAAAAAACATAATTCAAATCATATACATAATAAGTATTGCCACGTTTGTAATGACATATACTATAAAACTATAATGTAAATTATCCTGTACAGTGAGCGCCGTAAAAAAAAAATAATAATAATAAAATTAGCCAATTTTGGTACAAATAGCAGAATAAAAAAAGATCAAAAGGTAGCACGTATTGCAGAAATGATACAAATGAAAAGTACAGCTCATTACGCAAAAAATAAGCGCTTACTCAATGGCGTCAGACGAAAAATAAAAAAGTTGTGGCTGTTGGAAAATGAATGGCAGAAAGAATTTTGCTCAGAAAAGGAAAAATAGAAAGCTATATAAAATGAATATCGCCATAATCGTACTGACACATAACATAATTTTTACCGCACAGTGTACACCATAATAAAAATGCCAGAAATTTTCCAGTTTTTCACAATATTTTGGAGTTTTTCACAAAAAATGCTGCATGTGTCAACAAAAATGCACCACTTATATAAAGTACAATAGTCACACAAAAATCAGAAACGCTCCGTTCAAAAAAAGCGTTCTAAAGTTGTTACCATTTAGACACATGTCAAATAATTTTTATTTTTTTATTTTTTTAAAGAGCCTGGTCTTTAACCAATTAAGGACGGCGGGCATAGCTATACGGCCCCGTTTTAAAGTCCTTAACCCCTTAAGGACTGAGCCCTTTTTTGCAATTCTGACCACTGTCACTTTATGCATTACCGTATATACTCGAGTATAAGCCGACCTGAATATAAGCCGAGGCCCCTAATTTCACCCCAAAATCCCAGGAAAAGTTATTGACTCGAGTATATGCCTAGGGTGGGAAATACATCGTCCCACCTGTCATCATCCAGACCCCCGTCATTAACACCCTCATCATCATCACCCTGTCATCATCCCCCTTCATCATCACCGCCTGTCATCATCCCCTTGTCATCATCCCACACCCCCTTGTCATCATCCCACACCCCCTTCATCATCCCCTTGTCATCATCCCCTTGTCATCATCCCCACCCCCCTTCATCGTCCCCTTGTCATCATCCCACACCCTACCTTCATCATCCCCCTGTCATCATCCCACACACCCCCCCTTCATCATCCCCTTGTCGTCATCACCACATGTCATCAGCCCCCCCCCACCTTCATCATCACCGCTTGTCAATATCTGATACAGTGGTCTTCAACCTGCGGACCTCCAGATGTTTCAAAACTACAACTCCCAGCAAGCCCGGGCAGCCATCGGCTGTCCAGGCTTGCTGGGAGTTGTAGTATTGAAACCTCTGGAGGTCCGCAGGTTGAAGACCACTGCGGCCTTCAACGTCATCCAGCCCCCCCCCTCTCACCCCCTTTAGTTTTGTACTCACCTCCGCTCGGCGGGACGTTAGGGTGCGCTGGTCCGGTGCTGCAGGACTGTCCGGTGGGGAGGTCGTCCGGTGGGATAGTGGTTCCGGGTTGCCATCTTCACCGGGGGGCCTCTTCTCCACGCTTCAGGCCCGGAATAGAGGCGTTGCCTTGACGACGACGCAGAGGGACGTTGGTAATGAACGTCCCTCTGTGTCGTCGTCAAGACAACGTGACTATTCCGGGGCCGGGCCCGAAGCACGGAGAAGAGGCCCCCCGGTGAAGATGGCAGCCCGGAACCACTATCCCACCGGACGACCTCCCCACCCGACAGTCCTGCAGCACCGGACCAACGCACCCTAACGTCCCGCCGAGCGGAGGTGAGTACAGAACTAAAGGGGGTGAGAGGGGGGGGGGGGGGAGGTTGATTGATGTCGAAGGCTGCAGTGGTCTTCAACCTGCGGACCTCCAGAGGTTTCAAAACTACAACTCCCAGCAAGCCCGGACAGCCGATGGCTGCCCGGGCTTGCTGGGAGTTGTAGTTTTGAAACCTCTGGAGGTCCGCAGGTTGAAGACCACTGAGGGCGGAGAGTTCACTTGAGTATAAGCCGAGGGGGGTGTTTTCAGCACGAAAAATCGTGCTGAAAAACTCGGCTTATACTCGAGTATATACGGTAATAATTCTGGGATGCTTTTACCGATTATTCTGATTCCGAGAGAGTTTTTTCGTGACATATTCTACTTTAACATAGTGGTAAATTTTGTCGTTACTTGCATCCTTTCTTGGTGAAACATTCCAAAATGTCATGAAAATTTAGCATTTTTTTAACTTTCTGCTTGTGAGGAAAATGGACATTCCAAATAAATGATATATTGATTCACTATACAATATGTCTACTTTATATCTGCATCATAAAGTTGACAAGTTTTTACTTTTGGAAGACATCAGAGGGCTTCAAAGTTTTTCACAAAGTCAATTTTTCACAAAGTTTTCAAAATCGGAATTTTCCAGGGACCAGTTCAGTTTTGAAGCTGATTTGAGGTGTCTTCATATTAGAAATACCCATAAATGACCCAATGATAAAAACTGCCCCCCCAAAGTATTCATAATGACATTCAGAAAGTGTGTTAACCCTTTAGGTGTTTCCCAGGAATAGCAGCAAGATGGAGAAAATTCTAAATCTTAAAGGAGAAAGAGTCCCTCAAAATTTGTAACCCAATTTCTCTTGAGTAAGGAAAAACCCCTTATGTGGATGTCAAGTGCTCTGTGGATGCACTACAAGGCTCAGAAGGGAAGGAGTGACAATGGGATTTTGGAGAGTGAGTTTTTCTGAAATGTTTTTTGGGGGGCATGTCACATTTAGGAAGCCCCTATGGTGCCAGAACAGCAGCAAAAAAAAACAACACATGGCATACTATTTTGGAAACTACACCCCTCAAGGAACCTAACAAGGGGTCCAGTGAGCCTTAACACCCCACAGGTGATTGACGACTTTTCGTTAAATTCGGATGTGTAAATAGAATTTTTTTTTCATTAAAATGCTGGTTTTCCCCCAAATTTTACATTTTTACAAGGGGTTATAGGAGAAAATGTCCCTCAAAATTTGGAACCCCATCTCTTCTGAGTATGGAAATACCCCATTTGTGGACATAAAGTGCACTGCGGCTGCACTACAATGCTCAGAAGAGAAGTCACATTTGGCTTTTGGAAAGCAAATTTTGCTGAAGGTGGCAGAATGGTTCCAGAACAGCAGCAAAAAAAAACCACATGGCATACTATTTTGGAAACTACACCCCTCAAGGAACCTAACAAGGGGTACAGTGAGCCTTACCACCCCACAGGTGTTTGACAAATTTCCGCTAAAGTTTTGACGTGAAAATGAAAAATTAGAATTTTCTCACTAAAATGCTGGTGTTACCCCAAATGTTTCATTTTCACAAGGGGTAATTGGAGTAAGAGCCTCCCAAAATTTGTAATCCCATTTCTTCTGAGTATGGAAATACCTCATATGTGGATGTCAAGTGCTCTGTGGGTGAACTACAATGCTCAGAAGAGAAGGAGTGCCATTGAGCTTTTGGTGAGAGAATTTGGTTGGAATAGAAGTGTGAGGCCATGTGCGTTTACAAAGCCACCCCCCCCCCACATGTGACCCCACTTTGGAAACTACACCCCTCACAGAATTTAATAAGCGGTGCAGTGAACATTTACACCCCACTGGCATCTGACAGATCTTTAGAACAGTGGGCTGTGCAAATGAAAAATTACATTTTTCATTTTCACGGACCACTGTTCCAAAAATCTGTCGGACACCTGTGAGGTGTAAATGCTCACTGTACCCCTTATTACATTACATGAAGGGTGTAGTTTCCAAAATGGGGTCACATGTGGGGGGGGTCCACTGTTCTGGCACTACAGGGGCTTTGTACACATGGCCTTCAATTTCGGACACATTCTCTCTCCAAAAGCCCAATGGCACTCCTTCTCTTCTGAGCATTGTAGTTCTCCCGCAGAGCACTTTACATTCACATATGGGGTATGTTCTTACTCAGAAGAAATGGCGCTACAAATTTTGCTGGGCATTTTTTCTATTCTCCCTTGTGAAAATGAAAAATGTAGGGTAACACCTGCATTTTAGTGAAATAAATAAATTTTTTCATTTTCACATCCAACTTTAACGAAAATTCAAATGCCTGTGGGGTGTTAAGGCTCACTATACCCCTTGTTACATTCTGTGAGGGGTATAGTTTCCAAAATGGAGTCACATCTGGGTATTTCTTGTTTTGTGTTTGACAGAACCGCTGTAAAATCAGCCACCCCTGTGCAAATCACCAATTTAGACCTCAAATGTACATGGGACGTTCTCCCTCTCGAGCCATGTTGTGCCCCCCACAGAGCACTTTACGCCCACATATGGGGTAGTTCTGTACTCAGGAGAAATTGCGTTACAAATTTTGGGGGTCTTTTTTTCTTGTGAAAATTAAAAGTATGGGGCAACACCAGCATGTTAGTGTAAAAAATTTTTTTTACCCTAACTTGCTGATGTAGACCCCAACTTTCCCTTTTCATAAGGAGTAAATGTAGAAAAAGCCCCCCAAAATTTGCATGCTGGGAGTTGTAGTTTTGCAACAGCTGAAGGTTTGCCACCCCCCATGTGAATGTACAGGGTACATTCACACGGGCGGGTCTACAGTGAGTTTCCTGCTTCAAGTTTGAGCTGCTGCAAATTTTCCGCTGAAGCTCAAACTCCTAGCGGGAAACTCACCGTAAACCCCCGCCCGTGTGAATGAACCTTAAAAACACTACACTAACACATAATAAAGGGTAAAACACTGCATATGCACCCCCTTACAAGGTCCCCCCCCAATAAAACTGAAAAGGGACACTGCGGAGTTGGAAAGGGTGCAGAGACGCGCGACTAAACTAATATGGGGAATGGAACATCTTAGCTATGAGGAGCGATTAAAGGAGTTACAATTGTTTAGTCTTGAGAAGAGACGTTTAAGGGGGGATATGATAAACGTATATAAGTATATTAATGGCCCATACAAAAAATATGGAGAAAAACTGTTCCAGGTTAAACCCCCCCAAAGGACGAGGGGGCACTCCCTCCGTCTGGAGAAGAAAAAGTTTAGTCTCAAGGGGCGACACGCCTTCTTTACCATGAGAACTGTGAACTTATGGAACAGTCTACCTCAGGAACTGGTCACAGCAGGAACAATTAACAGCTTTAAAACAGGATTAGATACATTCCTGGAACAAAATAAGATTAATGCTTATGAAAAAATATAAAATCTCATCCCTTCCCCAATATCGCGCCACACCCCTACCCCTTAATTCCCTGGTTGAACTTGATGGACATATGTCTTTTTTCGACCGTACTAACTATGTAACTATGTAACTATGTAACTATGAAAAACCTATCGTACGGCAGGGTTTCCAAAATGGAGCCTCCAGCTGTTGCAAAACAACAACTCCCAGCATTTCTGGACAGCCACTGACTGTCCAGGCATTCTGGGAGTTTAGCAACACCTGGAGGCACCCTGTTTGGGAATCACTGGCGTAGAATACCCCTATTTCCACCCCAATGCAACCCCTAATTTAGTCCTCAAATGCGCATTGCGCTCTCTCACTTCGGTGCCCTGTTGTATTTACATACTCGGGAGCAATTGAGTTACAAATTTGTGGGGATTTTTCTCCTTTTACCCCTTATGAAAAGGAAAAGTTGGGGTCTACACCTGCTTGATAGTGTAAACATTTTTTACACTAACATGCTGGTGTTGCCCCATGCTTGATTTTTTCCTTTTACCTCTTGTGAAAATTAAGACCCCCAAAATTTGTAACGCAATTTTTCCTGAGTACGGAAATACCCCATATGTGGACGTAACATGCTCTGCAGGCGCACATCAAGGCTCAGGCGTGAGAGCGCACCATGTGCATTTGAGGCCTAAATTGGTGATTTGCACAGGGGTGGCTGATTTTACAGCGGTTCTGACATAAACGCAAAAAAATAAATACCCACGCGTGACCCCATTTTGGAAACTACACTCCTCACGGAACAAAATAAGGGGTATAGTGAGCCTTATCACCCCACAGGTGTTTGATGAATTTTCGTTAAAGTTGGATGGGAAAATGAAGAAAATATTTTTTTATTTTTTTTTTACTAAAATGCTGGTGTTACCCAAAATTTTTCATTTTCATAAGGGAAAAAAAGCCCCCCAAAATTTGTAACCCCATATCTTCGGAGTAAGAACATACCCCATATGCGGATGTAATGTGCTCTGCAAACGAATGACAATGCTCAGAAGAGAAGGGGCGCCATTGGGCTCCTAGAGAGAAAATTTGTCCGGAATTGAAAGCCCCCATGGTGCCAGAACAAGGGACCCCCGCAACATGTGACCCAATTTTGGAAACTACACCCCTCACGGAATGTAATAAGAGGTGGAGTGAGCATTTACGCCCCACATGTGTCTGACAGATTTTTTGGAACAGTGGTCCCTGAAAATGAAAAATTTAGTTTTTTATTTCCACAGCCCACTGTTTCAAAGATATGTCCATTCCAAACAAATTTTCTCTCCAAAAGCCCAATGGCGCTCCTTCTCTTCTGAGCATTGTAGTACGGCAGCAGAGCACTTGATGTCCACACATTTTTTCTGTTCTGGCACCATAGGGGCTTCCTAAATGGGACATGCCCCCCAAAAACCATTTCAGCAAAATTCACTCTCCAAAATCCCATTGTCGCTCCTTCCCTTCTGAGCCCTCTAGTGCACCCAAGGAGCACTTTACATCCACATATGAGGTATTTCCTTACTCGAGAGAAATGGGGTTACAAAGTTTGGGGGGACTTATCTCCTTTTACACCTTGTAAAAATAAAATAAAAATGGCTCTGCAAGAACATGCAAGTGTACAAAAATGAAGATTTTGAATTTTCTCCTTCACTTTGCTATTCCTGTGAAACATCTAAAGGGTTAACAAACTTTCTGAATGTCATTTTGAATACTTTGAGGGGTGCAGTTTTTATAATGGGGTAATTTATGGGATATTTCTAACATGAAGACCCCTCAAATCCACTTCAAACTGAACTGGTCCCTGAAAAATTCTGATTAAGAAATTTTCGGAGAAAATTGTTGCTGAATTTTGAAGCCCTCTGATGTCTTCCAAAAGTAAAAACATGTCAACTTTATGATGCCAACATTAAGTAGGCATATTGTATATGTGAATCAATATATAATTTATTTGGAATATCCATTTTCCTTACAAGCAGAGAGTTTCAAAGGTAGAAAAAAAATGCAATATTTTCTAAATTTTCATGACATTTTGGGATTTTTCACCAAGAAAGGATGCAAATAACGACGAAAATTTACCACTATGTTAAAGTAGAATATGTCACGAAAAAACAATCTCGGAATGAGAATTATTGGTAAAAGCATCACAGAGTTATTAATGCATAAAGAGACAGTGGTCAAAATAGCAAAAAAGGGCTCAGTCCTTAACCTGTTAAGGACCATAGACGTACGTGTACGTCCTAGCTCCCTGGTACTTAACCCCTTAAGGACCAAGGACGTACCGGTACGTCCTTGGTCCTGCTCCCGTGATATAACGCGGGGTTACACTGTAACCCTGCATCATATCACGGCGGGCCCGGCATCATAGTGAAGTCGGGACCCGCCGCTAATAGCGCGCTTCGCCAATCGCGGCACCGCGCGCTATTAACCCTTTAGCCGCGTGCTCAGAGCTGAGCCACGCGGCTAAAAGCGAAAGTAAAAAGTGCCGGTTAACTCAGTGGGCTGTTCGGGATAGCCGCGGCGAAATCGCGGCATCCCGAACAGCTTACAGGACAGCGGGAGGGCCCCTACCTGCCTCCTCGCTGTCCGATCGCCGAATGACTGCTCAGTGCCTGAGATCCAGGCATGAGCAGTCAAGCGGCAGAATCATCGATCACTGGTTTCCTATGAGAAACCAGTGATCAATGATAAAGATCAGTGTGTGCAGTGTTATAGGTCCCTATGGGATAACAATGATCAGTGTGTGCAGTGTTATAGGTCCCTATGGGAGCTATAACACTGCAAAAAAAAAGTGAATGAATATCATTTAACCAAAAAGAAATAAAAATAAACATATATGGTATCACCGCGTGCGGAAATGTCCGAATTATAAAAATATATCGTTAATTAAACCGCTTGGTCAATGGCGTACGCGCAAAAAATTCCAAAGTCCAAAATAGTGCATTTTTGGTCACTTCTTATATCATTTAAAAATGAATAAAAAGTCCTATCAATAAGTCCTATCAATGCAAAAATGGTACCGTTAAAAACTTCAGATCACGGCGCAAAAAATGAGGCCTCATACTGCCCCATACACGGAAAAATAAAAAAGTTATAGGCACAAAATATGAGCCCTCATATAGCCCCGTACGTGGAAAAATAAAAAAAAAGTTATAGGGGTCAGAACATGACAATTTTAAACGTATTAATTTTCCTGCATGTAGTTATGATTTTTTCCAGAAGTCCGACAAAATCAAACCTATATAAGTAGGGTATCATTTTAATCGTATGGACCTACAGAATAAAGATAAGGTGTAATTTTTACAGAAAAATGTACTACGTAGAAACGGAAGCCCCCAAAAGTTACAAAACAGCGTTTTTTTTTCAATTTTGTCGCACAATGATTTTTTTTTCCATTTCACCGTAGATTTTTGGGCAAAATGATCA
This sequence comes from Hyla sarda, assembly GCF_029499605.1. Taxonomy (NCBI): domain Eukaryota; kingdom Metazoa; phylum Chordata; class Amphibia; order Anura; family Hylidae; genus Hyla; species Hyla sarda. The sequence goes on from NC_079195.1 coordinate 171,102,566, forward strand.
ATACAAAGTAGAATTGGTGGCGCAAAAAATAAGCAATCATATGGATTTTTAGGTGCAAAATTGAAAGAGTTATGATTTTTTAAAGGCAAGGAGCAAAAAACGAAAATGCAAAAACGGAAAAAACCCCCGTCCTTAAGGGGTTAAGGACCAAGGACGTACGCGTCTGCGCGCCGGACGGGGACCGGATCCGGGTGACTGCTGATATCGATCAGCAGGCACCCCGCGCAAATGCCCAGGGGGGTGATCGGGGCAAATCGCAAGTGAATTCACACTTGCGATTTGCGCCTATTCCGGGTCATGGTGACCCGGAATATAAGGGGGATCGCGGTCGTCTAAGACACCCACGATCCCCCTGAAGGGATAGGAGTGAGGTGGCAGGGGTGCCACCCCTCCTATCCCTGCTATTGGTCATCAAAAGCGACGTCCAATAGCAGATCGGGGGGCGGTGGGGTTTACTTTCGTTTTCCCCGTTCTGCCCACCCACAATAGGCGGGGCAGGACGGGGAAACGACGGGGACCGGGGCCGAAGATCCACTTACCCGTCGGCGATGGCAGCGGGATGCGATCGTTGGTGGCAGCAAGCGGCAGAAGAGGATGGCTATGCGGCTCCCTGGATCGTATGGAGTGAGTTGCCTAGCAACATCTGGAGGGCTGCAGTCTGAGACCACTATACGGTGGTCTCTAACCTGTAGCCCTCCAGATGTTGCAAAACAGCTGGAGTGCCACAGTTTGGAGATCACTTTGCAGTGATCTCTATACTGTAACACACTAGATCTTGCAAAACTACAACTCCCAGCATGCCCAAACAGCTGTCTGGGCATGCTGGGAGTTGTAGTTTAGCAACATCTGGAGGACCACAGTTTGGAGATCACTGTGCAGTGGTCTCTAAACTGTAGCCCTCCAGGTGTTGCAAAACTGCAAAATCCAGAATGCCCAAACAGCAAACAGCTGTCTCGGCATGCTGGGAATTGTAGTTGCGTACCTCCAGCTGTTGCATAACTACATCTCCCAGCATGCCCTTCGGTGATCAGTACATGCTGGGAGTTGTTGTTTTGCAACAGCTGGAGGCACACTGGTTGGAAAATACTGAGTTAGGTAACAGAACCAAACTGAAGGTTTTCCAACCAGTTTGCCTCCACCTGTTGCAATACTACAACTCCCAGCATGCCCAGACAGCTGAAGGGCATGTAAGGAGTTGTAGTTATGCAACAACTGGAGGAGAACAATTTGGAGACCACTGTGTAGTGGTCTCCAAACTGTAGCCCTCCAGATGTTGCAAAACGTCAACTCCAAGCATGCCCAGGCATGCTGGCAGTTGTAGTTGGGCAACATCTGAAGGGCCAGATGTTGACGAACTACAACAGCCAGCATGCCTGGACAGTCTCAGCATGCTTTGAATTGACATCTGGAGCGCTACAATTTGGACACCACTGGTATAGTGTTCTCCAAACTGTGCACTTCCAGATGTTGCAAAACTACAACTCCCAGCATGCTGAGACTGTCCAGGCATGCTGGGAGTTGTAGTTCTGTAACATCTGAAGGGCACAGTCAGGGGCGTACCTAGAGCATTTGGCACCCGGGGTGGACCCTTTGTTTGGCACCCCCCCACCCGCACCCCCCCTTAATTACACCCCCCCTCCCTTTATTTATCCCCTCCTCTCCCCCCCTTAATTACACCCCCTCCCAGGAGCGGACTGACAACAATCAGGGCCCACGGACCAAAAAAAAGCAAGGGCCCCTACTAGGCTCTGCAGCTCGTCAATCTTCTGTCACGCCCCTATTCCACCTAAATCCCACACACAATAAACTAAAATTTATATATATAAGAAACACTTTAACATAGGTAAATTTCCATGACCAATAATACTGGTATACAAGGAGTAAATATATACCACCACACAATAACTGGATAATTCCGCCATACTGTACTGAATAAAACCACTATACACAGACCAGTATACTTTAAAGGATCTGTATAAGTGATTATATACAGGACCATATGGCGGTAGATATCAGCTGTACACAGGATCTGTATACCATATAAGTGATTACAGTTACATTTTGGGACTCACAATTATGTCTTTTCTGATCAGCGGCGTCCTCTTTCCTTTTCTTCTCCGTCCGGATAAGACCGCCATGTGGATCTCTTAACATCTGCAGGAAAAACATGTCAGACTCTGTATTTTTCCAGTGCCCTCCTCTGCACAATCTTTCCATCTATAGGCCCACAAACTGTAATAATGCCCTCCTTGGTGTCCTGCACAGTAAACGGGCAGGTAGGTAGCCAGGTAAATAGGTAATTAGGTAGATCTGGAAGCCAGATATGTAGGTAGGTGACAAGTTAGGTAGGTAGGGGGCTAGCTAGGTAGTTAGGCAGCCATGTATGAAGGCCAGGTATGTACATAGTTAGGTAGCTGGGTATGTATGTAAGTAGTTAGGCATCCAGGTATACAGTTAGGTAGCCCCCTTCCCTGTAGGTATAGGCAGCAGAGTTAAACCCCCTTCCCAATAGGTATAGGAAGAGTTAACCCCTCTTTCTCCTTAGGTACAGGCAGCAGAGTCCCCCCCCCCCATTCCCCATAGGTATAGGCAGAGATAAAAAAAAAAAAACCTCCTCCCGTTTCCCATAGGTATAGGCAGAGTTAAACCCCTTTTTTCCCATAGGTATAGGCAGATTCCCCCCCCCCTCTTCCAAATTGGTATTGGGAGAGTTACCCCCCTCTTCCCCATTGGTATAGGCAGTTACCCCCCTTTCCCCATAGGTATAGGCACAGTTACCTCCCCCCTCTTTCCCATAGGTATAAGCAGGTACACCCCCCCTCTTTCTCATAGGTATATGCAGTTACACCCCCCTTTCCCATATGTATATGCAGCTACACCCCCCCCCTCTTCCTCATAGGTATATGCAGTTATGCCCCCCTTTTCCCATAGGTATATGCAGATACATCCCCCTTTCCCATAGGTATATGCAGTTACACCCCCCCCCTTTCCCATAGGTATATGCAGATACACCCCCCCTTTCCCATAGGTATATGTAGTTACACCCCCCTCTTTCCCATATGTATATGCAGCTACACCCCCCCCCTCTTCCCCATAGGTATATGTAGAGTAACCCCCCCTCCCCTTCCCCATAGGTATATGTAGAGTAACCCCCCCCCTCACCTATAGGTATATGTAGAGTAACCCCCCCCCTCCCCTTCCCCATAGGTATATGTAGAGTAACCCCCCTCCCCTTCCCCATAGGTATATGTAGAGTAACCCCCCCCCTCCCCTATAGGTATATGTAGAGTAACCCCCCTCACCTTCCCCATAGGTATATGTAGAGTAACGCCCCCTCCCCTTCCCCATAGGTATATGTAGAGTAACCCCCCCTCCCCTTCCCCATAGGTATATGTAGAGTAACCCCCCCCTCCCATTCCCCATAGGTGTATGCAGAGTAACCCCCCCTCCCCTTCCCCATAGGTATATGTAGAGTAACCCCCCCTCCCCTTCCCCATAGGTATATGTAGAGTAACCCCCCCCCTCCCATTCCCCATAGGTGTATGCAGAGTAACCCCCCCTCCCCTTCCCTATAGGTATATGTAGAGTAACCCCCCCTCCTCCCCTATAGGTATATGTAGAGTAACCCCCCCCTCCTCCCCTATAGGTATATGTAGAGTAACCCCCCCCCCACTCTTCCATAGGTATATGTAGAGTAACCCCCCCCCTCCTCCCCTATAGGTATATGTAGAGTAACCCCCCCCCCCTCCTCCCCTATAGGTATATGTAGAGTAACCCCCCCCCCACTTCCCCATAGGTATATGCAGGTTTAAAAATAAAATAAAAAAGGATGCTCACCTGATATCCCACGCAGCGATCTCCTCAGCTGCAGGGCCTGCGTCTTCTCCCCTCCACAGTACAGGCGCCAATGAGTGACTTCATCGGCGCCTGTACTGCGTGCTGCGTGGGGGCGGAGGTCACGTCTCCCGCATACAGGAGAAGGCATCGCTGTCTGCTGGGGATCTGGGACTAGTGTCCCGGATTCTCAGTAGTGGTGGCGGCGGCTGCGGCGGGTCTGTCGCCTGGCACCCCCCTTGTGAGCGGCACCCGGGGCGGACCCCCCCCCTGCCCCCCCTTAGTACGCCACTGGGCACAGTTATGAGAACACTATACAGTGGTGTCCAAACTGTAGCACTCCAGATGTCAATTCAAAGCATGCCGAAACTGTCCAGGCATGCTGGCAGTTGTAGTTCTTCAACATCTGAAGGGCCACATGTTACAGAACTACAACTCCCAGCATGCCTGGACTGTCTGGGCATGCAGAGAGTTGTAGTTTTACAACATCTGGAAGGACACAGTTTGGAGGCCACTGCACAGCTGTCTCCAAAATGTGGCCCTCCAGATGTTGCAAAACTACAACTCCCAGCATACCCAGACAGCCAAAGGCTGCCTGGGCATGCTGGGAATTCTAGTTTTGAAACTCCTAGAAGAAGCAGTGAAGATCACTTTACAGCAATCTTCACTGCTGCATCTGACCCTGCAGCCGCTGAACCAGTTGCCTGCCGCTGGTCCCCGCGTGATCCCAGGTAACTGCCGCCGCATCCACAGCACCCGCACTTCGCCGTCATCTTCCCCCGCTCTGCCCCTACTATTCGTCGGTCAGTCCTGATCAGCCAATCGCAGCGGATAGGAGGAGGTGGCACCCTGCTACCTCACTCCTATCCTTCAGGATGGTCGGAGTGGTCTCTGACAGCTCCGATCATCCTTATTTTCCAGGCATCAGAGACCCGATCAGCCCGGAATCGCCGCAAATCGCCGATCTGAATCTCAGGACCCCCCCAGGCATTTGCAAGGGATGCCTGCTGAATGATTTCAGCAGGCATCTCGGTACCAGGGAGCAAGGGTGTACCTGTACGCCCTTCGTCCCTAAGGGGTTAAGTGACCCCTCGTTGGACTCCTGTTCACCCACACTATAACCCAGTGTATTGGGTTTAGTGTGTGTGAACAGGCTGACAGTTTTCCTTTAACCCCTTAAGGTCCAAGCGTTTTTCTGTTTTTGCACTTTAGTTATAACCCTTTCAATTTTGCACCTAAAAATCCATATGGTGGCTTATTTTCTGCGCCACCAATACTACTTTGCAGTGAGATCAGTCATTTTACCCAAAATCTACGGTGAAACGGGGAAAAAATTATTTTGCGATAAAATTGAAGGAAAAACTCAATTTTGTAAATTTTGGGGGCTTCCGTTTCTATGCAGTACATTTTTCGGTAAAATTAACACCTTATCATTATTCTGTAGGTCCATACCATTAAAATGATACCATAAATATATATATATATATATATATATATATATATATATATATATATATATACATATACATATACTGTATATATAGGTTTTATTTTGTCGTACTTTTGGAAAAAAAACATGCACGAAAATTTATACATTTAAAATTGTCCTCTTCTGACCCCTATAACTTTTTTTTTATTTTTCCACGTACGGGGCTATATGAGGGCTCATATTTTGTGCCGTGATCTGAAGTTTTAATTGGTACCATTTTGGTACCATTGTTTTGATCAGACTTTTTGACTGCTTTTTATAAAAAAATTTATGGTATAAAAAGTGACCACAAATACACTATTTTGGACTTTTGAATTTTTTTGAGCGTATGCCATTGACCGTGCGGTTTAATTAACAATATATTTTAATATCTAAGACATTTACACACGTGGCAATACCACATATGTTTATTTTTTATATGGAATTTAGGAAAAGGGGGGTGATTTTAAATTTTAATAAAGAAGGGGGTTAATGTGTGTGTTTAATTTTACACTTTTAGTCCACTTAGGGGACTATTAGGAGGAATCATTTGATTCCTCATACAGATCAATGTGGTTCCATAAAACCACATTAATCTGTGTGCTGGTCCTGACAGGCTTTATCATTGTCAGAGCCGCAGCAGGATGAGAGGTAAGCCTTCCGGCTACCTTAGCAGTGGATCGCCCCCCTGCGATAGCACTTTGGGGGGCGGGGGGGGGGGGGGGGGTGATCCACACTGGACCACCAGGGACGGGATAAAGACATCTTTAGACGCTGCTGTCAGCTATGACAGCGGCGATCTAAAGGGTAAATAGCCGTCCGCGATGATCACCGCATGTCTGCTATTAACGCCGGCCACCAGCTACAGGAAGCAGCTGGGGGCTGGCCGGTAAGATGCCACCTCGAGTCAGGAGCCTGCGCCATACCCAGTTAACAGCACATGGACAGGTATACCTGTCCATGCTCGTTATGGGGTTAAAATAGCTGTATGCACAAGACTGGGTAAAAAATGTACACTTAAGATGATGTGCCTGCTTCTACGTCGGGGTACACTCTATAAAACGTAGCTGACACTCTAAACAAGTAAATTCAGATGCAAAAACGATCCTTTACTATACTGCCTTGCAATGTTTCAGGTCTGGTATTGGAGCTTTTCTTTTTTAACACACTTTGAAGTGCAATGATATTAGTAATTTAAGGGTTTATCCAGGATTAGAAAAATAGTAATTTCTTCCTGAAACAGTATCACACCTGTCCTCAGTTTGTTTGTAGTATTGCAGTTTAGTTTTATTGAAGTGAATGGAGTCAAGTTGTAATATCACACACAACCTGAGGACAGGTGTAGTGCTGTTTTTGGAAGAAATGACTGTTTTTCTATTTCTGGATAATTCCTTTAACAGACTCCGTTAACAAGTTAACATAAGACTAACTGAGATTCATTTTATTTAGTATATAATATTAATTTTCCCAGTGGATCCCAGCACAGAACTGTAATACATTATAATGTTTTTACAATAAAGTGCCAAGCCAAAGATTTGGGGGGAATTTATAATTGTTGATGTAAAATAATAGTTTTTGTACACCTTTATTTTGTGTGGTGCTAATGTGTACTTGTGCCATATTTATCAAATGTTCACAGGGCATTTGATAAACTTAGCAATGGTACACATTTCACTTCAGTACACCATTTTCTATCGTTTATATGGCTTAGCAAAAATGTGTAACTTTTTAGATGTGCTTGTGAAATAATTTGCAACAATTTTAAAAATTCGCAGTTGATAAATCCCTGACCATTGCAAAAAAGCGAACCCTAATTTCGCTACTTTTTGACCTACTGCACAAAGATCTGCAACCTTTTACCACCAAAAATACAATGTAAAGCCGATGATAAATTCCCCCCATTGAACTGTACCATTTACTTGTGAGAGTTACTGCATATACATTTTTTCCATGGGAATACAGTACTTTACAATTCTATACCCACTGGGTTCTTGGAATACAGAGTTGCTAGAGTTTTATTACATTATTATAATTTATTAAGTTAGTATTAAACTAGAGATATTCTTCTTTTGTTGTATTTGGCTGGTTGACAATATTGAATATAGTTTTTTCCACCTTTCACTCTAATCGCGTCTGTATACAATATAATTCATATAGGTAATTTGTACATGATGAGTATACTCTTCAAGTGTAACCACATCTCCTCTGTAAATAGCAGACACTTTCTTTGTACAGCAGCAGTTAAAAGGAGTACTGCAGCCTTAGACAATTTATCCCCTATTCGCAGGATAGGGGATAAGTGTCTGATCGCGGGGGGTCCAAACGATGGGACCCCCTGCACTATACGGGGCCCCGGCGTGTCTGTTGACCTCTTAGTGAGGTAGACGACACAAGCATTAGCCACGCACAGCCACGGTAGTACCGGGTCCACATACAGGAGTCCCAGCGGTCGGACCCCCTGTGATCAGACACTTATCCCCTTTCCACAGGATTAGTTGTCTAAGGCTGCAGTACTTTAAAGAAACACTACCACCAAAACTCGTCTGGCCAGATACTACACTACAGGGTGGGCCATTTATATGGATACACCTTAATAAAATAGGAATGATTGGTGATATTAACTTCCTGTTTGTGGCACATTAGTATATGTGAGGGGGGAAACTTTTCAAGATGGGTGGTGACCATGGCGGCCATTTTGAAGTCGGACATTTTGTATCCAACTTTTGTTTTTTCAATAGGAAGAGGGTGTGACACATCAAACTAATTGGGAATTTCACAAGAAAAACAATGATGTGTGTTACGCCGAGCGCTCCGGGTCCCCGCTCCTCCCCGGAGCGCTCGCTTCACTCCCTCCGCTGCAGCGCTCCGGTCACGTCCTCTGACCCGGGGCGCTGCGATCCTGCTGCCAGCCGGGATGCGATTCGCGATGCGGGTAGCGCCCGCTCGCGATGCGCACCCCGGCTCCCCTACCTGACTCGCTCCCCGTCTGTTCTGTCCCGGCGCGCGCGGCCCCGCTCCCTAGGGCGCGCGCGCGCCGGGTCTCTGCGATTTAAAGGGCCACTGCGCCGCTGATTGGCGCAGTGGTTCCAATTAGGGTTTTCACCTGTGCACTTCCCTATATTACCTCACTTCCCTTGCACTCCCTTGCCGGATCTTGTTGCCTTAGTGCCAGTGAAAGCGTTCCTTGTGTGTTCCTTGCCTGTGTTTCCAGACCTTCTGCCGTTGCCCCTGACTACGATCCTTGCTGCCTGCCCCGACCTTCTGCTACGTCCGACCTTGCTTCTGCCTACTCCCTTGTACCGCGCCTATCTTCAGCAGCCAGAGAGGTGAGCCGTTGCTAGTGGATACGACCTGGTCACTACCGCCGCAGCAAGACCATCCCGCTTTGCGGCGGGCTCTGGTGAAAACCAGTAGTGGCTTAGAACCGGTCCACTAGCACGGTCCACGCCAATCCCTCTCTGGCACAGAGGGTCCACTACCTGCCAGCCGGCATCGTGACAGTAGATCCGGCCATGGATCCCGCTGAAGTTCCTCTGCCAGTTGTCGCTGACCTCACCACGGTGGTCGCCCAGCAGTCACAACAGATAGCGCAACAAGGCCAACAGCTGTCTCAACTGACCGTTATGCTACAACAGTTGCTACCACAGCTTCAGCAGTCATCTCCTCCGCCAGCTCCTGCACCTCCTCCGCAGCGAGTGGCCGCTCCTGGGATACGCTTATCCTTGCCGGATAAATTTGATGGGGACTCTAAGTTTTGCCGTGGCTTTCTTTCCCAATGTTCCCTGCATCTGGAGATGATGTCGGACCTGTTTCCCACTGAAAGGTCTAAGGTGGCTTTCGTAGTCAGTCTTCTGTCCGGAAAAGCCCTGTCATGGGCCACACCGCTCTGGGACCGCAATGACCCCGTCACTGCCTCTGTACACTCCTTCTTCTCGGAAATCCGAAGTGTCTTTGAGGAACCTGCCCGAGCCTCTTCTGCTGAGACTGCCCTGTTGAACCTGGTCCAGGGTAATTCTTCCGTTGGCGAGTATGCCGTACAATTCCGTACACTTGCTTCAGAATTGTCCTGGAATAATGAGGCCCTCTGCGCGACCTTCAAAAAAGGCCTATCCAGCAACATTAAAGATGTTCTGGCCGCACGAGAAATTCCTGCTAATCTACATGAACTTATTCACCTAGCCACTCGCATTGACATGCGTTTTTCTGAAAGGCGTCAGGAACTCCGCCAAGATATGGACTCTGTTCGCACGAGGCGTTTCGTCTCCTCGGCTCCTCTCTCCTCTGGTCCCCTGCAATCTGTTCCTGTGCCTCCCGCCGTGGAGGCTATGCAGGTCGACCGGTCTCGCCTGACACCTCAAGAGAGGACACGACGCCGTATGGAGAACCTCTGCCTGTACTGTGCTAGTACCGAACACTTCCTGAGGGATTGTCCTATCCGTCCTCCCCGCCTGGAAAGACGTACGCTGACTCCGCACAAAGGTGAGACAGTCCTTGATGTCTACTCTGCTTCTCCACGTCTTACTGTGCCTGTGCGGATGTCTGCCTCTGCCTTCTCCTTCTCTACAGTGGCCTTCTTGGACTCTGGATCTGCAGGAAATTTTATTTTGGCCTCTCTCGTCAACAGGTTCAACATCCCAGTGACCAGTCTCGCCAGACCCCTCTACATCAATTGTGTAAATAATGAAAGATTGGACTGTACCATACGTTTCCGCACGGAGCCCCTTCTTATGAGCATCGGATCTCATCATGAGAGGATTGAACTTTTGGTCCTCCCCAATTGCACCTCGGAGATTCTCCTTGGACTTCCCTGGCTTCAACTTCATTCCCCAACCCTGGATTGGTCCACTGGGGAGATCAAGAGTTGGGGGTCCTCTTGTTCCAAGAACTGTCTAAAACCGGTTCCCAGTAACCCTTGCCGTAACTCTGTGGTTCCTCCAGTAACCGGTCTCCCTAAGGCCTATATGGACTTCGCGGATGTTTTCTGCAAAAAACAAGCTGAGACTCTACCTCCTCACAGGCCTTATGATTGCCCTATCGACCTCCTCCCGGGTACTACTCCACCCCGGGGCAGAATTTATCCTCTCTCTGCCCCAGAGACTCTTGCCATGTCCGAATACGTCCAGGAGAATCTAAAAAAGGGCTTTATCCGTAAATCCTCCTCTCCTGCCGGAGCCGGATTTTTCTTTGTGTCCAAAAAAGATGGCTCCCTACGTCCTTGCATTGACTACCGCGGTCTTAATAAAATCACGGTTAAGAACCGCTACCCCTTACCCCTCATCTCTGAACTCTTTGATCGCCTCCAAGGTGCCCACATCTTCACTAAATTGGACTTAAGAGGCGCCTATAACCTCATCCGCATCAGAGAGGGGGACGAGTGGAAAACGGCATTTAACACCAGAGATGGACACTTTGAGTATCTGGTCATGCCCTTTGGACTGTGTAATGCCCCTGCCGTCTTCCAAGACTTTGTCAATGAAATTTTTCGTGATCTGTTATACTCCTGTGTTGTGGTATATCTGGACGATATCCTAATTTTTTCTGCCAATCTAGAAGAACACCGCCAGCATGTCCGTATGGTTCTTCAGAGACTTCGTGACAACCAACTCTATGCCAAAATTGAGAAATGTCTGTTTGAATGCCAATCTCTTCCTTTTCTAGGATATTTGGTCTCTGGCCAGGGACTACAGATGGATCCAGACAAACTCTCTGCCGTCTTAAATTGGCCACGCCCCTCCGGACTCCGTGCTATCCAACGCTTTTTGGGGTTCGCCAATTATTACAGGCAATTTATTCCACATTTTTCTACCATTGTGGCTCCTATCGTGGCTTTAACCAAGAAAAATGCTGATCCCAAGTCCTGGCCTCCTCAAGCAGAAGACTCCTTTAAACGACTCAAGTCTGCCTTTTCTTCGGCTCCCGTGCTCTCCAGACCTGACCCTTCCAAACCCTTCCTATTGGAGGTTGATGCCTCCTCAGTAGGAGCTGGAGCTGTTCTTCTACAAAAAAATCCTTCCGGGCATGCTGTCACTTGTGGTTTTTTCTCTAGGACCTTCTCTCCAGCGGAGAGGAACTACTCCATCGGGGATCGAGAGCTTCTAGCCATTAAATTAGCACTTGAGGAATGGAGGCATCTGCTGGAGGGATCAAGATTTCCTGTTATTATCTACACCGACCACAAGAACCTCTCCTACCTCCAGTCGGCCCAACGGCTGAATCCTCGCCAGGCCCGGTGGTCTCTGTTCTTTGCCCGATTTAATTTTGAGATTCACTTTCGTCCTGCCGATAAGAACATTAGGGCCGATGCTCTCTCTCGTTCCTCGGATGCCTCAGAAGTTGATCTCCCTCCGCAACACATCATTCCACCTGACTGCCTGATCTCCACTTCTCCTGCCTCCATCAGGCAGACTCCTCCAGGAAAGACCTTTGTTTCTCCACGCCAACGCCTCGGAATCCTCAAATGGGGTCACTCCTCCCATCTCGCAGGTCATGCGGGCATCAAGAAATCTGTGCAACTCATCTCCCGCTTCTATTGGTGGCCGACTCTGGAGACGGATGTTGGGGACTTTGTGCGAGCCTGCACTATCTGTGCCCGGGATAAGACTCCTCGCCAGAAGCCCGCTGGTTTTCTTCATCCTCTGCCTGTCCCCGAACAGCCTTGGTCTCTGATTGGTATGGATTTTATTACTGATTTACCCCCTTCCCGTGGCAACACCGTTATTTGGGTGGTCGTTGATCGATTCTCCAAAATGGCACATTTCATCCCTCTTCCTGGTCTTCCTTCTGCGCCTCAGTTGGCTAAACAATTTTTTGTACACATTTTTCGTCTTCACGGGTTGCCTACGCAGATTGTCTCGGATAGAGGGGTCCAATTCGTGTCTAAATTCTGGAGGGCTCTCTGTAAACAACTCAAGATTAAATTAAATTTTTCCTCTGCATATCATCCCCAGTCCAATGGACAAGTAGAAAGAATTAACCAGATCCTGGGTGATTATTTGCGACATTTTGTTTCCTCCCGCCAGGATGACTGGGCAGATCTCCTTCCATGGGCCGAATTTTCGTATAACTTCAGGGTCTCTGAATCTTCCTCCAAATCCCCATTTTTCGTGGTGTACGGCCGTCACCCTCTTCCCCCCCTCCCTACCCCCTTGCCCTCTGGTCTGCCCGCTGTGGATGAAATTTCTCGTGACCTTTCCATTATATGGAGAGAGACCCAAAATTCTCTCTTACAGGCTTCTTCACGCATGAAGAGGTTCGCGGATAAGAAAAGAAGAGCTCCCCCCGTTTTTTCCCCTGGAGACAAGGTATGGCTCTCCGCTAAATATGTCCGCTTCCGTGTCCCTAGCTACAAGTTGGGACCACGCTATCTTGGTCCTTTCAAAATTTTGTGTCAAATTAATCCTGTCTCTTATAAACTTCTTCTTCCTCCTTCTCTTCGTATCCCTAATGCCTTTCACGTCTCTCTTCTCAAACCACTCATCCTCAACCGTTTTTCTCCCAAATCTGTTCCTCCCACTCCTGTTTCCGGCTCCTCGGACGTCTTCTCGGTCAAGGAAATTTTGGCTGCCAAAAAGGTCAGAGGGAAAAATTTTTTTTTAGTAGACTGGGAGGGTTGTGGTCCTGAAGAGAGATCCTGGGAACCTGAGGACAACATCCTTGACAAAAGTCTGCTCCTCAGGTTCTCAGGCTCCAAGAAGAGGGGGAGACCCAAGGGGGGGGGTACTGTTACGCCGAGCGCTCCGGGTCCCCGCTCCTCCCCGGAGCGCTCGCTTCACTCCCTCCGCTGCAGCGCTCCGGTCACGTCCTCTGACCCGGGGCGCTGCGATCCTGCTGCCAGCCGGGATGCGATTCGCGATGCGGGTAGCGCCCGCTCGCGATGCGCACCCCGGCTCCCCTACCTGACTCGCTCCCCGTCTGTTCTGTCCCGGCGTGCGCGGCCCCGCTCCCTAGGGCGCGCGCGCGCCGGGTCTCTGCGATTTAAAGGGCCACTGCGCCGCTGATTGGCGCAGTGGTTCCAATTAGGGTTTTCACCTGTGCACTTCCCTATATTACCTCACTTCCCTTGCACTCCCTTGCCGGATCTTGTTGCCTTAGTGCCAGTGAAAGCGTTCCTTGTGTGTTCCTTGCCTGTGTTTCCAGACCTTCTGCCGTTGCCCCTGACTACGATCCTTGCTGCCTGCCCCGACCTTCTGCTACGTCCGACCTTGCTTCTGCCTACTCCCTTGTACCGCGCCTATCTTCAGCAGCCAGAGAGGTGAGCCGTTGCTAGTGGATACGACCTGGTCACTACCGCCGCAGCAAGACCATCCCGCTTTGCGGCGGGCTCTGGTGAAAACCAGTAGTGGCTTAGAACCGGTCCACTAGCACGGTCCACGCCAATCCCTCTCTGGCACAGAGGGTCCACTACCTGCCAGCCGGCATCGTGACAATGTGCTTAGTTTTAACGTAACTTTATTATTTCATGATTTATTTACAAGTTTCTGACCACTTATAAAATGTGTTCAATGTGCTGCCCATTGTGTTGGATTGTCAATGCAACCCTCTTCTCCCACTCTTCACACACTGATAGCAACACCGCAGGAGAAATGCTAGCACAGGCTTCCAGTATCCGTAGTTTCAGGTGCTGCATATCTCGTATCTTCACAGCATAGACAATTGCCTTCAGATGACCCCAAAGATAAAAGTCTAAGGGGGTCAGATCGGGAGACATTGGGGGCCATTCAACTGGCCCACGACCAATCCACTTTCCAGGAAACTGTTCATCTAGGAATGCTCGAAGCTGACACCCATAATGTGGTGGTGCACCATCTTACTGGAAAAACTCAGGGAACGTGCCATCTTCAGTGCATAAAGAGGGAAACACATCATCATGTAGCAATTTTGCATATCCAGTGGCCTTGAGGTTTCCATTGATGAAGAATGGCCCCACTATCTTTACCACACCATACCATCAATTTTTGTGTTCCAACAGTCTTGGAGGGATCTATCCAATGTGGGTTAGTGTGAGACCAATAGCGGTGGTTTTGTTTGTTAACATCACCATTCACATAAGTTTGCCTCATCACTGAACAAAATCTTCTGCGTAAACTGTGGTCCTGTTCCAATTTTTGTTTTGCCCATTCTGCAGCACATGAAACTACAGATACTGGAAGCCTGTGCTAGCATTTCTCCTGCGGTGTTGCTATCAGTGTGTGAAGAGTGGGAGAAGAGGGTTGCATTGGCAATCCAACACAATGGGAAGCACATTGAACACATTTTATAAGTGGTCAGAAACTTGTAAATAACTCATGAAATAATAAAGTTACGTTAAAACCAATAAGTTTGATGTGTCACATGACCCTCTTCCTATTGAAAAAATAAAAGTTTGATTCAAAATGTCCAACTTCAAAATGGCCGCGCACCACCCATCTTGAAATGTTTCCCCCCCTCACATATACTAATGTGCCCCAAACAGGAAGTTAATATCACCAACCATTCCATTTTATTAAGGTGTATCCATATAAATGGCCCACCCTGTATATACACACACGCATACACATCCCAAGAGGGATTGCAGCAAGAAGGGCGGAAGTGAGCCCGGCCAGGCTTCAGATGACGTTGCACCTGCCAGGCCACTCCCCCTTCCTCCCTCGCATGCAGCAGAAGAAATGTGCAGCCTTAGTGAGGGGGAAAAAGATATTTATGATAATTTATAAGTTGAAATAAAGGCAGGGATAGCGTTAGTGAGTGTCAGGGACAGATTGGCGGGGAGGGGCTTTATGGACAGTTTAGTTGATGATAGGTACGATAGTTTGGTCCCTTTTTATTACACACTTCTAAATCTTTAGTGAATGAATGTCATCTACCCTAAAAAAATTCTGAGAAGCCCTAAGCAGAAAGAGTTTCACCTGAAAAGAAGCCAAATCAGGACCTCACTAGAAGCAGTAATTGCATTCAATCACTTTTCAGACGGCACTGGGAGGATAGTCACCTGTACCCATTTGCTGTTGCTAGATGGCTGTACTTTTCCTTAAGAAAATGTAGTTTGCAGGTCAAAGATTTCTTCAAACTGTTTACTTTCTCTAAATAAGCTCATAGTGACATATTACCTTTTGATTGGTGGGGATCCTGGTGTTTGAGACCTCCACTGATCTCTAAAATGATGGGATAGAGGACAGCTGAGCACTTTCGCTCCTTTGTAAAATTATTATTCAAAGGTTTTAGCAGTGGAGGTCAAAGATTATTATTCAAAGGTTTTAGCAATGGGTATCCATTAAGGCTATATCCACATGCAATGGATTTCATCTGTTGTATTCTCAAATCTGCATGTAGAGATTTTGTCTACTGCAAAAAACAGTGAAATCAGTAGAAATCTAAACAAATCTATAAGACATGCTGTAGGATGTCCCCATGCAGATTTTTTCTCAGCTGTGTAAGTATGGATTTTTCTGTGAAGATTGCTGTTTACAGGGAACAAGTCACTTTCACGATGCCTAAACTACAAGTCAACAGGATTGTCACCTGATGGCTTCTTCCAACCCCCCGGCCTTGATTGATAGATCTATTTATATATCCAAACAAACAGAGCTCTATCAATGCCAGTGAGAAGTGGAGAAGCCACTGGGGACCATCCTAATGACTTGTGGTTCAGCAGCATAAAAGTAATGATAGGTTCCCTTTAAATCTGCAACATAATCTGTTAAGGAATTCAAAGCTTCTGACTCCTGACCAAACCCAGAAATCCTGTTTTAGGGCAGGGGCACATCCGCAGCATAGCAGGAAATACGCCATTATGAGCGGACACACACGGCTACCAGGAACAGCCGGAAGCTTGGTCTGCAGTCCCTCTGTGACTGTTGCCGCATTTCATGCTGCGGATGCACCTAAAGTCACCCTGCCCTTATGCAATTATACAGTTTATGCTGTCTTCATGTACATCTATTTGCAGCTATTTTGTATTTTACTGTTCCATAATTTAGCCTGTGTGCATGAGGCATAAGACTTTAGAGTAATAAACAATATACAACTTTTCTATGGGAAGGGAAGATATATGAATTTAAAGTTTAAAACATAACATCAGTCCATCAGCAAGAGGTAGTATACTTAGGAAAACACGAGCATCACGTAAGATGGCTTCATTCATCTGCTGTAAGCTTTGCACCTTATCTGTCAATGAGTTACTTTTTAGAACAGCTCCATTGCACAGCACCTGTTAAATAATAATATTTTGATTAATATTTCACATCTTAGAAAGTAAACTATACAATACAGTATACCAGATAATAAACATAAGTGCATCTCTTGTAATAAAAATACAGACAGAGGGGATGTTTAACAGCCTTTTAATTTCTTAGCAAATCTTACACTGGTTCTAACTTTCTTGATGAACTGTTGACAGATCAGCTTTGTAGACGGAGTATTATCATAGACTAATTTTTTATTTCCACAATAAGCTTTCGGATTTACATCTGGACTGTTTGCTGACTATGTAATTGAGTGAATATTTCTTTCCTGAAAAAAGGCTTTAACGCTCTTTGGCAAGATTATTCTTATCCTCACCAAACCTATTTTCTATCAATAGAAGGAGAAACTGTATACACACTCTGGTCCTCCACCTGATATGCAACCCCATATGATAAATGAGTGGAGAAATCTGACGTATTATTTAAATGGGATCCTGGGACTTGTAGTTGGAGGGTGAACTCTAACAAAAGAATATTAACTTCTGCTTTGAGTGTTCTACTCTTACAGTCTGACATATTCCTAAGGCTAGAATTCCACTGAGATTTTTTCCCCCGAGCAAAAACGCCAGGAAAAATTGCCAGGAAAACTGCCACAAATTTTCCTTGCATGTTAGCAGTTTTTCTGGCTTTTTTTTTTTTTTGACATTATTTCTGGTGTGTGGAAATAGCCAGTTTTGTCCCCTATGACAGTTTTCTCACTGTCTTCAGGTACCACTCTGTGGGTCGGATGCTGAGCGCCCGGTCCACAGAGTGTAAGGAGATGGAGTGATGTATAGCATCACTACTCACCTCCCCCGGCCGTATAGTATACAGGGGGTACCCTTGCATACTATACAGGAGCCGAGAATCCTGTCATTATACTGACAGGACTACCAGCTCCTATAGCCGTTTGGGCAGTATACAGTATATACAGCTATCTATAGATAGCTGTATATAGTGTATAAAGAAGACGAGTTCCACTTACCTTCCTCGCTCCCTGTCCCCGCCGGGTCAGTGTAGCTCCGCCCCTAGTGATGACGTCATTGGGGGGGCGGAGCTACAGAAGGGAACCAGGCAAGTAAATCTGAAGCTATGTTCACATTGTCCGTTTTGTATAATGTGAACAGACCCTTCTGGCAGTGTCTACCCAGACAGGGAGACTACAGCTGTTGCTAAACTACAACTCCCAGCATGCCCAGACAGCCAAAGGCTGTCTGGGCATGCTGGGAGTTGTAGTATTGCTCCAATTGGTGGCTCCCTGTTTGGGTAGACATTGCATCATGGGTGCTCTCCCCAGCAGACAGCGCCAAAAATGTCATAACCAATTTTTTGTGTTTTTTTTCCTTCTCGTTTCAGATCCGTGTATGCAGAGGATTACGGCGGAATTGATGGATTACGGCGGATTAATTTTTTCTTCTTTTAATAAAATGGTTAACGAGGGCTGTGGGGGAGTGTTTTTTTTAAATAAAATAATTTTTCTAATGTGTTGTATTTTTTATTATTGAATTTTCAGGCTTAGTAGTGATAGCCGGTCTTATTGACGGAATCCATTACTAAGCCAGGGCTTAGCGCTAGCCCCAAAAACAGCTAGCGCTAACCTCCAATTATTACCCCGGTACCCACCGCCACAGGGGTGCTGGGAAGAGCCGGTACCAAGAGGCCCGGAGCGTCAAAAATGGCGCGCCTGGGCATAGGCGGTAACTTAGGCTGGGGAGGGCCAGTAACAATGGTCTTCGCCCACCCTGGTAACGTCAGGCTGTTTGGTTGGTATTGTGATGAGAATGAAAATATGGGGAACCCTATGCGTTTTTTTTAAAATGTATTTATTTAAATAAAAAAAACAAAAAAACGTATAGGGTTCCCCGTATTTTCCTTCTCAGCACACTATCAACCAAACAGCAACAGCCTGACGTTACCAGGAGGGGCGAGGACCATTGTTACTGGCCTTCCCCAGCCTAAATAACGCCAGCCTGTTACCGCCTAGGCCCAGGAGCGCCATTTTTGACGCTCCGGGCCTGTTGGTACCGGCTCTTCCCGGCACCCCTGTGGCGGTGGGTACCGGGGTAATAATTGGGGGTAGCGCTAAGCCCTGGTTTAGTAATGGATTCCGTCAGTAAGACCGGCTTCCACTACTAAGCCTGAAAATTCAATTAAAAAAAACAAAACACATTGGAAAAAATATTTTATTTTAAAAAACACTCCTCCACAGCCCTCGTTAACCATTTTATTAAAGTAAAAAAAAACTTAATCTGCCGTAATCCATCGAATCCACCGTAATCCTCTGCATACACAGATCTGAAACGAGAAGAAAAAAAATTGGTTGTGACATTTTTGGCGCTGTCCGCTGGGGAGAGCACCCATGATGCAATGTATACCCAAACATGGAGCCATCAATTGGTGCAAAACTACAACTCCCAGCATGCCCAGACAGCCTTTGGCTGTCTGGGCATGCTGGGAGTTGTAGTTCAGCAACAGCTGTAGTCTCCCTGTCTGGGTAGACACTGCCAGAAGGGTCTGTTCACATTATACAAAACGGACAATGTGAACAGAGCTTCAGATTTACTAGCCTGGTTCCCTTCTGTAGCTCCGCCCCCTAACAACATCATCACTAGGGGCAGAGCTACACGGACCTGCCCGGGACTCGAGGGAAGTAAGCGGACTTCGTCTTCTGTATACACTATATACAGCTATCTATTGATAGCTGTATATAGTGTATACCGCCCAAAGGGTTAACCTACACTGTCCAGCAGTGTAAGTTAACTCTTTACTTGCTGGGCTTGCGCATAGCGCACAGCTCAGCAAGGGGTTAAGTGAGCCAGCAATGTGTATACTGTATACACATTGCAGACTCACTGTAAGTTCTTGTTGGGCAGTAGGTATACGATGTATACCTATGGCTCAGCATCAGCTGATCTCCCGGCTCTGTAGCCTTGAGAACAGCTGATCCTGACAGTCACATCAGGAGGATCGCAGCGGGTGTCAGGAGGAGTGACATACGCTGTGATCTGGCCCTTACTGCAGGTACTACTACTCCCAACATAGAGCATTAATAGACATATCGCAGCGAGTGTAACCTTTGACACCTGCTGCGATCTGTCTATTAATGCAGGTACTACAGCTCCCAGCAAGGAGCAGAGTGTACTCCATGTTGGGAGTAGTAGTACTTGTAGTTAAGGAAAGATCACTGCAGGTATCACTCCTGACACCCGCTGTGATCCTTCTGTATAATGTATAGATGCAGTGGCCGCTCTTCTATGGTCCCCTGCACTGCCATATATATACACATCTTCCTATTTCTCACAGAGAGCTGTGATTGGCTGGAACCATCTGGCCAATCACAGCTCTGCGGGAAATATGAATAGGTGTGTATATACGGCAGTGCAGGGAACCATTGAAGAGCGGCCGCCGCATCTATACATTATACAGGAGGATGGCAACAAACCCTGGCGATCTGTCAATAATCACAGGTAACTACTACTCCCATCATGGAACAGTGTGTTCCATGCTGGGAGTAGTAGTACTACCTAAAAAAAAAAAAAAAGGGAAACACACACACCCTACATTTTTATTATTGTTGGCTACATTTTTAGTGCTTTACCCGCTCACATAAATTGATCCCTGTTTAAAAATTAATAAACATTTCGTAATAAAAGAGATACATTTCATTAGATACAATTTTTTCCATCACTACTGTATCTTTTTTATTATTTTTTTTATGGTACCCTACGAAATTTTAATAAAAAAGGTATCTCCATAATTTTTTTGGGATCGCTAAAGTCCAAAAAAGAATAAAAACCGCCTGCAAAAACGCAAAATTTTAAACTAACATGGCGTTTTTCTTGGCGTTCTTGCTCTCCCATAGAATTCTATGGGAGGAAAAAGTCACGATTTCAGGGCAAAACACGCCAAACTAGGTTTTTTCGGGCCATTTGAAAATCCAGCAATCCCGATATGGCTGAAAAATGCCAAAAGGATAAAAAAAAAACGCCAAACTGAAAAACGCCAAGTGAATCTGGCATTTTGCAGTTTACTATTGACTTGCAGCTAACATCTGGATGCGGCGTTTTTACACTGAAAAAACGCCCTGCAGGAAAATTGGCGTTTATGACGTTTTTGCAAAAAAAACCTCAGTGTAGTTCCAGCCTTAGTCTACCTGTATATTTTCTCTTCATAATTTTCCCATTTCGTTTATACTTTGTTTTTTATTTAACTTAGATGGCTTAAAAGTAGACCGGGCAGAAAGATGCATAAGATCTATCACAGTGGCAGATGCTATGGGATACATTTTGCACCAGAATTCTGGAGCATTTTAAGTCATGCCCCATTTTATCTAAGTAATGTCCTCTTTCTAGACCCTTTTCAAAACTGTCTAGTAATGCGCAAAAGCTGTCTACAACAAATGACAAATTTTACGCAAGGCATGTATGCCTTTTTTGTGCAACTCAAGCCCTTTTTCTGAAGCATTTATTAAATCTACAACATTGTCTTGTGTGGACATCCTCTAAGGCTCCTTTCACACTAGTTCCGTCGCATGTTCTGTCACGATTTTCGGCAAAAAACGGCCGTTACAAAACCCCTGACGGCTGAGACTAAATTGCATTGCAGCCTATGGGGTTTTGTAAATGCCCGTTTGCACCCTTATATGCCCGTAATTCATTACGGATGTTATACAGTAACGGGACATCGTGGCGGGAAAATTACTGCATGCAGTAATTTTTCCGCCACAATGTCCCGTCACTGTATAACGTCCGTAATGAATTACGGGCATATACGGGTGCAAACGGGCAGTTACAAAATCCCATAGGCTGCAATGCGATTTAGTCTCGGCCGTCAGGGGTTTTGTAACGGCCGGTTTTCGCCGAAAATTGTGACAGAACTTCAATAACGGAGAAATCACTAGTGTGAAAGGAGCCTTAGGCAAAGCGGTGTGGACATTTGCTAAGGCAAGTTCCACTTGACAGTAATATGTATTACAGATGCAGATCCAGGCCTAACTGTGGGCCTAATGACTTGACTTATAGGATCATTGGGGGTGATTTATCAAAACCCGCGTAAAGGAAAAGTTGGCAAAAGCAACTGATCAGATTTTCTTTTTTGAAAATTAAAGAAGCAAACTGGTTGCTATGGGCAACTGCTACACTTTTCCTCTGCACAGGATTTGATAAATCTCCCCTATTGCAATAACATTTTTGCCAGGGGCTGTATTATGCACAGAATGAACAATTACTTACCCCATCTATGGCTAGTACTCCTTTGCTCTTCAACAGGCGCAGACATTTCTCATAGCATTTTCTGCACTTTGTTTGACCAGCCATATTTATAAAGATTAGGTCAAATGTCTCAGCTTCCCCGGCAGACAGTAAGTCATCTAGACAAAAGAGAGGTAAATAGAAGGAATTAGGGTACGTTCATACGAGCTGATTGCCTGTGGAATTTCCGCAGCGTATTTTGCTACCATTGATTTCAATGGGCCTAATGGAAATTCTGCAAATCTGCCTCTATTGCGAATGTTCTGCTGACCCAATGAAATCAATGGTAGCAAAATAGTACGCTGCGGAAATTCCGCAAGTAATCCGCCGGTGTGAACGTACCGTTAGATTAGAATTAAATAACTTGACTGTTATGCTTAGGTTTATATTTATCCAATCTATCTTTGTTAATATACTCCTACTTCTTAATCTTTGCTTATAGTTTGGCGTTACAGAAATGCCCTAATTATACAAAATTGTGCCCTTTACAAGGGGGAGGGAAGTCAGGCTATCTTCACACATTTTTCCCCTTTTTGGTTTTAAAATGGCCATAGAACAGAGCTCAGAGAATGGGAAAAAGCTGCATTTTTAACTATTGAGTTCTACTGCACACACAATCATTTTACATCCAAATTTTTTTTTGTAGTCAGGATTTTCAGCTATTAAAAATTGGCCTTTTATGCAAAAGCTAATTATTTCTTCCCAGATGTTTTTCATGGAAAATAGCAGTTTTGTTTTCAACAGATTAAAATACTAGCTAAGGGCTCCCTCATATGAGTGATTTATTTACAGGCTTAGGCTTGTTTTTTAGGGGAAACTTGTTTTTTTTCGGCCAAAAAACGCTGCGGCCAGATGTTAGCTGTAAATCAAAAAGAAATCGCAAAACTATTTTTCTACTTGGCGTTTTTTCCACTTTGGCGTTTTTTAAATCCTTTTGGTGTTTTTTCGGCTTCTTGGCGGTTTTGCAAAATCGCAGCATGTTAAGCCTATTTTTCCTGAAATCATGGCGTTTTTCTCCCATCGAAGTCTATGGGAGTAAAAAAAACACCATGTGGGTTTTAACTTTGGCGTTTTTTCAGGCGGTTTTTATTATCTTTTGGACTTTAGTGATACAAAAAAGTGATGGAGATACCTTTTTTAATAAAATTTCGTAGGGTGCTATTAAAAAATAATAATGGGATTAGTGAGGGATGGGAGTAGTAGCACCTGCAGTTAAGGACAGATCACAGAGGGTATCACTCCTGACATCTGCTGTGATCGTCCTATCTATTGCAGAGATGCGGAGCGGCTTTCTCCTGTGCTCCGCATCTCTGCACTATACACCAGCTAGTGATATGAATAGAACATCGCTCATTCATATTTCCCTCTGAGAGCGGTGATTGGCTGCAACCATCCGGCCAATCCTCATTGTGGACGGAAAATATGAATGAATGATGTTTTATTCACATCACTGGCTGGAGTGTAGAGCAGAGATGTGAGCGCTGTATAGAGCCGCTCTGCATCTTTGCTATATTAAGGACGATCGCATCGGGTGTCAGGACTGACACCTGGGGTGATATGTCTATTAGTACAGGTACTACTACTCCCATCATGGAACAGTTTGTTCCATGCTGGGTGTAGTAGTACTACCTAAAAAATAAATAAACAAATAGAGAAAAAAAAGTGAAGCACACACACACACTTTATGAAAAATTAATTAAAAGTTTATTATAAAAAATAAAAATTTCCTTAAATACATTTTTCCCATCCCTACTGCATATTTATTTTTTTTTGGTACCCAACACATTTACAAAAAAACGCCAAAGGGGCCAAAAATGCTATTTCAACTCATATGCAAAAACGGCAGAAAAAAACGCCAGGAAAAAACATCAGACGCAGGAAATTGCACTGGCGTTTTTTCAGGCTTTTTTTAAGAGAAAAAAAGCACAGGCTCCCTCACTGTCTGCTGAGTGAAGAAAAGGGGGGTAGAGTGGCAGAAGCACACTGTTGCCATGACTGCGCAGGAGAGAGAAGATATAATGGAGGATTTATTTGTTTAAAAAGTAAGTGTCCCTGCATGTATATATATATATATATATATATATATATGTGTAAGTGGATATACAGTACAGACCAAAAGTTTGGCCACACCTTCTCATTCAAAGAGTTTTCTTTATTTTCATGACTATGAAAATTGTAGATTCACACAGAAGGCATCAAAACTATGAATTAACACATGTGGAATTATAGACATAACAAAAAAGTGTGAAACAACTGAAAATATGTCATATTCTAGGTTGTTCAAAGTAGCCACCTTTTGCTTTGATTACTGCTTTGCATACTCTTGGCATTCTCTTGATGAGCTTCAAGAGGTAGTCACCTGAAATGGTCTTCCAACAGTCTTGAAGGAGTTCCCAGAGATGCTTAGCACTTGTTGGCCCTTTTGCCTTCATTGGGTTCAGGTCTGGTGACTGTGGAGGCCAGGTCATCTGGTGCAGCACCCCCTCACTTTCCTTCTTGGTCAAATAACCTGGAGGTGTGTTTGGGGTCATTGTCCTGTTGAAAAATAAATGATGGTCCAACTAAACGCAAACCGGATGGAATAGCATGCCGCTGCAAGATGCTGTGGTAGCCATGCTGGTTCAGTATGCCTTCAATTTTAAATAAATCCCCAACCGTGTCACCAGCAAAGCACCCCCACATCATCACACCTCCTCCTCCATGCTTCATGGTGGGAACCAGGCATGTAGAGTCCATCCGTTCACCTTTTCTCCATCGCACAAAGACACGGTGGTTGGAACCAAAGATCTCATCAGACCAAAGCACAGATTTCCACTGGTCTAATGTCCATTCCTTGTGTTCTTTAGCCCAAACAAGTCTCTTCTGCTTGTTGCCTGTCCTTAGCAGTGGTTTCCTAGCAGATATTCTACCATGAAGGCTTCACACAGTCTCCTCTTAACAGTTCTAGAGATGTGTCTGCTGCTAGAACTCTGTGTGGCATTGACCTGGTCTCTAATCTGAGCTGCTGTTAACCTGCGATTTCTGAGGCTGGTGACTCTGATGAACTTATCCTCCGCAGCAGAGGTGACTCTTTGTCTTCCTTTCCTGGGGCGGTCCGCATGTGAGCAAGTTTCTTTGTCGCTCTTGATGGTTTTTGTGACTGTACTTGGGGACACATTCCACCTAGAATATGACATATTTTCAGTTGTTTCACACTTTTTTGTTATGTCTATAATTCCACATGTGCTAATTCATAGTTTTGATGCCTTCAGTGTGAATCTACAATTTTCATAGTCATGAAAATAAAGAAAACTCTTTGAATGAGAAGGTGTGTTCAAACTTTTGGTCTGTACTGTATATATGTATGTGTATATATCTGTGAATATATGAAGTGAATGTGTGTGTGTTAAAGGGGGACTACAATCATGCTTCCAGCTGTTGCAATACTACAACTCCCAGCATGCCTGCACAGCCAAATTATGTGTGGGCATGCTGGGAGTTGTGGTTTTGCAACAAGTGGAGGAACACAGCCTGCAGCAACACTGCTGAAAATCACTTTTACCAATCATATGCCTCCAGCTGTTGCAAAACTACAACTCATAGGATGCGTGGGTATGCTGGGAGCTGCAGTTTTTCAAAAGCTGTAGGCACACAGTGTGTGTGTGTATATAGCATAAAACCAGAAAGGAAAGGGTTACCACTCCCAGAGCAGTGAGGGAGGGGGAGTGGTCATCAAGTACTTTCACTTTGCAATCACTTATTGCAAACATTATCAGAATGAGATACTGAGCAACATATAACAGTTTAGCTTTTTATGGGTGATCTGACAGGTACGCTTTAATTATCACAGGTATAACTTGTTTCTTTTCAGTTATTTACATGTCAAAAAAATTAATTTTTTTAGCATGTATTGGAACCTTTTTTGGGGACATAAATGTTAAAAGAAAAAAAGGTCTGCTTTAGGGCAATAAAAAAACATTCAGAAAGTACTCCTCAGTGTGTAACAGTCACACATAGGCTATGTTCACACGGGCATTCATTGTGTGGAATGTCTGTTGCAAAATACTGCCGCACGTCCCGCACATTTGATAAATTCAGCAGGTGCTAGGATAAAATGCGAACGCTGGAATCAGAATTTCCGCGGCAGAAACATCTGAAGCAGAAATTAGGCCATGTGAACAGTAAAGCAGAATCCCATAGAATATTCCATGCGGACATTCCGCACAAGTTCCACCCTTAAGGCCATGTTCACACGTTGGAATTCCTGTGCCGGATTCCGCATTGGAGATTCTGCTGAATTCAATGGGATTCTGCTGCGCTGTGCACACGGCAGAATTTCCGCCCCATTTGTTTTCGGCACAAAAATTCAGTTTTCCATGTCCGCAGAAAGAATGAACCTGTTCATTCTTTCTGCGGACTCCACACTTATGTGCAGTCCTAGCACCGGCATGTTTATGCCGGCACCCGCACTTTGCGGAATGTCCCAACAAAGATTCTCCTTGCGGACATTCTACCATGTGAACATGGCTGTGAACATTTGATGTGCAGGATTTGAAGCGGTGTTCAGTCATTTAGTAACTTTACATTGAAATCTGCAGCAGAAAATTCTGCGTATCAAATCTGCACAGAATACTGTATGTGTGACTACACCCTTTAAGTGCAAAATTACCATTTTGCCATAAAAGTGCCATGTAAATATACAGCAAGGGTGGGTTTACATGTTGCAGAGAAAAGTACATCTGAAAGGATACTGACATGCGAGTCAGCACGGTTTTCAGCCTATATGCAGTTAAACTGTTAATGGCCATATGGTCAACTAGAGGCTGGGTGGTTTTACAACAGTGTAGTAAGGTTGCTTTCTTGAGACCGTAGTACGGTCAACTGGGAGTTGCAGCCATACAACAAACACAAAATGTAATGGTTTTAAAGGGAACCTGTAATTTTTAGTTGTTCTGCCCTTATCAAGGGTAGGATAAATAAAATTACAGGTTCCCTTTTTGGGTACGTTCCCACCTGGCATATAAACTGCGTATCCCTCGCTCACCATACACACAAGGCTACGTGTGTAGTGCATTTTGGAGGTGGAGCTGCGAGTCACAGTCATGCGGGGATACACGGCTCCGCCTCCAAAACTCACTGCACACATAGGGCTGCTGCAGGAATGCCTTGTGTGTATGGTGGGAGGGATATGCAGCGTATTTCCCGCTGCTGCTGATTTTGCATATTTTGAGGGATACACTGCGTATACGCCAGGTGGGAACGTACCCTTAAGCTTGTGTGAAACTGGACTTTAGCTGCAATACAGCGCAGCCATGAGCAAACTGCTTGAAGTTCCATTCAGTTAGAAAAAGGTGCTGACTTGCATGACAGTATGGTTCCAGCTGCCAGAGGGGTAAAATATGTCTCAGCTGATCAGTAAATAAGGAGCAAGTCACCTGTGAGTGATTTATTTACCCATTGTTTCTTCTTCAGATTTTACTTCTAACTGAATCCTATCATCTACACCAGCCTGCAAACAGAGGTAGGACAAAAAAGAAAGGTACAGTTATTTCCCGAGAGTAACAGTAAGCACCAAGGGGGAAGATTTATCAAAATCTGTGCAGAGAAAAAGTGGAGCAGCTTACCGCTTTAAAGGGGTTATCCAGGAAAAAACTTTTTTATATATCAACTGGCTCCAGAAAGTTAAACAGATTTGTAAATTACTTCTATTAAAAAATCTTAATAATTTCAGTACTTATAAGCTGATAAAGTTGAGTTGTTCTTTTCTGTCTAAGTGCTCTCTGATGACACGTGTCTCGGGAACCGCCCAGTTTAGAAGCAAATCCCCATAGCAAACCTCTTCTACTCTGAAAGGATTAAGATTTTTTTAATAGAAGTAATTTACAAATCTGTTTAACTTTCTGGAGCCAGTTGATATATAAAAAAAAAAAAAAGTTTTTTCCTGGAATACCCCTTACATTTTTTAAAACACCTCTAAAAAATAAAAGAAGCAATCTGGTTGCTATGGACAACTAGTTGCTCCACCTTTTCTCTGTACAGATTTTGATAAGTCTCTCCCAAGGGTATAGTCTGTGATTATACTAATATGTTTGTTTGTTTTTTGATGCATGGTTAATGACTGTGCTGTTTTGCAAGTTAAACTACTGTGTACCTGCAGAATTATACAGACAGTAAGGGTATGTTCATGCAATAGAATTTCTGTGCGGGATTCCGCATGAGACGGCGCGTTTTCTTCACTACACCGGCATGTTGTACCAGAGGTCCACTGTCAGGGAATGTCTGTATGGAAGTTTTCTGTTCTGAACATTGCTAAATTCAGTCCCACCCTGTGAATAGGGGGACCCCACCCCTTTTAACAATCAATTTGAAAACAGGCTGACAACTATATGAAACTGTACCCCAACAACAGATTGTAAACAGTGGCAATGCACAGTAATATGTACGTAACTAATATATGGTGTTGGAAGTATATCACTGCACAATTCTTATATTTCCAAGTCTGGTTTAGGGCACTTCACACACATCATTATGCCTATGTTTTTTTTTTGTGAGAATGTCTACACACAGCATTGTGGTTTTTGATATGTTGCTGAGACATATCCAAGTCACATTACATATCACTCCTAAGCCTGCTGCGATCTCTTATTAAACTACAGTTGCGGGTAAAGAGGTACCCCACTGGGCAGCGTTCGGAATGCGAAATGTTCCGAATGGTGGCCAGTGGAGTACCCCTTTAAGTAGTAATCGCAGCAGGTGTCAGGAGTGAAACCCAGTGCGATCCAAACAATTGACATGTGTGGGCAACGTATCATCACATTATTATATTTTGATAATGAGAATAACCCTTAAAGGTTTTTTTTAATACATGGGTAAGAGTTCATTGTGTATTTCTGTGGAAAATGTAATGCAAAAATTCCAAGGTTAGGCAGTCAAAAACATGGCTGAAGGGTGGACCAAAATGGCTAAAGTTTTCAGCCCTTTTTCAACAAAAAAATCTCTTTTTCTTAGGTCTATATGTCTAAATTAGGTTGATAGGTTTATATTTTCAGCCATAACAAAAATGTGTGTGTGTATATAGCCTTATGCTAAGTATTTTTACTTTTTCATTTTTTGCAGTGCATGGCCTCATTTAACTGAATTAACTCTAATGAACAGCGGGGGGATGAGTTGTTGGTGCCATTTTCATTTCGCACCTTATGATGCAGGTTCTAGGGCCTTTCCCCCCAAAATTGTGTGTAATAGTACATGCATTATGCCTCATTATACAATGAATACAGTGTTCGTGTATCTCTGGCATTCCCATAGACAGTGCATAGAAGGGGCATGCTGACCACCGTCGCTCGGTGCAAGAGGTGCAGCCTGTAACTATCACTGAATCGCCATGGCCAGTAGCGCTTGTGATCTACTGATAATGGCAGGCTATACTTGAACTTGCCACTGTTTAAAGTGGCAAGTCCATGTCCCTCCAGCAATTTAGAATCAAACTGCTAGCCCTGTGTGAAATAGCAGCTTTAGGGTATGTTCACACTGTAGAATTCCGTGAGCTGAATTCCACCCAGTTAACATTACCATCAGTGTGAATGGGTCTTCCGGGAGACCCGTTCAAACTGAGGAATTTTAGCGGTTAACAATTCCACCGCTGAAATTATTCTGCGTAAAGGAGGAACATGTTCATTCTTTGCGAGGAAGTCCGTGAGCACTGCAAAGCCGTCAATGGTGACGGTGCAGTGCTGCGTGGTCCTACCGCCGGTGGCCGCTAGACGGAATTTCGCATTGTGAACGTTCCCTAAGGCTAGGTTTCCACACAGTTGCCACTGCAGCTTTAAAGCCAAAGTCCGGCTTTGGCGCAAAAACTGCAGTGGCAGTTTTCCAAAAAATGCCAGAAAATAATCTGTGTGGAAACCTTGGCTAACAGATATTTGTCAAAGTCCTTAATTTCTATAAAATGATGAGATAATTATACCATACCTCTCTCCACAATTCCCTTGCATGGCTCACATCCTCTGCCTCTCTAACATGTGCAATTAGTTGTCCATCAGATGGCAACACCAAGGCCAAGATCAAGGGGTTATAGCCGTAGCTGCACCCTGTGGATAGAGAAAGAGATATCACTTAAAGGGGTTATCCACCATAAGGTGATTTTAGTACGTACCTGGCAGACAGTAATGGACATGCTTAGGAAGGATCTGCTCTTGTCTTGGGGCTAAATGGCTGTGTTGTGAGATTACCATAACACTGTGGCTAGCTTTTTGTGAACTGGTATATCCTGTTTGCATTTTCTTTTTTTGACTACTACACATCAGCCACCCCACACATTGAAACATAAATGAGCTGCATCCATTCAAAAGACCTGTGGTTTTCAATCAGGGTGCCTACAGCTGTTGCATTAGTTGCCGATTGATCTCTCTCCCACCAAGCGATCCCTCCACCCATTGAAGCAGACAGGCTCCCTGTCATCAGCTGACTAGTGAGTCAGGTCTCGGCCGCATTGCAACCTGGGAAAACAGTCATTTTGTATGCTAGTAAAAATAAATATTGGGGTGAAAATCACAGAAGAATTGTGAGAAAACCATCACACACAGGTACAGACACTATATTATGAACTACACTTACTTTACTGCCCCTGTAGCATAGTCAAATAAAACAAAAAATTCCTGGAATACCCCTTTAATATAGCTGCTGTGATTTGTACTTAAAACACCGGAAGCATGAACTGTCAAACACCCTATAGACCATGGGAAAACCAGGTACCCTCTTACCAACCAAAGTGTACCCCATCGGTAGGAAGTATATGTACCACCGCTGGATAGTTGTTTAACATACACATATCATTTTTTTCAGTGTACCGGACAGTCAGATCGGCGAGTCTGATAATCCGGAACCTTCAACAAACCAGGATTTTTTAGTACCAATTCTATAAGAGGTAACCACCCTTCAGGATTATAGTATTGCTCTAAAAATGACAGTGACAGTATTGTTAAAATAATATAGGGGGAGATTTATCAAAACCTGTGCAGAGGAAAACTTGTCCAGTTGCCCATAGCAACCAATCAGCTCACTTCTTTCATTTTTAGCAAGGCCTGTGAAAAATGAAAGCAGCGATCTGATTGGTTGCTATGGGCAACCAGACAACTTTTCCTCTGCACAGGTTTTGATAAATCTCCCCCTATGACCAAACTGACACCACTAACATATAGCATATATATTTTGTATTCACAGAAGCAGTAGCAATCCAATCAAGTCTAAGGTCATACTTATATGATTTTTTTTTTTATGAATCACTATATGTAAGCATAATTGTTCCATCTTATTTTGATTCATTTTCACTCTGTTCTTATTGCATACTAATACACGTTTCATCTCATCAAGCGCCTGATTACAATACACCTGTAGGTGATACTATTCACTCTAGCTTTTGGCTCCACATCACGCTGTAAGGTTGCGTCTACATCACGCTAAACCAGTGCATTGCTGCAAACTTGTTATTGCCACAATGTGTATGTGAGGGGGTTGTTGAGTTCAGATAAACCTACCTACCATGAGTGACAGAGGGGCATGCAGGTATAGTAAAGCTACATTTTGCAAATTTTAACAAAGGACTGTCTGGAAACCATAATGTATGAATAATCCGCTATAGAGATATTCATGTCTGGCACATCTATACGATGCCATTGATGTGTATTCACATAGTGTTTTTATTTTCCCTTAAATTATTTTTATGGACACCTGCCTATCCATTACATGATAATGGACAGATTTTAATCCTATGGAAGTAAACAATAACAGTACCTATATAAAGACAGCACGCAGAGATCTTGAAAACATAACTTTTTATTACAAGCTGAATAAAATGTAAGCTGGAAAGAAAAGTAGCGGAGGCACTGGTGTTGCTGTTCATGAGGTTTATTCCCTCAAGTCAGTTATACAACAATGGCCCTGACTTGATGGAATAAACCTCATGAAACAGCAACACCAGTGCCTCCGCTACTTTTCTTTCCAGCTTGGATTTTTGTCTTGTGGATTCTGGAGGATAGAGCACAGTGACCAGCTAAAATTTCCTGCGTCCAGGCGTGGAACCCAATATACACTACTATATCCCGCAAACAAAGGTACGCGGCAGTGCCGTACTCACTTTCACCTTACCTATGGACTTTGAGATGGCTAACTAAAATGTATTTGCAAAAATTGGAATACCCCTTTAAGTGAATGCAAATTTCACATAAATCCTTACCCATTTCTAAAATTTTCTTGGAGTTAATAAGTTTAGCCAGATTTGCCAATAGTTGGGCCGTGTCACTGCTAAAATCCTGAGAAGTAGTTTCTATGAGATTCTGGAAATAAACATCAGAATTATATGTCATGTTATTCTAGAAATATGAAAATAAGCACAATATCATCAATACAAGAATTTAGCTAAAGCAATTGGTGTATAATGAAAAAACATAAACATTTGCATTATTCACAAAGTTTCTTGCTTTTTCTCCCCTTAGGGTGACATCTGAACTTACTTTGTGATTACAATTTTACAGATATTTGTACACCATGTAGCCACAGCCTTGGGGCCAATGCTTTACAAAATGAAGACGTCACAAGTCCTGTAATTCCGTTTGTCTAAATGCACAATGCTTTGTTCACATCATGTTTGGAGCTCCCAGCACATATGGCAAATTTATCCACAGGACTCCATTTACCTTACAGAGGCCAAAAGCATGTCCTACCTGTTGCTGTACCATTTTTGAGGGGATTATTGAAAAAAGTATACATAAAACATTACTTACATTCTAAATGCCGAATGTTCGTTCAGCTGCCAGCTATCTCTCCCATTAAGAGTAGGTTCACACGGCAAAATGTGCGGAAGGCCTGCCCGGAAAACACAGGTGGATGTTCCGCACATTTGCACAATCCGGCAGGTACTAGGACCACTCAGAAATGCACTGTGTCATTGATGGCAATGCATTTTTAAAGCGGAATCTCCACTGTTGAAAATCCGCCCCAGACCCCATTAAAGTAAATAGGGTCTGCTGCGGTTTTTCAACAGCGGAGATTCCACTAGCGAATATCTTCTGCGAGTAGCGCAAATAGACCCAGCCCCTTTTCAAACTCACAGTGGGAGATCCGTTGCGAGTTTGAGAAGAAATCCACTCGTGTAAACGAGGCCTTAGGTTACGTTCAGACTGAGGAATCTCCGGCTTGAGATTTTTAAGGTCTCTGGCAAATTAAGACCCCTTTGACACTACCGTTGTCTTCCCTGTTTCCAACTCCCATCAAAAATGTAAAAAAATGTCTGTCAAAAAATCACATTCATGTCTATTGGATTTTTTGCACCCGTTAAGGCCTGTTATGACTAACAGATGCTAGTTCTGATGGCAGTAATGACATTTCATGCACTCATTTTTTGCCCTGCAAAAATAACGGAATAAAAAAGATGTTCAAATTTAACAATGAAGCCTATGGATGACGGATGTTCACAAATGACATCCGTTAGCGCCCATTATTTTGACGTTCATTATTTGTACTGAGCATGCTCAGTAAAGCCTCGCAGCCAGGTAGTCACATAGGCTTAAAAGAAAACAGATGTTAAAAATACATAACGGATGTAATAACAGGTCTAAACAGAAGACAAACATAAAGGGGCATTCCAGGCAAAACCTTTTTTTTTATATATCAACTGGCTCCGGAAAGTTAAACAGATTTGTAAATTACTTCTATTAAAAAATCTTAATCCTTCCAATAGTTATTAGCTTCTGAAGTTTTCTGTCTAACTGCTCAATGATGATGTTACGTCACGGGAGCTGTGCATGATAGGAAAATATACCTTGCATGATGGGAGAATATCCCCATAGGAGCTGGACAGCTCCCGGGACGTGAGTCATCAGAAAGCAGTTAGACAGAAAACAGCAACTCAACTTCAGAAGCTAATAACTTTTGGAAGGATTAAGACTTTTTAATAGAAGTAATTTACAAATCTGTTTAACTTTCCAGAGCCAGTTGATATATAAAAAAAAGTTTTTGCCTGGAATACCCCTTTAAGTTATTTTAACAGAATGTCTGTAAAAAATTATGGAACTTTGTACCCGTTTACACACGTTATTACATTTATTAAGATCTGTTATTTGATAATCTGTTATTGATAAATAACAGCAGATGATATACTGTGAAATAACGGTAGTGTGAAAGTAGCCCAAGTCTTTGATTGCAATTTTATAGTATTTTTACTTGAAAGATGCATCAAAATTACACCTGAAATAATGGACATGCACTTTTTTACCACCATAATAATTATGGCTGTAAGAAAAAGAACATCAGCTGTGCAGCAATGACCCTGTTCTTACAGTGGACTATGCTTTGTATTTTATACCTGTCTCAACTTCTTTGCAGATGGATGCTCTCTGAGAGACATGCGCAGTAAATACGTTCTCCGTGGGTCATCTGCACCCTCAAAAATCTTCTGGGACTTTCTTCTTCGATACATAAAATATCTTTTGCCTAAAAAGTAAAACTGAATTTTAATATAGCAAAATAGCAATGTAGACATATGTAGCATCTTATGTAAAAGAATAAAGTAGTGTTTGCTTTTTATACATCCTAAGAATGAGAGGCTGCAGTGCTATATCAGTGTTGTTCCCCCTTTACAAGTTTTCCCAGCACAATGCCTCTTGGTCAGCCTTTATCTGCAGGATACTGCTACACAGCTCTGTCCAAGTGAACTGGTTAAACTCTTTAATTCTCGGTCAGATCTCAACTCTAGAGTTCACACACAGAATTTTGGTCAGTATGTTATCAGTAGTATTTTTAGCCAAAACCAGGAATGGCTTCTGTAATACAGATCTAAAATATTAGTGATAATATACCATTAGTATTTCATCCATATTTTTGTACAGAAAATACTGATGGGCTTGTAGACAGGAAATCGAATGCTAAAGTAAAGAAATATGCTGATGAAACACGGACACAATATGGATCACATCAGGATGCATTCATATTCTAATCCCTCTTCATGGACATCAAAGGAGTTTCCATCCGCAAAGCAGATAAAAGTAGCACACGCTGTATTTTTAATTTGAATAGCCCCATAGATTAACATTAGCTCATATTATACACTGCTCAAAAGAAACACTAAGGGAAGGGAACACTAAGATAACACATCCTAGATCTGAATGAATGAACTAGTCGTATGAAATACTTTCGTCTTTACATTATCAATGGAAATCAAATTTATCAACCCATGGAGGTCTGGATATGGAGTCACACTCAAAATCAATGTGAAAAACCACACTACAGGCTGATCCAACTTTGATGTAATGTCCTTAACCCCTTAAGGACTTAGCCCTTTTTCACCTTAAGGACTCGGCTGTTTTTTGCAATTCTGACCACTGTCACTTTAAACATTAATAACTCTGGAATGCTTTTACTTATCATTCTGATTCCAAAATAGTTTTTTCGTGACATATTCTACTTTAACATAGTGGTAACATTTTATGGTAACTTGCATCCTTTCTTGGTGAAAAATCCCAAAATTTTATGAAAAAAAAGAAAATTTAGCATTTTTCTAACTTTGAAGCTCTCTGCTTGTAAAGAAAATGGATATTCAAAATAAAAATTTTTGGTTCACATATACAATATGTCTACTTTATGTTTGCATCATAAAATTTGAGTTTTTACTTTTGGAAGACACCAGAGGGCTTCAAAGTTCAGCAGCAATTTTCTAATTTTTCACAAAATTTTCAAACTCGATATTTTTCAGGGACTAGTTCAGTTTTGAAGTGGATTTGAAGGATCTTCATATAGGAAATACCCCATTATAAAAACTACACCCCCCAAAGTATTCAAAATTACATTCAGTCAGTGTTTTAACCCTTTAGGTGTTTCACATGAATAGCAGCAAAGTGAAGGAGAAAATTCAAAATCTTCATTTTTTACACTCGCACGTTCTTGTAGACCCAATTTTTGAATTTTTGCAAGTGGTAAAAGGAGAACATTTTTACTTGTATTTGTAGCCCAATTTCTCTCGAGTAAGGACATATCTCATATGTCTATGTAAAGTGTTCGGCGGGCTCAGAAGGGAAGGAGCGACAAGGGAATTTTGGAGGGAACATTTTTCTGAAATGGTTTTTGGGGGGCATGTCACCTTTAGGAAGCCCCTAGGGTGTCAAAACAGCAAAAAATAAAAATAAAAAACACATGGCATACCATTTTGGAAACTAGACCCCTCAGGGAATGTAACATGGGATAAAGTGAGCCTTAATACCCCACAAGTGTTTCATGACTTTTGCAAATGTAAAAAAAAAACAAAAAAAAAACAAAAACATTTTTTACTTAAAATGCTTGTTTTCCCAAAATGTTTACATTTTTAAAAAAGGTAATAGCAGAACATACCATATGGGGGGGGGGGGGGGGGGGGGGGAAAGTGCTCTGCTGGCGCACTACAGGTCTCAGAAGAGGAGTAGTCACATTTGGCTTTTTGGAAGCAAATTTTGCTCTGTGAGCATGCCGCATTTAGGAAGCCCCTATGGTGCCAGGACAGCAAAAAAAAAAAAAAAAAACACATGGCATACTATTTTGGAAACTAGACCCCTCGTGGAACGTAACAAGGGGTTAAGTGAACCTTTATACCCCACAGGTGTTTCACGACTTTTTTTTACCTAAAAATGCTTGTTTTCCCAAAAATTTTACATTTTTAAAAAGGGTAAAAGCAGAAAATACCCCACAAAATTTGTAACACAATTTCTCCCGAGTACGGCGATACCCCATATGTGACCCTAAACTGTTGCCTTGAAATACGACAGGGCTCCAAAGTGAGAGCGCCATGCCCATTTGAGGCCTAAATTAGGGACTTGCATAGGGGTGGACATAGGGGTATTCTACACCAGTGATTCTCAAACAGGGTGCCTCCAGCTGTTGATAAACTCCCAGCATACCTGGACAGTCAGTGGCTGTCTGGTAATACTGGGAGTAGTTGTTTTGCAACAGCTGGAGGCTCCATTTTGGAAACAGTGGCGTACCAGACGTTTTTCATTTTTATTGGGGAGGGGAGGGAGGCTGTGTAAAGGTATGTGTATATGTAGTGTTTTTTTACTTTTTATTTTATTTTGTGTTAGTGTAGTGTAGTGTTTTTAGGGTACAGTCGCACGGGCAGAGGTTCACAGTAGTTTCTCACTGGCAGTTTGAGCTGCGGCCGAAAATTTGCCGCAGCTCAAACTTACAGCCGGATACTTACTGTAAACCTCCGCCCATGTGAGTGTACCCTGTACGTTCACATTGGGGAGGGGGGGAACATCCAGCTGTTGCAAAACTACAACTCCCAGCATGCGCTGACAGACTGTACATGCTGAGAGTTTTAGTTTTGCAACAGCTGTAGGCACACTGGTTATGTATCACTGAGTTTGTGACCTAACCAGTGTGCCTCCAGCTGTTGCAAAACTACAACTCCCAGCATGTACGGTGCATGCTGGGAGTTGTAGTTTGCAACAGCTGGAGTCACACCGGTCGTGAAACACTGAGTTAGGTAAAAAAAAACTCTGAGTTTCACAACCAGTGTGCCTTCAGCTGTTGCAAAACTACAACTCTCAGCAGTCACCGACAGCCAACGGGCATGCTGGGAGTTGTAGTTATGCAACCAGTAGATGCACCACTACAACTCCCAGCATGCACTTTAGCTGTTTGTGCAAGCTGGGAGTTGTAGTAATACAACAAAAATGTGCCTCCAGCTGTTGCAAAACTATAAGTCCCAGCATGCCCATAAGGGAATGCTGGGAGTTGTGGTGGTCTGCCTCCTGCTGTTGCATAACTACAGCTCCCAGCATGCCCTTTTTGCATGCTGGGAGCTGTTGCTAAGCAACAGCAGGAGGCTGTCACTCAGCTCCAACTGCTGATCCACGCCGCCACTGCAGGTCAGTCCCTCACCGCCGCCGCTGCTCCTGGGGCCCCGATCCCAACAGGGACGCCGGGGATCGGGGTCCCCAGCTGCCGGGGTCCTCTTCCCACACCCGATCACGTCCTCCGGAAGAGGGGCGGAGCGGGTTGCGTGAGTGACACCCGCAGCAGGTGCCCTGATTGGTCGGCCGGTAAACCGTCCGACGAATCAGGGCGATCGTGAGGTGGCACCAGTGCCACCTCACCCCTGCTGGCTATGGCTGTTCGGGGCTGTCAGAATCAAAATGAGGCTCAGTAGTGTGTGCGGCCTCCATGTGCCCGTATAACCTCCCTACAATGCCTGGGCATGCTTCTGAGGAGATGACTCCTGGACAGTCTGTGGTGCAGCGTGGCATTGTGGATGGAGCGAGACATTATGTCCCAGATGTGCTCAATCAAATTCAGGTCTGGGGAACGGGTGGGCCAGTCCATAGCATCAATACCTTCCTCTTGTAGGAACTGCTGACATACTCCAGCCACATGAGGTCTAGCATTGTCTTGCATTAGGAGGAACCCAGGGCCAACTGCACCAGCATATGGTCACACAAGGGGTCTGAGGATCTCATCTCGGTACCTAATGGCAGTCAGGCTTCCTCTGGCAAGCACATGTAGAGCTGTGCGGCCCCCCAAAGAAATGCCACCCCACACCATTACTGACCCACCACTAAACTGGTCATGCTGGAGGATGTTGCAGGCAGCAGAACATTCTCCACGGCACCGCCAGGCTCTGTCACATGTGCTCAGTGTGAACACTGCTTTCATCTGTGAAGAGCGCAGACCGTCAGTGGCGAATTTGCCAATCTTGATGTTCTCTGGTAAATGCCAAACGTCCAGCACGTTGTTGGGCTGTAAGCTCAACCCCCACCTGTGGACGTCGGGCCCTCATACCACCCTCATGGAGTCTGTTTCTGACATAGTGGACACATGCACATTTGTGGCCTGCTGGAGGTCATTTTGCAGGGCTCTGGCAGTGCTCCTCCTTGCACAAAGACGGAGGTAGCGGTCCTGCTGCTGGGTTGTTGCCCTCCTATGGCCTCCTCCACGTCTCCTGATGTACTGGCCTGTCTCCTGGTAGCGCCTCCATGCTCTGGACACTATGCTGACAGACACAGCAAACCTTCTTGCCAAAGCTCGCATTGATGTGCCATCTTGGATGACCTGCACTACCTGAGCCACATGTGTGGGTTGTAGACTCAGTCTCATGCTACCACTAGAGTGAAAGCACCGCCAGCATTCAAAAGTGACCAAAACATCAGCCAGGAAGCATAGGAACTGAGAAGTGGTCTGCGGTCACCACCTGTAGAACCACTCCTTTATTGGGGGTGTCTTGCTAATCTATATATATAAAACTCAACGTGTGTGTATGTGAGTATGTTCCAGCATCACGTCCAAACAGCTAAAGATATTAACATTAAACTTGGCACACATGTTACTTATATGTCAACAACAAACATAGGAAAAGTAACTTAACCCTTACTCACCCCCATTTGCCAGGGGCAGGGTTTTTGTTTAAAGCCATGTTACTTATATATCCACTTAAAATATAGGATAGTTAATTTAACCCTTAACTACACCCATTTGTGAGGATTGGGGTTTTTGTTTAACCCCTTAAGGACTGAGCCCTTTTTCACCTTAAGGACTCAGCCATTTTTTGCAAATCTGACCACTGTCACTTTAAACATTAATAACTCTGGAATGCTTTTAGTTATCATTCTGATTCCGAGATTGTTTTTTCGTGACATATTCTACTTTAACATAGTGGTAAATTTTTGTGGTAACTTGCATCCTTTCTTGGTGAAAAATCCCAAAATTTTATGAAAAATTTGAAAATTTTGCATTTTTCTAACTTTGAAGCTCTCTGCTTGTAAGGAAAATGGATATTTCAAATAATTTTTTTTTTTTTATTCACATATACAATATGTCTACTTTATGTTTGCATCATAAAATTGATGAGTTTTTACTTTTGGAAGACACCAGAGGGCTTCAAAGTTCCGCAGCAATTTTCCAATTTTTCACAAAATTTTGAAACTCGCTTTTTTTCAGGGACCAGTTCAGGTTTGAAGTGGATTTGAAGGGTCTTCATATTAGAATTACCCCATAAATGACCCCATTATAAAAACTGCACCCCCGAAAGTATTCAAAATGACATTCAGTAAGCGTTTTAACCCTTTACGGGTTTCACAGGAATAGCAGCAAAGTGAAGGAGAAAATTCACAATCTTCATTTTTTACACTCGCATGTTCTTGTAGACCCAATTTTTGAATTTTTGCAAGGGGTAAAAAGGAGAAAATTTTTACTTGTATTTGAAACCCAATTTCTCTCGAGTAAGCACATACCTCATATGTCTATGTTAATTGTTCGGCGGGCGCAGTAGAGGGCTCAGAAGGGAAGGAGCGTCAAATGGTTTTTGGGGGGCATGTCACCTTTAGGAAGCCCCTATGGTGCCAGAACAGCAAAAAACCCCACATGGCATACCATTTTGGAAACTAGACCCCTCGGGGAACGTAACAAGGGGTAATGTGAACCTTAATACCCCACAGGTGATTCACGACTTTTGCATATGTAAAAAAAAAAAACATTTTTTTACCTAAAATGCTTGGTTTCCCTAAAGTTTTACATTTTTAAAAAGGGTAATAGCAGAAAATACCCCCCAAAATTTGAAGCCCAATTTCTCCTGATTCAGAAAACACCCCATAAGGGGGTGAAAAGTGCTCTGCTGGCGCATTACAGGTCTCAGAAGAGAAGGAGTCACATTTGGCTTTTTTGAAGGAAATTTTGCTCTGGGGGCATGCCGCATTTAGGAAGCCCCTATGGTGCCAGGACAGCAAAAAAAAAAACACATGGCATACCATTTTGGAAACTAGACCCCTCAGGGAACGTAACAAGGGGTAAAGTGAACCTTAATACCCTACAGGTGTTTCACGACTTTTGCATATGTAAAAAAAAATAAAAAAATGTACCTAAAATGCTTGGTTTCCCCAAAAATTTACATTTATACAAAGGGTTAAAGCAGAAAATACCCCCCAAAATTTGAAGCACAATTTCTCCCGATTCAGAAAACACCCCATATGGGGGTGAAAAGTGCTCTGCTGGCGCACTACAGGTCTCAGAAGAGAAGGAGTCACATTTGGCTTTTTGAAAGCAAATTTTGCTCTGGGGGCATGCCGCATTTAGGAAGCCCCTATGGTGCCAGGACCGCAAAAAAAGCCCACATGGCATACCATTTTGGAAACTAGAGCCCTCGGGGAATGTAACAAGGGGTTAAGTGAACCTTAATACCCCACAGGCGTTTCACGACTATTGCATATGTAAAAAAAATAAAAAAAATTTACCTAAAATGCTTCTTTTCCCAAAAACTTTATATTTTTAAAAAGGGTAAAAGCAGAAAATACCCCCCAAAATTTGAAGCCCAATTTCTCCCGAGTACGGCGATACCCCATATGTGACCATTAACTGTTGCCTTGAAATACGACAGGGCTCCAAAGTGAGAGCGCCATGCGCAATTGAGGCCTAAATTAGGGATTGCATAGGGGTGGACATAGAGGTATTCTACGCCAGTGATTCCCAAACAGCGTGCCTCCAGCTGTTGCAAAACTCCCAGCATGCCTGGACAGTCAACGGCTGTCTGACAATACTGGGAGTTGTTGTTTTGCAACAGCTGGAGGCTCCGTTTTGGAAACAGTGGCGTACCAGATGCTTTAATTTTTATTGGGGAGGGGAGGGGGGCTGTGTAGGGGTATGTGTATATGTAGTGTTTTTTTACTTTTTATTTTATTTTTTGTGTTAGTGTAGTGTAATGTTTTTAGGGTACAGTCGCACGGGCGGGGGTTCACAGTAGTTTCTCGCTGGCAGTTTGAGCTGTTGCAGAAAATTTGCTGCAGCTCAAACTTGCAGCCCGATACTTACTGTAATCCTCCGCCCATGTGAGTGTACCCTGTACATTCACATTGGGGGGGACCTCTAGCTGTTGCAAAACTACAACTCCCAGCCTGCGCTGACAGACTGTACATGCTGAGAGTTTTAGTTTTGCAACAGCTGTAGGCACACTGGTTATGTATCACGGAATTTGTGACCTTACTCAGTGTTTCAAAACCAGTGTGCCTCCAGCTGTTGCAAAACTACAACTCCCAGCATGTACGGTGCATGGTGTAAGGTGACTGCTGGGAGTTGTAGTTTGCAACAGCTGGAGGCACACCGGTCGTGAAACACTGAGTTAGGTAAAAAAAAAACTCTAAGTTTCACAACCAGTGTGCCTTCAGCTGTTGCAAAACTACAACTCTCAGCAGTCACCGACAGCCCACGGGCATGCTGGGAGTTGCAGTTATGCAACCAGCAGATGCACCACTACAACTCCCAGCATGCACTTTAGCTGTTTGTGCAAGCTGGGAGTTGTAGTTATACAACAGCTGAAGGTACACTTTTCCATAGAAAAAATGTGCCTGCAGCTGTTGCAAAACCATAAGTCCCAGCATGCCCATAAGGGAATGCTGGGAGTTGTGGTGGTCTGCCTCCTTCTGTTGCATAACTACAGCTCCCAGCATGCCCTTTTTGCATGCTGGCAGCTGTTGCTAAGCAACAGCAGGAGGCTGTAACTCACCTCCTGCTGCTGCTCCATCGCAGGCTGTCCCTCGCCGTCGCCGTCGCTCCTGGGGCCCCGATCCCAACATTGACGCCGGGGATCGGGGTCCCCAGCACCCGGGGTCGTCTTCCCGCACCCGCTCACGTCCTCCGGAAGAGGGGCGGAGCGGGTGCGGGAGTGACACCCGCAGCAGGCGCCCTGATTGGTCGGCCGGTAATCCGGCCGACGAATCAGGGCGATCGTGAGGTGGCACCAGTGCCACCTCACCCCTGCAGGCTCTGGCTGTTCGGGGCCGTCAGAGACGGCCCCGAACAGCCAGTAATTCCGGGTCACCGGGTCACTGGAGACCCGATTGACCCGGAATCGCCGCAGATCGCTGGAC
This sequence comes from Hyla sarda, assembly GCF_029499605.1. NCBI lineage: Eukaryota > Metazoa > Chordata > Amphibia > Anura > Hylidae > Hyla > Hyla sarda. The sequence goes on from NC_079195.1 coordinate 171,145,167, forward strand.
TGAATTGTCCAGCGATCTGCGGCGATCGCCGACATGGGGGGGCATAATGACCCCCCTGGGCGATATGCCGGGATGCCTGCTGAAAGATTTCAGCAGGCATCCGGCTCCGGTCCCCAACCGGCTAGCGGTGGGGGCCGGAATTCCCACGGGCGTATGGATACGCCCTGCGTCCTTAAGGACTCGGGATGCAGGGCGTATCCATACGCCCTGCGTCCTTATGAGGTTAAAGTCCCAAGCAAATCAATGGGAAATGTATGTTCCCACATAACTTCCGTACGGCTGGAGATATTTCAATACCTGGTACACATATTACGGGTTGGGATATGAGGATGGGATATGAGGTCGGGATAGGAGGTCAGGATAGGAGCTCGGGATATGAGGATGGGATATGACAACAATATATGAGGATGGGATATGAAGTCAAAAGCTTCCTCCTTTGTTGATTTTCCTCCCCAACAAGGATTAGGAAGGAAAAACCGGGCAATGCTAGGTACTCAGCTAGCTGCCTATAATTTCCACCTGTTGTCTGTTCCATTTACACATCAGCATGTGAAATTGATTGTCAATCAGTGTTGCTTCCTGAGTGGACAGTGTGATTTCACAGAAGTGTGATTGACTTGGAGTTACATTGTGTTGTTTAAGTGTTCCCTTTATTTTTTTGAGCAGTGTGGTTAGCAAAAAACAAATGTAATAAGGATGCAAAATATGTGAAACCAGACTTACACTTTTTCTGGTGTTTTATCTCCAAAAACATCAGAAAAACTGCAACTGCTTTTTCCCAGCATTTTTTTTATAGGTGTGTAAGCACCAATTTTTTTCACTCTGTGGCAGTTTTTCCTGCCTTCAGGGTATACTATTCCATGCAGAGCGTCTGGCCCACGAAGTGTTAAGCGGTACATAGTGATACACCGCATTACTACTTACCTCAGATGGCTGTATAGTATACTATCCCACTATACTGACAGGAGTACCTGCTCTTAGCAAGCAAGCTGTGTCCACAGCTAGACAGCCATGGGTACAGTTCAGGCTGAGCAGAACGTATACATTGTATACCTTCTTCCCAGCAAGAATATACAGGAAACCTGATATCTGTGTAGATCGCTGAACTAGGTTGCACTGCTGTGCATACAGTAAACCAGTGATCTATATAGGAATATGGTTAGTAAGTGATGCTCTGTTCACATTGGGAAACACTAAAAATAAAGGCATGCTAAAAAATGCACAAACAGGGAGCCTCCAGCTGTTGCAAAACTATAGCTCCCAAAGGCTGCCAAGGGAAAGCTGAGGGCTCTGCTTTTTGATCTTTATGGGAGCTCTCCCAGGGTACTAAACTATTTTTTGTGTTTTACTATTCTTCTTTCTGCAGTGGCTCCAGTAACTGCGGCAGGGGCTTCCGTGGCAGCAGCGGTGGTGACTTCAGCGGAGGATTGGCACAGCTGTCCATCTGACTGCACTCCTCCTCCAACGGCTAAGATGATTGGTAGCTGCAGCGGCTTAAGTCAGCTGACGTGATTCCGGACTGGCCACTGTATGCATACAGTTCAGCCATGCGGCAGGTATATGAAGCAAGCTCGGGAGCTGAGCTCGCTTCATACTGGGTGATGTCCGGCATTAACCTTTTAGACACCGCAATCAAAGTTTATTGCAGCGTCTAAAATGCCTAAAACTAGTGCCGGTAGCTCAGTGGAGCTGATCGGGACACCCACGGCAAAACCCGTGGGTTCTCAATCAGCTGAGAGGATGGGAGGAGGGTTCCCTACCTTCCTCCTTCCCATCCGATCAACGCTCCAATACTACAGGCAGTCTCAGCAGCCTGTATTAATGGAGCGCCAATAACACTGATCAATGCTGTGCTATGGCACAACATTGAACAGTGTCTGCAATCACATGATTGCAAGTAGTAGTCCCCATAGGGCAGTATTTCCCAAACAGTGAAGTAGACAAAGTATCCCGGCACAGGCTTAGGTCCTTTTCCAATGCTTTATTAAACGCATAAAGTGTACAGGAACACAAGATGCATTTCGGCTTTCGCCTTTATCAATTACATGCAATTGATAAAGGCGGAAGCCGAAATGCGTCTTGCGTTCCTGTACACTTTATGCATTAAATAAAGCATTGGAAAAGCACCTAAGCCTGTGCTGGGATACTTTCTCTACTTTATCCTACATAATCCTCGTGCATGGCAAATTGCTCAAGTGCCGCTCTGACCTGCATTGTTATATATTTTCCAAACAGTGTGCCTCCAGCTGTAGCAAAACTACAACTCCCAGCATGCTGGAAGTTGTAGTTTTGCAAAGACTGGAGTTGTAGCTTTGCAACAACTGGAGAGACACTGTTTGGAAAACACTGCCCTATGGGGAATAAAAAAAATGTAAAAAATAAAAATAGTCATGCCCCCTCCCACAGACATGAATGGAAGAGGTGTGACAGTTGTGGTCGCCCGTCATCTGGCACGGAGCAAAGTGCATTGGATTACAGGGTGCTGTGCCAGAGATTGCGGGGGTCCCAGTGGCCGGACCCCCCCATCCGGAATCAGACATGTTAACCCCTAGATTTTGGATACTACTTACTCCCAGTGCTCACTCCCATGCGGCTGCACTGCACAATAGAGCAACGCAACAACGCCAAAGAGTGTGGAGACTATGCCAGGCCAGGCACATGCAGAGGAGGAATTAAGCAAATTTCTACCCATTTCATATTAAATCCCCTCCATTTACTGTTTAGTCAGTGAACATGAAATTTAGGGGGGTTGGCTATACGAAATAAGGGGATTGATCATGAAATACGGGGATTTCACCATTTGTTTATTATGTCGCAAACATTTTTCCCATATTGTGCAGCCCTACTATGCATCACTACTTACCTCTCTAGATGCTGAAACTATGGCAGTTTTGCCACTGCGCAGAAAAATTTACAAAATTAGGGGAAAAAAAACACCATGTAGGTTTTAGTTTCATAAATTCCTATCGACTTTCAGCTAACCTCTGGCTTTGCAACTGTTTCACCTTTTTGGTGCGCCCCCCCCCCCCCTCCAAAAAAAAACCAAGTAAACACTTAGCCTCAGATACAGAAATACGCTGCAGATTTTCAGCAGCAGCAGAAAAACTTTGGCACATTTTCTGCTGCAGAAAAACTGCAGTGTATCTGCAACTTGTGTTTCTAACCTTAGGCCTCTTTCACACACAGTTTTTTTTTTTTTTTTACATTTTTCTTTTGTATATATGTCTTGTCTGCTGTTTTTCTAGTCTTCTACAAAAGCCTGTGGAGAAACACACCCTACAATTTAAAAAGAAATGCAACAAATCCCCCAAATGCCCCAAAATACATTGTGTACGTAGACTTAGCAGCATTTTGCTATAGACCTCAAAATAACATCTGAATGCAGAATTTCTACATATAAAAAGTAAAAATGAAATTTTGCGGCCATTGAAAATGCTGCAAAAAAAACTCCTCAGTTCTCAGCTAAAGACCAGTGAAATGGCTTCTGATGAATAGATGTAATTAGCAGAGGAAAATGTCATGAGGTAAAAGCATTATTAATTATTTAGTTCGGCTGTGTGTTCCTGTATGAAACAAATGTATGAGGCTGGCTACAACAGGTAAAGAAGAACGACTAGAAGATTGTTTCTGGGCTATGGAGAAACACTTGTGTATGAAGTGTATTTATAGGAATCTGGTGCATTGTGGCTTGGTGTGAGGAAACAGAGGGTACTTAATCCAAGTGAGGTACTACAGGGGTCGGTACTGGGTCTGCTTTTTTTTCAATGTGTCTATTAAGAACTTTGTAGAGGGATTACATAGTACTTAAATATTTGGAGATAATGCCAAGCTCTGTAAGATAATCATCACAGAGAAGAAGAATATTACAGAGGGATCTGAAGAAGCTAGAGGCTTCAGCAGAGAAAAGGCAAATGAAGTTTAATGTGGATAAATGCAAGGTTAGGGCTCATTCACACTGCCGCTCGGCTCCATCTTGTTTAGTGACTATTCAGCACTAAACAAAGAAGCCGTATGGACCCTTTCCCAACAGGCACTGATGGGTCTTGCTCGGTCCCGAGGAATTCAATTAACTTGAATGAGGTCCGTCGGTGTCCGGTATTTTACAGGAGTTAAGGTCGTGCAGAATCCTTTCTTCATTGAACACCTGTGGTTTAAACAGGATAAGTGATAGAGCTCCCTTTAGTGTCCAGCGGCAGTGTGAACTTGGCCTTATGCACTTAGGCCAAGGAAACAAGATGTATGACTGTGTGCTAAATATTAAAAAATGGGGTAAAACTATCACTTAAAAGGGCTTGGGGTAATGATGGACAATAAGCAGACCTTTAGTGACCAGTGCCAGGCAGCTGCTGCCAAGTCTATTAAAGTCATGGGATCAGGGCTGGTGCAAGGATTTTTGCCACCCTAGACTAACTTTGCTGTCCCTTGACCACACCCATTGTTCCGCCCTTTGACATACTTTACTACTGGGGTGACACACTGTAACAAACCTCCTCATCATGAAATCACCCTACTACTGGGGTGACAGACTGTAACAATCCCACTCCTTATGTAATCTCTTTACTACTGGGGTGACACACTGTAACAACCCTCCTCCTCATGTAATTACCTTACTACTGGGGGGACACACTGTAACAACCTTCTCCTTGTTTAATCTTCTTACTTCTGGGGTGACACGCTGTAACAAACATACATAATCGTGCACTTACACATGCTGTAAGAATTCACACACAAGCCCCCATCAACTGTCAGTTGTGCCATCATTGTCCTCTATAGCCCGTGGCGGAGGAGCAAAGACGGAGTTGTGATGTCATGAGGCAGAGGACATCAGCGAATATGCCTGTCTGCCTCTGCGATCCGATAATCCAGCATGGTGGCCGGAGGTCCCGGGGTCTTCTGCTCTGGTCTGAGATCGAGCAGACCAGAGCAGAAGATGACTGATAATACTGGTCAGTGCTGTGTCCTATACATAGCACTGAACAGTATTAGCAATCAAAGGATTGCTATAGATAGTCCCCTATGGGGACATAAAAAGTGTGAAATAAAAGTTGAAAAATGTAAAAAAAATATAAAAAAGTGAAAAATCCCCTCCCCCAACAAAAAGAAAATTGTCCGTTTTTCCCATTTTACCCCCAAAAAGCATAATTTTTTTAAATAAATATATTTTGTATCGCCGCGTGCGTAAATGTCCGAACTTTCAAAATATAATGTTAATTATCCCGTACGGTGAATGGTGTAAGCGTAAAAAATTTAAAAAGTCCAAAAATGCTGCTTTTTTGTCACATTTTATAAAAATAATAATAAAAAAAAAAATGATAAAAAATGATCTAAAAGTTTTATATATGCAAATGTGGTATCGATAAAAAGTACAGATGACGGCGCAAAAGATGAGCCCTCATACCGCCCTATATATGGAAAAATGAAAAAGTTATAGGTGGTCAAAATAGGGTGATTTTAGATTACTGATTTTATAAGCGGCACAAAAATATAAAAGTATCTAGCCATGGGTATAATTTTAATTGCATTGACCCACAGAATAAAGAACAAATGTCATTTTTACCGTAAAGTGTATAGTGTGAAAACAAAACCCTCCAAAATGCGCAAAATAGTGGTTTTCATTAAAATTTCCTCCCTAAAAATTTTTTTGGGGGGGGGTTCGCTGTACATTTTATGGTAAAATGAGAAGTTTCACTACAGAGTACAATTGGTCACGCAAAAAACAAGCCCTTATATAGGTCTGTAGATGGAAATGTAAAGGAGTTATGGATTTTAGAAGGCGAGGAGGAAAAAACGAAAACGCAAAAATAAAATTGGCCTCGTCCTTAAGGTGAAAATGGGCTTGGTCCTTAAGGGGTTAAATGCCCCTTTCACACTATACATTCATCTGTTTTTAAAGATCTGTTATATGTTCCATTATGACACCCACTAGCTCCATGATGTTGTTATGGAGGAGGGAAGAGGACTCCAGTGGCAACCTGTAAAGCCCAAGAGGCTAAGGGCAGTGCTAGAAAATAATGGTGGCCACATAAAATATTGACACTTTGGGCCCAATATGGACATTTCCAGTAAGGCTCCTTTCACACTATGAAAAGGACCCGTTATATGCATGCACTATTTCTCCCGCTACTATCTCCTGTCCCAAAATAACGTGCGCTATGAATGACGGGGGAGAACGGGTTAAAACGTGTATTAGAACAATCCCATAGACTATAATGGGATTTACTAATGTAAGTTAGGGCTTTTCTAATGGCCATTTTACCCCGCGATCGCCCGCGATTTTATAACGGGTCCTTTTCATAGTGTGAAAGGAGCCTAAGAGGTGTACTCACTTTTGTTGCCAAGGTTTAGACATTAATGCCTGTCTGATGTTATTTTGAGGGAACAGAACATTAAACAGTGTTATATAGGCTGTGCACTCACTACTTTACATTGTAGCAGAGGGTTGTTACATGAAAATATATAATAAAATATTTATACAAATGTCAGGGGTGGACTCACTTATGTGAGGTACTGTAGCATATACACTGCAGATTTAATGCTTTATTTATGGTAACTTAAAGTGACTATTACCTGCAAATATCCTTGTATGAAATCTGCAGTGAATGTGCTATGATACCCTGGAAGGAATGATTACAGAACAGTAATGTCAATTCACACATCTATACAAATGGTTTCTGATGTAATGTTCACTGCAGTATAATACAGAAACAAAAGCTGCAATCTGCACTCACCAATGTAGACCCCAGCAGCGAAGGTGACCCCCAGCATACCTATGCCGACCACGGCTTCTCTGGTGACTCTGGTGAGGAACATAGTGGAGCAGCAGGTACAAAGGACAGCAGCATGCACCGGAGGCACTACACATCCTCATATTGTTCCTGGTCATGTGACCCTACATCGAATAGGAAGCTGGCAATTACAATACTTGACAAAAGGTGGTGTGCGACTGCCATCTAGTGGTACATGTACAGAATTATGAATTCATAAAACCTGGATTTATGTGAGATAAAAGGAAGATGAATCTAAATACATATGGTGGTAAAATGCTGGTGTGAAAAAAGGAATATGTGAGAAGCTGGTGTTTTATGTTTTGTCTAATTTTGTTTGTACATCAAATTCTTATCTAAATCTCTAGGGAATTATTACTAACAGATAGGTAGGACATTTAGATACGCAGGGCTTAACCCCTTAAGGACTCAGGGTTTTTCCGTTTTTGCACTTTCGTTTTTTCCTCCTTACCTTTTAAAAATCATAACCCTTTCAATTTTCCACCTAAAAATCCATATTATGGCTTATTTTTTGCGTCGCCAATTCTACTTTGCAGTGACATTAGTCATTTTACCCAAAAATGCACGGCGAAACGGAAAAAAAAATCATTGTGCGACAAAATCGAAAAAAAAAACGCCATTTTGTAACTTTTGGGGGCTTTCGTTTCTACGCAGTGCATATTTCGGTAAAAATTACACCTTATCTTTATTCTGTAGGTCCATACGGTTAAAATGATACCCTACTTATATAGGTTTGATTTTGTCGCACTTCTGGAAAAAATCATAACTACATGCAGGAAAATTTATACGTTTAAAAATGTCATCTTCCGACCCCTATAACTTTTTTATTTTTCCACGTATGGGGTGGTATGAGGACTCATTTTTTGTGCCGTGATCTGAAGTTTTTATCGGTATGATTTTTGTTTTGATCGGACTTTTTGATCACTTTTTATTCATTTTTTAACACTGCACACACTGATCTCTAATGCTGATCACTGGCGTGCATTAACACGCCTGTGATCAGCATTATCGGCGCTTGACTGCTCCTGCCTGGATCTCAGGCACGGAGCAGTCATTCGTCGATCGGACACCGGGGAGGCAGGTAAGAGCCCTCCCGGTGTCCGATCAGCTGTTCGGGACGCCGCGATTTCACCGCGGCGGTCCCGAACAGCCCGACTGAGCAGCGGGGTCACTTTCAGTTTCACTTTAGAAGCTTTGACCGCCGCTTCTAAAGGGTTAATACCGCACATCGCCGCGATCGGCGATGTGTGGTATTAGCCGCGGGTCCCGGCCGTTGATTAGCGCCGAGACCGACGCGATATGATGCGGGATCGCGGCGCGATCCCGCTTCATATCGCGGGAGCCGGCGCAGGACGTAAATATACGTCCTGCGTCGTTAAGGGGTTAAAGGGGTATTCCAGGATTTTTTTTTATTTGACTATGCTACAGGGGATGTAAAGTTAGTGTAGTTCATAATATAGTGTCTGTGCCTGTGTGTGATGGTTTTCTCATAATTCTTATGTGATTTTAACCCCAATATTTATTTTTAACAACATACAAAATGACTGTTTTCTCAGATTTTTCCCAGGTTGCAATGCAGCCGAGACCTGACTCACTAGTCAGCTGATGACAGGGAGCCTGTCTGCTTCAATGGGTGGAGGGATCATGTGGTGGGAGAGAGATCAATCTGCAACTGATGCAACAGCTGTAGGCACCCTGATTGAAAACCACAGGTCTTTTGAATGGATGCAGCTTATTTATGTTTCAATGGGTGGGGTGGCTGATGTGTGGGAGGGAGGAAAATGGAATTATAGGATTTGTAGGCAAAAGAAGAAAACTCAAACAGAAAATACCAGTTCAAAAAAAGCTTGCCACAGTATTATGGTAATCTCACAGCATAGCCATTTAGCCCCAAGACAAGCACAGATCCTTCCTAAGCATGTCCATTACTGTCTGCCAGGCAGGGCTGGTTTTAGACAAAGTGTGGCCCTGGGCAAAAATAAAAATGGGACCCATGGGTCATATGAGCAAAGATCACCATGTTGAATTGTGCTGCATCTCGGCTGAAGGCCATAACACCAAGGCATTATAGGGTCCAAATCTAAGCTATATAGGGGGAGATTTATGAAAACCTGTGCAGAGGATCAGTGGTGGAGTTATCTATACCAAACGATCAGAGGCCTTTTTAAAAATGAGAGTAGCATCCTTTATATAGGCTTTCATAAATCTCCCCCATAGTGAATATTTTTTGTTTAAAGCACAACTGTCACATAAAAATAAGTCAATAACTTGTCAGCACAGCACAAGCCGATCACTGGTATACTGCAGCCATACATTTGTTTTGGCACTCCTTGTCTTCTATGCTGTAAAAATGACTTATCTACAGTTGTCAAAAGTCAGAGAGGCCTAGTCAGGGGTCTTCAATCTCATTTCCGACATCACATCACTGCCCTGGCACCACTAACTGACTGACAAAGAAACTGAGCTGCGTGCCAGTCAGACTGGGGCAGTGCTGTGACACCAGAGAAGATAGGCTTGGCAGCCCCGGGGCATTGTAGATCCCTGGCCACTCCTCTCTGACTTTTGCCAACTGTGGGTAAAAGTAATTTTTACAGCATAGAAAACACAAAGTGCCAAAACAGAGAGATGGCTGCGGGATACCAGTATTAGCTCGTAGGCCGCAGTATGCCAGTGATCAGCTCATAGGCCCCAGTATGCCAGCGTCACGATCACACCCTATCGGTCCAGCTAAGACGCTAGAGAGAGTGTGTGATGGTGCAAGTCACCAAATTAACCCTTAGATAAACGTGTTTTACCAGAGCTGCCTTCAGAAAGGTGAGCTCATATGTTTAGCGATCAAAGACCAGAGCTGATTAATTAAACATTTAATCTGATAAAAGGTATCACAGTGCCAAATATATAAAAATACAGGAACAAATGACATACAGGTATAAAAATATATTAAAAAGTTTTGCAAGACAAGTTCAGAAAACAAAAGATGAAGTTCTTACAGCATGATGGTATCAGTCCATGAGAGAGTTCCAGCTGTTCTTAGGATGGTCTTGTCAGCTTGTTGCACAGCCTTCAACACCCAACTTTTAGTCTAGCATTGTTTTACTATCATATCTGGTCTCCAGGGAGGGAGACTCCATTCCCCCCTCCCCTCTGATCCCACCAGAGGGTCTTCTCTCTTCCTGACCCCTTATCTCTTTGATTATATGATGAGACCAGAGTGCATGACTTCAAAGGAAATACAAACAAACAGCCAGACCCCCAATAAAATGCAATACACAAAACACAGTCTGAATGACCCCTCACCCATGTCTTAGTTTATACACAGATATAATTTATAATACACATATAGCATTTTAATAATCAGGCCTTGGGCCTGACACCTCCCCCTTAAGATGGGAACAGAGAGATCTGGCCTCTCCAGGCTGATAGATCTGTCTCCCTTAACCATCTATTTCTTTTCTTGATACCACAGGCCCTGCATTCCCAGGCAAAGATGGCACTGAAGGGGCCTAGTACCTGATTAAGCTGCCTCCTCCTTTCATCTGAGAGCTGTGGATTGATCTCCACATCCTGAAGGGATCCCTGGCTCTTAGCTTCCTCCACTAGGTCTAGTAGGGGATCACTACCTAGCCCTTCCTCTGGTGCACTACATACACTGAGTACCACCTTCTCAGGGTCATAGTATGCCATATTAATGTGGTACTGTCTCTGCCTCTGACCTTTCTCATCAAGGGCAACCAAGAACCACTAACTGCCTTTCTCTCTCCTGGGCCCCTAGCATGCCTTTGGAAAGGGACTCCCAGTACGAGATATTGTTTTTCCCAATATACCCGATGCCCATCTGTGTCAACACCTGTATGTTCAGCACATTGTCTCAGCCCTTCAAGGGAAGGGTGACTGCGCAGAGCTTCAAGGAAATGCTCATTTCCCTCCCCCCATCTCGTGGTATCAGGGAGCACATTTCCCCCAGGTGAACTAGCATCTCCACCTTCCTCTGCTGGGGCTTGCAAGTCACACAGCTTGCCCCTTGCATCACCATCCTCCCTTCCTGTTAAAGCTGCAGCCCTGGCATGCTGCTGACACGTTACCACTGCCACCATTGGTATGCCTCCCTGGGGTTTACCTTCCTCCCCCTCAGTTCCAGACATAACAATACAGGCATCATACACAGGGCTATCACTCCTTCCCTCCTCCTCCTTAGGCTCACAGGATTGGGATATATCACTCACTGCTGGTCCCTCATCCTTACATGTCACCAGGGGCACACCAACCCCTCCCCCTAGCCCATCTCCACTAGGTTTTGGCATTGGCAATGCATTGTCACCACATTTTACAATACACCCCATTCCACTTTTGGAAAACATTACTGGTTCAGTCACAGGTAAACAATTATCAATCCCCTGCACCCCCTCCCAGTTACCACATTTTGCAGTGTCTCCCAAAGTCTTGCACAGTACCTCAGAATGAACAGGGCTCTCTCCTAGCCCTTCCGGGGTGCAGGTAGTGTCCTCTGGAGCAAAATGACAGAGCATCCGACCTAAATCATTCCCCAGCAGAACATTAACAGGGATGTCCTCAGAGACCCCCACCTCCCTCAAACCTTGGCCTGTACCCCAATCCAGGTACACACAGGCCATGGGCACAGCAGGCCGCACACCTCCAATTCCTTTTAAAGCCATGGTTCTCCCAGGGATGATGTCCTCTGTATCCACCACTTCAGGCCGCACCAAGGTAAATGAGGCTCCAGAATCTCGTAACCCCACTGTCACCCGGTCACCGTCAGTTACACTCTGTAGGTTATCCCCTCTTTTCTCCACCGCTCCAGACACCAGAAGAATGGCTGTGTGTCCTCCAGCTACTGGTGGAGAATTATTTTTGTTGGGGCAAGTGGCACTCAGGTGCCCAATATTGTTGCATCTGTAACATCGGCGGTTGTCCCCCTGACCCAATGTGGCTCCTGTTGCTTTTGGGAATGATGGCAAGAATTTCCCGGCTGACCTGGTGGTGCTTTGTGGTTGTGTGGCTCCCCTCCAGGTACTTGCTCCAGCTTGTGCAGATCCACGCTTTGCTGATGGCGCCCGGTTGTTGGCAAAGTCATCTCCTAGTTCTGCTGCTTCCATGGCTGTCTTGGGCTTGCGGTCCAAAATCCACTCTCTGGCTTCAAAGCTCCGTGTTTGGAGAAACTGATCAAGGACCATCAAGTCCTCCAGGGCCTCATAGGTAGTGACTTGTAGGCCCCCAGTCCATAGCCTGAATGCAGTCCTTAGCTGACCTGCATGTTGAGTGCAGCTTTCTGTGGCACTTTGTTGCAAAGTCCGAAACTTTTTCCGATAAGTCTCTGCAGTCAGATAAAAACTTTTTAGCAGGGCAGATTTTATTGCCTCATAGTCCTGGTCACTCTCAGAGGGAAGCGAAGCAAACACATCCAGAGCTTTCCCTCGCAGCCGTGGGGTTAGATATCGTCCCCACTGTTCCTTAGGTAGATGGAACTGCCGGCAAACCTTTTCAAATCCCCTCAGGAACAGATCTAGATCACCATCTTTCTCCAACATGGGGAAATGTTCCAAGCGGGGTTTGTGGTCTCCTTGATCCTGCACATCACTCCGTGCAGATGAAGCATCCCCTCTCAGCCTCAGAACCTCCAGTTCATGCCTTCGCTGGGCCTCTCTTTCTGCGGCTCGTGCCTGGGCCTCTCTCTCTGCGGCTCGTGCCTCTCTCTCAGCAGTTTGGTACTGGAGAAGCAGTTGGAGTTTCATATTGGCATCCACATTCCCAAGGTGTTGTAAGGTAGTCCGCATATAAGAGTCCAAGGCCTCATGTGGAGTACTGTCCTGATGGGGAGTAATGTTGTATTCCCCAGGAGATATCAGTCCTTGGATGGCAGTTCCACCTGTAGGACTTTGCCTCATGTCACTCAGCTCTTCTGCACGGGCATCATACTCCACAAGATCAGCAATAAGTTGTTCCTTGTTCTTTCCTACAGTAGGGATGTCCTTTTCTTGGCAGCTCCAGTGCATGCTTGGACTGCTTGCAAAATGCCTCCATATTTCCGAGATGAGACAGAGGAGGTAAAACAGGAGATGGGGAGGACAGAACTGTCTTGCACTCTTTTTGTATGTCTTTTAAACCTGCACTGAGCTCTGTCTTTAGAATTTACACACAAGAATATGTATGCAATTTCTTTTTTAGTGCTAAGATTTCCTTACAGGTAAAATCCAGCAAGCACTAAAAATCTCTAAATATATCCCGACGCTGCCAACAGTTGTCACGATCACACCCTATCGGTCCAGCTAAGACGCTAAAGAGAGTGTGATGGTGCAAGGGTTAAAGCCGCCAGACCTCTGGGTATCCACTACTAGTCCCAGCAAGTCACCAAATTAACCCTTAGATAAACGTGTTTTACCAGAGCTTCCTTCAAAAAGGTGAGCTCATATATTTAGAGATCAAAGACCAGAGCTGATTAATTAAACATTTAATCTGAAAAAAGGTATCACAGTGCTAAATATATAAAAATACAGGAACAAAGGACATACAGGTATAAAAATATATAAAAGAGTTTTGCAAGACAAGTTCAGAAAACAAAAGATGAAGTTCTTACAGCATGATGGTATCAGTCCATGAGAGAGTTCCAGCTGTTCTTAGGATGGTCTTGTCAGCTTGTTGCACGGCCTTCAACCCCCAACTTTTAGTCTAGCATTGTTTAAATATCATATCTGCCCTCCTGGGAGGGAGACTCCATTCCCCCCTCCCCTCTGATCCCACCAGGGGGTCTTCTCTCTTCCTGACCCCTTATCTCTTTGATTATATGATGAGACCAGAGTGCATGACTTCAAAGGAGATACAAACAAACAGCCAGACCCCAATAAAATGCAATACACAAAACACAGTCTGAATGACCCCTCACCCATGTCTTAGTTTATACACAGATATAATTTATAATACACATATAGGATTTTAATAATCAGGCCTTGGGCCTGACAGCCAGTGATCAGCTCGTAGGCCACAGTATTCCAGTGATCAGCTCGTAGGCCGCAGTATGCCAGTGATCAGCTCGTAGGCCGCAGTATGCCAGTGATCAGCTCGTAGGCCGCAGTATGCCAGTGATCAGCTCGTAGGCCGCAGTATGCCAGTGATCAGCTCGTAGGCCGCAGTATGCCAGTGATCAGCTCGTAGGCCGCAGTATGCCAGTGATCAGCTCGTAGGCCGCAGTATACCAGTGATCAGCTCGTAGGCTGCAGTATACCAGTGATCAGCTCGTAGGCCGCAGTATACCAGTGATCAGCTCGTAGGCTGTGCTGATCCTTATTGACTTATTTTTATGCGACATTTAACCATTAAAATAAATCAGACCCTAAAACACTGGCCATGTTAGAGCAGCTCTCACCTGATCAGAAGCAGTCACAGCATACACGACTATTAAATCCAGTGACTACAGGGGGCATCTTCTCTGATTGTATATGTTCTCTTTTCCATCCAGCCCAGGCAAACATTATGATGTCTCCTGATGACTGAAGACCAAGACATCTGTGACCCCTTCTGCAGTCTACCCAAAACTCTATAGTAACACAACCCCCTTCCTTTACACTGCCATCCTGCTTCGTCAATACTGTGCTTGCTGCTGCCCCCTTACCATGTCTACAGCTTACCTAGGGGACAGTGTAAAAATCTAGTCGGTAGGATTCGACCACTGGAACCCCTGGGTGATTGGAGCAACAGCACGTGATCCCATGTCACTCCATTCATTGCATGAGCAATGTTTATAAGTCCCTTAGAAAACAAATGGAGCTGCAGGTGATCATGTGCTGCTGCTCCATTCATTTGGGGAACAAGGGACCTCTCTTCTCATGATCGGTGGTGGTCCCAGGGGTCAGGTCTCACTGATCAGATATTCTGTGTATTGGTGATGACCTTTGGTGTACAGACCCCAGACTGGACCAAAAGACCCTTCCCCCTCCACACATTGCTCCCCATGGCCCTCTCTCATATATACTTTTGTATGACCCCATATCTCACATATACTGCTCTGTATGACCCCGATCTCACATATACTGTTCTGTATGACCCCATATCTAACATATACTGCTCTATATGACCCCTATCTCACATATACTACTCTGTATGACCCCTATCTCATATATACTGACTGTTCTGTATGACCCCGTATTTTACATATATACTGCTCCCTATGACCTCCTATCACATATATACTGCTCCCTATGACCCCATCACATATATACTGCTCCCTATGACCCGCTATCTCACATATACTGTTCTGTATGACCCCCTATCACATATATATTGCTCCCTATGACCTATCTCACATATACTCTTCTGTATGACCCGCTATCAAATATATACTACTCCCTATGACCCACTCACATAAAAACTGCTCCTTATGACCTCCTATCACATATATACTGCTCCCTATGACCTACTATCACATATATACTGCTCCCTATGATCCACTATCACATATATACTGCTCCCTATGACCTTCTATCACATATATACTGCTCCCTATGACCTCCTATCTCACATATACTGTTCTGTATGACCCCCTATCACATATATACTGCTACCTATGACCCACTCACATATATACTGCTCCTTATGACCCCTATCACATATATACTGCTCCCTATGTCCTCCTATCACATATACTGCTCCCTATGACCTCCTATCACATATATAATGCTCCTTATGACCCCCTATCACATATATACTGCTCCCTATGACCTCCTATCACATATATACTGCTCCCTATGACCTCCTATCCTATATACTGCTCCCTATAACCCCCTATCATATATATACTGCTCCTTATGACCCCATATCACATATATACTGCTCCCTATGACCCCATATCACATATATACTGCTCCCTATGACCTTCTATCACATATATACTGCTCTCTATGACCCACTCACTTATATACTGCTCCTTATGACCTCCTATCACATATATACTGCTCCCTATGACCTCCTATCACATATACTGCTCTCTATGTCCCCCTATCACATATATACTGCTCCCTATGACCCCCTATCACATATATACTGCTCCCTATGACCTTCTATCACATACATACTACTCCCTATGACCCCCTATCACAGATATACTGCTCCCTATGACCCACTCACATATATACTGCTCCCTATGACCTCCTATCACTTATATACTGCTCCCTATGACCTCCTATCACATATACTGCTCCCTATGACCTCCTATCACATATATATTGCTCCCTATGACCCCCTATCTCACATATACTGTTCTGTATGACCCCGTATTTCACATATATGTGGTGCTGGGAGAGTTATGGTGTCTAGGGTGTTGTGGTAATATTGTAGGGTCTGGTAGTATTAACCCTTGAATGTCGTGGTGCCAGGGTGACCTCCTATCTCACATATACTGTTCTGTATGACCCCCTATCACATATATACTGCTACCTATGACCCACTCACATATATACTGCTCCTTATGACCCCTATCACATATATACTGCTCCCTATGTCCTCCTATCACATATACTGCTCCCTATGACCTCCTATCACATATATAATGCTCCTTATGACCCCCTATCACATATATACTGCTCCCTATGACCTCCTATCACATATATACTGCTCCCTATGACCTCCTATCCTATATACTGCTCCCTATAACCCCCTATCATATATATACTGCTCCTTATGACCCCATATCACATATATACTGCTCCCTATGACCCCATATCACATATATACTGCTCCCTATGACCTTCTATCACATATATACTGCTCTCTATGACCCACTCACATATATACTGCTCCTTATGACCTCCTATCACATATATACTGCTCCCTATGACCTCCTATCACATATACTGCTCTCTATGACCCCCTATCACATATATACTGCTCCCTATGACCCCCTATCACATATATACTGCTCCCTATGACCTTCTATCACATACATACTACTCCCTATGACCCCCTATCACAGATATACTGCTCCCTATGACCCACTCACATATATACTGCTCCCTATGACCTCCTATCACTTATATACTGCTCCCTATGACCTCCTATCACATATACTGCTCCCTATGACCTCCTATCACATATATATTGCTCCCTATGACCCCCTATCTCACATATACTGTTCTGTATGACCCCGTATTTCACATATATGTGGTGCTGGGAGAGTTATGGTGTCTAGGGTGTTGTGGTAATATTGTAGGGTCTGGTAGTATTAACCCTTGAATGTCGTGGTGCCAGGGTGAGGTTTCCTTAGGGTTAATGATCTACCGCAAACTGTTCCATAAACGGTAGGGAGAATAAACGGAATGTCCACAGCAGATTTTATGAAGTAAACTGAAGAAACTTTACTCGCAGATTTTATGCAACGGTATTGAACATAAGTCTTTTCAAGAATGAACCAGGACACAGGTTCCTCACCGGTTTGCTGAAACTTGGAAGCAATGAGCTTTTGATGCTAGCCACTGTGCTATTTTAGAATATTTGAGTTAATAGTAATCACACAGGATTCAGTAGTTTGAGCTTTGGTAACTCACATTTTGTGGCTGCTGGATGTTAGGCGTCAGGCCTAGCTTGAATTGATGCTGATGCTGAGATGTTGTGCTTGCTTGATAATCCAGAACTAAGAGAGAGAATTTAGTGGCTGTAGCCCCTTATATATTGAGAGGGCTGGACAAAAGCTCATTGGTTGGCAAACCTGTAAGTCCCGACCCAGTGAACTGAGTACATCACATGACCTCCAAAGGTCCTTAAGCATTTTATACATTACAACTGTGTATCACGTGACCACTAAGATCCTATACATATATTTCATATACATTAAATGAATATGTACACACTTTACTTAAGACGACTAGGGGTAAGCCCTACAGGAGAGCCCTATGGACATGGAGGGACTCTAGCTGCGGGGACCTTAGACAAGGGACAGGAACAGGTCCTGTACCGGGACACCACATATATAGTGCTCCCTATGACCCCCTTTCACATATATACTGCTCCCTATGACCTCCTATCACATATATTGCTCCCTATAACCCCCAATCACATATACACTGCTCTCTATGACCCCCTATCACATATATACTGCTCCCTATAACTCCCTATTATATATACTGCTCCCAATGACCTCCTATCACATATTGCTCTACATGACCTCCTATCACATATATACTGCTCTCTGTGACCAGGGCTGCCATCAGGGGGGTACAGCCAGTACCCCAGTAAGGGGCCCGAGCTCCCAAGGGTGCCCGGCCCGGCTGCACCCCCCTGCAGTTGCTGGAGGACACATACAGATCAGCCACTGTGTCAGCCTGTCAGAACTCAGGACCTGCGCACCTCAGCTACAGCTGCACACACAGGTCCTGCGGCTGACAGGGAGCTACAGTGAGCGGAGGTCCTGAGGCTACAGAGTCTACTACATACTGTACAGACAGGAGCTCACTGCTGCCTCTACTGTCTGCCTCCTCTTCACTGGTTCTGGCTCCTCCTGCAGATGGCACACAAGAAGAGGAGCTGCTCAGGGGAAGATCTGCTAGACTGGGTAAGGCTAGGTTCACACTAAGTTTTGTACTTACGGTTCCTGTACACGGCTGGGAGGAGGGGGGCGGGGCTTAATCGCGGCGCCCACACTCAGCCGTAAAGGGGAACCGTATTCAATGCATGTCTATGAGCCGACCAGAGTGAACCGCAGCCTCCGGTCGGCTGCATTTTCGGCCGTATGCGGTTTCCCGACCACAGGCAAAAATAGTGGTCGACCTCGTTTTTGCCTACGGTCGAGAAACCGCATACAGCCGAAAAACGCAGTCGAGCGGAGGCTGCGGTTCACTCCGGTTGGCTCATAGACATGCATTAAATTCGGTTCCCTTATACTGCTCAATGCGGGCGCCGCGATTAAGCCCCGCCCCCTCCTCCCAGCCGTATACGGGAACCGTAAGTACAAAACGTAGTGTGAACCCAGCCTAAGAGGCGAACCTGATCATATTACTGTGCGAGGGAGGCTAAGAGTCCTTCTATGTGTGAGAAGGGGTCTGGATAGGGGGGGCCTCTTATGTGGAGAGAAGGGAGGGCTGAGAGTCCTGCTATGTGTGAGAAGGGGTCTGAATAGGGTGGGCCTCTTATGTGGAGAGAAGGGAGGGCTGAGAGTCCTGCTATGTTTGAGGTGGGGTCTGGATAGGGGGGCCTCTTATGTGGAGAGAAGGGAGGGCTGAGAGTCCTGCTATGTATGAGGTGGGGTCTGGATAGGGGGGGGCTGTTATGTGGAGAGAAGGGGGGCAGGGAGCTCAGAGTCCTGCTATGTGTGTGTGTGTGTGGGGGGGGGGGGGGACTGGATAGGGGGAGGGCTGTTATGTGGAGAGAAGGAGGGCAGGGGGGCTGAGAGTCCTGCTGTGTGTGTGTGTGTGGGGGGGGGGGGTGTCTGGATAGGGAAGACCTGCTGTTACTACTGTTTATTGTCTTTTAATTGGGGGACAATATGAATTACACTCAGGTCACCCTGGTGTTTCAGAGTAATCATAATGTATTAATGCTGCCGCTACCTGGGAACTATTCCTTGGGGTGGGTCTCAGGACTAGTTACCCAGGTCCCTGTGCAAAATATAACTGGGAAAATAGTGTAAAAACATGTTTTAACAACCACCTCTCAAAAACTAGATCCTAGATTCAACACAAATCTGTTAAAGGAGTGCTCTGCTACTTTACTCCTTATCCCCTATCCACAGGATAGGGGATTAGTGTCTGATCCCGAGGGGACCTGGCACAGTGCCCTGGCTCCCTTTGCACATGAAGTGGGGTTATCTCTGGCTCTTCCATAGAGATGAATGCGCTAGGAGAGTGACATGCAGGAAATCGTGAGGGGTTCTGTGGTTGGACCCCTTGCAATCATAAACGATCTATCTTGTGTATAGGGGATAAGAAGTAAAGTAGCAAAGTAACCCCTTAAAGGGGTTCTCCGGTGCTTACACATCTTTTCCCCTATCCAAAAGATAGGGGATAAGATGCGTGATCGCGGGAGTCCCGCCGCTGGGGACCCCCGTGATCTTGCACGTGGCACCCCATTTGTAATCAGTCCCCGGAGCATGTTCGCTCCGGGTCTGATTACCGACAACCGCAAGGCCGGCGGCGTGTGACATCACGCTCCGCCCCTCAATGCAAGCCTACGGGAGGGGGCTTGTCAGCTATCACGCCCCCTCCTGTAGTCTTGCATTGAGGGACGGAGGCGTGACGTCACATGCCGCCGTCCCGGCGGTCGCCTGTAATCAGTCCCGGAGCAAATACGGGGAAAGATTACAAACGGGGTGCCGCGTGCAAGATCACGGGGGTCCCCAGCGGCGGGACTCCCATGATCAGGCATCTTATCTCCTATCCTTTGGATAGGGGAAAAGATGTGTAAGCACCGGAAAACCCCTTTAAGCTCTGTAGTATACAGAATTAGGTCAGTAATGGTAATATGTATGGTGATATTTCCTTTTTCCTTCCTTACTCATTGAACTCACGGGATCTTGTTTTTCTTGTCCTGTGTTTAAAACATTTTTTTCATACATGATGGGGAAGATAACATGCATGCCCAGGAGACGGCCACGGGGGCCCAGGCCTTGAGCTGTGTGAGGGGCCCCAAAATGTCTGATGGCAGCCCTGTCTGTGACCCCCAATGACATATATATTGATCCCTATGGCACCCTTCTCCAATTATACACTGAATCCTATGCTCACCATATAGTGCTACCTATACCCCCAGATATTGCTAACTTTACTATACTATATACAGTTTATATGCCCCTCATCACATTTACTGGTCTCCACACCTTCCTCACAGCCCCCCCCCCCCCCCCATGCTTTTCCCTATTACCTCCTCCTCTTTGTACACTGTATGGTAAAGGACCTGCGATGACATCATTAGAAAGTTCCTTTACCATACAGTGGGCTCTCTGAAGCCCGGGCTCCCACAGGGCCCCTCTCACATTACTGTAGTCTGACGCAATTTGCAAATCATGGCAAAATTCAGTAATGTTCCTCTAGAGTTCAGGGGCCCTTTTGGACATGGGGAGCCTGCCCAGGTTGCCCCCCCCCCCCAAGACTGGCCCTGCTGCCAGGTACATACCAAACTTACCTTATGGTAAATAAATAAATAAATAAATAAATAAATAAGGGGCTTAAAATAAATTAATAGATTTTAATTCTAGCACACCATGACTACATATAACCATAATGTTACAAAAAAAAAAAAAAAAAATTATACACAGAGCAGTATCCCCTCATACAGTGGGGTAGCTATAGAGGTCGCAGCAGGTCCGGCTGACAGGTCAGGCCATTGCTGCCGGTATCGAAACTTCACCAGCCGGGCCAGGGTCTTTAAAAATTTGGCGTAGGGCTGGAAAGACCAGACGCTGCTGGGAACAGAGATGTCCCCTGCAGACAGGGCTGCTATCAGGGGGGTACAACCCATAATCCTGTAAGGGGCCTGGAGCTTCAGGGGGACCCAGCCGGCCCTGAACCTTTTTTTTTTTTTGCTTGTCAGTCAGTGACTGTAACTCACTGACCGCTGGGGGTCCGCCACTACTCACTGACTGACTGACTGACTGACTGACGGACTACATACAGTCAGTCGATCAGTCACACTCACATGCTGTCACTGTCAGAAACAATCACTGCTACAGGGCACCGCTGCTGCACATATCCGATTGCCATGTAATTCATTAATTCATCCAGGCAAACACTGCAGCTCTTTAAGAGTAGCGCATAGGCTGCCTGGGAGAATAGAGGTCATTCCCAGTGTGTCACTTCATACAGACAGAGGAGCGGAGCAGAGGGGAATGTGCCTCTTCCTGTGTTGGTGTATGTAAAGTTTGCAGGCAGCGTCCAGTCTGTTATCTTTTTAGGCCTCTTTCACACTACAGGTATCAACCTATAAAAAAACCTCTGTTATTACTCCCGGCAAAAAGTCCTAAAAACGGCCAGCAAAAATTCCCATTGATGTCAATGGGATTTTTTGAACATCCTTTTGCATCAGGCATGTCCGTTTTTATTAATGTCAGTTATTTTTGCCGGCACAAAAGACGGTGCATGCACTAATTTTTGGTCCGGCAAAAAAATGGTGAAAAACCAGACGTAACAAATTAACATTGAAGTCTATGGGAACCGGATGTTCAAAAAAAAAAAAACATCCGTTTTCATCAGTTATTGTCAGTTTTTTTTAACATCCGTTTTTTGTACTGGCCATGCTCAGTACAGCTTTACAAAAAAAAAAAGCGTTAAAAACCTGATTTAACCTCTTCAGGACACAGGGCGAATGGATACACCCTGCATCCTGAGTCCTTAATACGGGAAATACGGTCCCCACCGCTAGCCGGTTGGGGACCGGAGCCAGATGCCTGCTGAAATTGTTCAGCAGGCATCTCGACATATCGCCCAGGGGGGTCATCATGGCCCCCCATGTCCACGATCGCAGCACATCGCTGATCAATTCAGATTAGCGATGTGCTGCGATTCCGTTCCCCGCCGTTCGCCGGGCGGGGATCGGAGCCGGATGACTGCTGATTGCATTCAGCAGACATCGCAGCAGTGTGCCGGAGGAGGTCCGGAGGACCTCCTATACCGGCGATCGCTGCAGGACGCCGTTAAGTATTAACCGGAAATTTACCTGCGTTAAAGTGTTTCTTACATATATGTAGACACAAAGGTCTCATAGGATAACAGTGTCTCATAGCTACCAGCTTATCCTTCATCCTGCCATAATATTGTAATCCTCTAGTTATTACATATAATACACTGAGAAAGAACACTATACTAGACTCAGATTACCAAATGTAACAACATTTTATTAATGATGAAGATCAATACATAAATGACATATAATTGTTAAAAAGGCAAAGGTACCCAAAAACATGGGGGGGTAACTAGTGCAGTAATTGTATGCAATCATATATATGGCCAGTGGAATAGAAAGTGCTTGTGCCTCAAAAAAGGTGCTAATAAAGTCTCGCTATCTCCTGAACCTCATAACATAGGGTTCCCCTAGAATGGGCCCACTATCTACACCTTGTGGTTCACTAAATAAGTATCACCACATTTTATTGCCATGTAAAATAAGGACATCAGTCTTACCCATGTGGGAATGCACTCCTTGTACCTCCGCAATTCTTACATATATACATTTTTTTTAATTGAGTGTGGGATTTGGGTGGAATAGGTTCATGGCAGAAGATTGATGAGCTACAGAGCCTAGCTGGGGCCCTTGCCTTTTTTTGGTCCGGGGGCGCCTAGTGTTGTCAGTCCACCCCTGTGTGAAGTCATTGCACCTGCCTGGAGATCCAGTCCCCTCGGTTCACACACTGCAAGCAAGATGAAAGGGAGAAACCTACTTGTGGGAACATGGATTAGGGGAGTACACTGCTCAAAAAGGGAACATAAAGATAACACATCCTAGATCTGAATGAATGAACTAATCGTATAAAATACTTTCGTCTTTACATAGTTGAATGTGCTGACAACAAAATCACACAAAAATGATCAATGGAAATCAAATTTATCAACCAATGGTGGTCTGGATATGGAGTCACACTCAAAATCTAAGTGGAAAACCACACTACAGGCTGATCCAAATTTGATGTAATGTCCTTAAGTCAAAATGAGGCTCAGTAGTGTGTGTGGCCTCCACGTGCCCGTATGACCTCCCTACAACAACTGGGCATGCTCCTGATGAGGTGGCAGATGGTCTCCTGAGGGATGTCCTCCCAGACCTGGACTAAAGCATCTGCCAACTCCTGGACAGTCTGTGGTGCAATGTGGCGTAGGTGGATGGAGTGAGACATGATGTCCCAGGTGTGCTCAATTGGATTCAGGTCTGGAGAACGGGCGGGCCAGTCCATAGCATTAATGCCTTCCTCTTGCAGGAACTGCTGACACACTCCAGCCACATGAGGTTTAGCATTGTCTTACATTAGGAGGAACCCAGGGCCAACCGCACCAGCATATGGTCTCACAAGGGGTCTGAGGATCTCATCTCGGTACCTAATTGTCTGTTCCATGATGGGGGTAGTAGTGCAAACACTAATGTAGCCTCCCCAGCCACCGGCAGACTCCCGCAGCCGGGGAATTACTACTCCTATCATGGAAACAAGTCTGTTCCATGATGGGAGTAGTAGTAGTCCCTCAGCACTGCAGGAGTCTGCTCATGTCACCTATTCTGAGCATGCTCAGAAGTAATAACGGATATTATAAACCAGGTGCAAACGGATGACATAAAGGCTCATCCGTTTGCCATAGACTTCAAAGTTAAAAATAATGGCTGTTAATTTATCCATTTCTTGTGACGGAAGAAAAATGAGTGCATGTGCTGTTTTTTCTTCTGTCACAAATAACGTCTGTTATTCATGACGGGCTATAACGCGTCATAATGGATAATCAAAAAATCCCATAGACTTGAATGGGATTTTGGAACGGACGTTTAACATCCATTTTTAAGGCTTTTCTAACGGATGTTTATAACGGATGTTTTAACAGAACAACTTTATAGTGTGAAAGGGGCCTAAGAAGACTTGGGGCATTAATATTTTCCTCAGGTTCCTAAGAACACTCTTCAGGACCATAGTTCTTCCAGTCTACAAGAAATAAATCTCCTCCCACAACAGTCTTGGAATCGAAGGTGTCTTTGATTTCAAATTCAGACTCTTCGCCTGCAGGTACAGAAATAGAGGAAAAAGACTTGGAGTAGGAGTTCAGGATCAAACGCTTCAGCAGAGAAACATGAAAGGAGTTTGGTATGAGAAGGAGGTAAACGGAGCTTGTAGGAAACAGGATTTATTCGCTCCAAAACTTCACACCGACCCAAGAACCGAGGAGCAAATTTATAGCAAGGTATCTTCATTCGGATTTTCCGAGAGGAAAGCCAAACTTTGTCACCCGAAGAGAACTGAGGACTTCTTCGCCTTGTGTCAACATTCTTTTTCATACGGGACACTGCCCGAGAGATGGCATCTTTGGTTTGGTTCCAGATGTTGATGAAGTCTCTGTAAGAGGAATTGGCAGCAGGAACCACAGAACTTGCAGACAATGGCAAAGGAGCACAAGGATGAAGGCAGTATACAATGGAGAAAAGAGAAGACCCCGTAGATTCTTCAGTATGGATGTTATAGGAGAATTCTGCCTAAGGCAGAAGACGAATCCAGTCATCATTCTGTGCAGAGACGTAGTTTCGCAGATAATGGTACAGGATCTGATTCACACATTCCACTTTCCCATTGGTCTGTGGATGCTCTGCAGAAGAGAAATCCAGTTTGACTTCCAGTAGTCCACAGAGAACACGCCAGAAATGGGAGGGGAATTGTACTCCACGGTCAGAGACAATATGCAAGGGTAGGCTATGCAAATGGAATATGTGCTCCACAAATAGATGAGCTAGGCGGTAGTCCAGGAAGTGGGATGAAATGTGCCATTTTAGAAAATTCGTCGACCACCACCCAGATAGTAGAACAGACAGCAGAGAGCGGAAGATCAATAATAAAGTCCATAGCAATGTGCTGCCAAGGAACTTCAGCAATGGGCAGAGGCTGAAGTAGACCAGCTGGTTTGATTCTGGGAGCCTTGTTGTGGGCACAGGAGGAACAGGCACCAACAAACTCATGAACATCTTTAGGGAGAGTGGGCAACCAGACGACTCACCAGGTCAAGAGTCTTACGCTCCCCAGGATGACCAGCATACTTGGAAGAATGTCCCCAAGACAGAATCTTCTTTCTCTTGGCTGATGGGACAAAGATTTTTGCAGGAGGAATGTCTTTTACTCGGATAGGAGACAACAACACCAACTGTACAGGATCCACAATGTGTTGAATTTCCTCACACTGGTCTGTGGAATCAAAAGAATTGTAAAGGGCATCCACCTTCACATTCTTGTCACAGGCTTAAAATGCAGAAGGAAGTTAAATCTGGCAAAGAAGAGTGCCCGCCGGGACTGTAGAGGATTCAGATGCTGCAGACTGTAAATAAGAAAGATAAATGTGGTGGGTATAGATTATCACTGGATACAATGCCCCTTCCAGAAGATATTGCCATTCTTCTAAGGCCATCTTGACAGCTAACAGCTCTCTATCGCCAATAGTGTAGTTACTCTCTGTGGAAGAAAAAAGAATCACAAGTGAATTTTTCTGCAACAGAATTGCTCC
Organism: Hyla sarda; assembly: GCF_029499605.1. Lineage (NCBI taxonomy): Eukaryota > Metazoa > Chordata > Amphibia > Anura > Hylidae > Hyla > Hyla sarda. Next base: position 171,171,121 of record NC_079195.1, read on the forward strand.
AGCACCAACAGAAGAAGCGTCCACTTCAAGGAAGAATTGTTTGGAAGTGTCAGGATGATGAAGAACTGGTGAAGCAGCAAAACAGTTGCAAGAAGGCAGATTCCACCTCAGAGGTCCACTTTTTAGCATCCACTCCCTTTTTAGTCAGGGCGGAAATAGGAGCGGTGAGAGAAGAGAAGTTGGGGGTAAACTGCCTGTAGAAGTTGGGGAAACCGAGGAATCTTTGGATTGCATGGAAACCCTGAGGACAAGGCCAATTCAGGACAGCAGAAACTTTGTCTGGATCCATCTGCAAACCGGAGTCAGAGATGATGTATCCCAGGAAGGGCAAACAAGACTGTTCGAAGATACATTTCTGAATTTAGCATACAGTCTATTCTCCCTCAATCTCTGTAGAACTTAACACACCAGTTTTCTGTGAGTGGACAAGTTAGGGAAATAGATTAGAGTGTCATACACTACTACGCAGGAATACATCAGATCTTTGAAGATATCATTCACACATTCCTGGACCTTGGTAAAGATCCAGGCTCCACGAATGTGGTCGAAAAGTTCAGAGATTAGTGGTAGAGGATACTTGTTCTTTACAATAATCTTATTTACAGTAGTCCATGATAGCCTATGCATGGTCACAGAGAGCCATCTTTCTTTGCCACGAAGAAGAAGAAGCCGGCTCCCACTGGAGATGTGGACATTGGGTAAACCCCCTCTCAAGGTTTTCTTTAACATATTCAGACATAGACTGAGTCTCTGGTAAAGACAGTGGATAAACTCTTCCTCATGGGGGAGAAGTCCCAGGGAGTAAGTCAATCAGGCAATCATAAGGTTGATGAGGTGGCAGAGTCTCAGGTTTTTTTCTTGCGGAATACATCTACATACGCCGCATATTGCGGGGGAAAGACATACAGACTTGTGGGCACCAGAAGAGGAGATGCTGGGCGAACCTCAGACAGGCAGGTAGTATGGCATTGATGTCCCCACTTGCAACTTGATTGGAGTAGACACATACTGTATAGGTTTAGGCAGAGGCAGTCCATTTACAATAGTGGCAATTACGGGCTTCGCCAGGCAAGTGGTAGGTATCTGGTACAGAGACACTACAGCTTAAATAACGAAATTCCCGGCAGTGCCGGAATCCAGGAAGGCAGATACAGGAACACTGGACTTGCCAAAGGACAGGACCACCGGAACCAGAAGTTTGGGAGAATTGTCATTTTCGCCTAGGGTCACTTCTCCCAATGAACCTTCTGTGAACAGGTACGGACTATGTGACCTTTTCCGCCACAGTACAGACATAGGTTTTCTGCTCGACATCTTTGACGCTCCAAATCTGTAAGCTTTAGACATTCCACTTGCATTGTCTTTTCAGGAGGTATCGCAGGAACAGTCTGAACAGGCTTCTGAAAAACTGGAGCAAGTCTTGGAATTCTCTTCGCTCTGACGGCTTGAGAAAACTGCTCCTGGAAACGCACATTAATGTGAATAGCCAGAGTGACTAGGGAGTCCAGAGAGACAGGAAGGTCCCTTACAGTGAGCTCGTTCTTAATGCGGTCACTGAGACCCTCCCAGAAGACAGCTTGCTGGGCCTCATCATTCCAAGACAACTCAACAGCCAAGGTGCGGAACTGGATTGCATACCATCCCACGGTCATGGAGCCAGCAGATGAGGCACGGCCTGGTTCTTCAGACACAGTGCGGAAAATAGACAGGAAAGTCTGTAGGCTTGTAGTTTCTGGACCGCTACGCTCCCATATTGGATTTTCCCAGTAGCGAGACAATGAATGCTACCTTTGCTCGTTCAGACCGGAACTTGTCACTCTGCAGTTCGAAATAGATCATGCACTGGTTCAGAAATCCACAACAGGACTTTGGATCTCCGTTGTAGTGAGGAGGCAATGGTAACTGAACGCTGGATCCGCCATGTTGAGAACATGTTGCTACGGGAACCACAAGAGTTGCAGGGACTTCTGGTGCAGCTGGAACTGATTTATGCAGAGCATCCATATGGGTAGAGATTGTGTTCGTAAACTGGAGCAGTTGCTCTTGGCGATCACTTTGATGTTGCAGCTGCTCATATAGTCCTTGCAGTGCAGACTGGGGCTTGCCAGCGGGGTCCATGGCCTGATCTTACTATAATGCTCCACAGGTTGTGAACTCTCTGTGTCACTTATCGAGTTCTTTTTTGCCAGATCTTGATGGTGGAACGGCCTCGGTTGTGACACCTGGCTTTAGCTACTCAGGATCTTGGAAGTAGAGATCACCGCAGAAGGAGCTGGCAGACACCAGATGGCACTGGTGAGCACCAGGGGCAAAACAGGAACAGAGGAAGTAACAGAGTCTTAGGTCAAGAACAGGCCTGTTATGATTCGGCTAGCTGGATGTGGATCCACTGTGTCAGCGAGGGATTGGTGTGAACCGTGTCGGTGGACCGGTTCTAGGGTTGCTACTGGTATTCACCAGAGCCCGCCGCAAAGCGGGATGGTCTTGCTGCGGCGGTAGCAACCAGGTCATATCCACCGGCAACGGCTCAACCTCGCTGACTGCTGAGAAGGCGTGGGACAGAAGGACTAGACAGAGGCAAGGTCAGACGTAGCAGAAGGTCGGGGCAGGCGGCAAGGTTCGTAGTCAATGAGGATAGCAGGAGATCTGGAACACAGGCTTTGGACAACACTAAACGCTTTCTCTAGGCACAAGGCAACAAGATCCGGCAAGGAAGTGCAGGGGAAGTGAGGTAAAATACACAGGGAGCAGGTGGAAGCTAATTAGACTGATTGGGCCAGGCACCAATCACTGGTGCACTGGCCCTTTAAATCTTAGAGAGCTGGCGCGCGCGCGCCCTAGAGAGCGGAGCCGCGCGCGCCAGAACATGACAGCCGGGGACCGGGACGGGTAAGTGGCTTGGGATGCGATTCGCGAGCGGGCGCGTCCCGCTATGCGAATCGCATCCCCATCGCGAATGTCAGTGCAGCACTCCCGGTCAGCGGGTCTGACCGGGGCGCTGCAGAGAGGAGAATGCCGCGCGCGCTCCGGGGAGGAGCAGGGACCCGGAGCGCTCGGCGTAACAGTACCCCCCCCTTGGGTCTCCCCCTCTTTTTGTCTCCTTGTCCCTTCAAATGAAAGGAGAACATAGGGGGCACCTCTTGAGTTTCCTTCCAAAACAAAAAGTCCTTGGTAGCTACATCAGCGGCAGGTAGTTCAGAAGGAATGGAAATGGGGAGGGGGGGCAGAGGGTGAAGCATGTCACGGGGCAGAGTGTCACCAGGACAGGGGCTATGAGGAGGCACGGCACAGTCCTGATAGGCTTTGGGGAGACCAGGCACAGGAGGAGACACTGGGGCCCGACAGACGGGACTGGAAGCAGACGTGAGGCATTTCTTGCGGCAAGCAGGACCCCAATTCATGATCTCCCCGGTGGTCCAGTCAAGGGTGGGAGAATGATGCTTGAGCCATGGAAGACCGAGGAGGACTTCAGAGGTGCAGTTGGGCAGGACGAAAAATTCTATTTTCTCGTGATGCAATCCAATGCTCATAAGCAAGGGCTCTGTGCGGTAACGCACAGTGCAGTCCAACTTCACTCCATTGACCGAAGAAATGTAGAGCGGCTTGACGAGACGGGTCACCGGGATGCAGAACCTATTCACCAAAGAGGCCAGAATAAAATTTCCAGAAGAACCAGAGTCCAAGAAGGCCACGGCTGAGAAGGAGGAGTTGGCAGAAGGAGAAATCCGGACGGGTACAGTGAGACGTGGAGAAGCAGAATTCACACCAAGGGACGCCACTCCCATTCATTTGAACAGGGTGCGTGCGTGCGTTTCCCAGACGTGGAGGACGAATAGGGCAATCCACCAAAAAATGTTCGGTACTAGCGCAGTACAGACATAGATTTTTATCTCTGCGGCGAGTCCTCTCTTCATGGGTCAGGCGAGACCGATCCACTTGCATAGCCTCCTCGGCGGGAGGCACAGGGGTAGATTGCAAAGGATACTGTGAGAGAGGTGCCCAGAGATCAAGGTCTTTTTCCTGGCGGAGCTCCTGGTGTCTCTCAGAAAAACGCATGTCAATGCGGGTGGCCAAATGGATAAGTTCTTGCAGGTTGCCAGGAATCTCTCGTGCGGCCAGCACATCCTTGATGTTACTGGATAGGCCTTTTTTAAAGGTCGCGCAGAGGGCCTCGTTATTCCAAGATAATTCGGAGGCGAGAGTACGAAATTGGATGGCGTACTCGCCTACTGAAGAATTACCCTGGACCAGGTTCAGCAGGGCAGTCTCGGCAGAAGAAGCTTGGGCTGGTTCCTCGAAGACACTACGGACTTCAGCGAAGAAGGACTGGACTGTGGCTGTGGCAGGATCATTGCGGTCCCAGAGCGGTGTGGCCCAAGACAAAGCCTTTCCAGACAGAAGACTCACTACGAACGCCACCTTAGACCGTTCTGTGGGAAATTGGACCGACAACATCTCCATATGTAGGGAACATTGAGACAGGAAGCCACGGCAGAGTCTAGAGTCCCCATCAAATTTGTCCGGCAGGGACAAGCGGAGGCTAGGAGCGGCCACTCGCTGGCGGAGGAGATGGTTGCTGCTGTAGCAGTGGCAGAAGTTGCTGTAACATGGCGGTCAACTGCGACAGCTGCTGTCCTTGTTGGGCAATTTGCTGCGATTGCTGGGCGACCACCGTGGGCGACCACCTCAGCGGGATCCATGGCCGGATCTACTGTTATGATTCGGCTAGCTGGATGTGGATCCACTGTGTCAGTGAGGGATTGGCGTGGACCGTGTCGGTGGACCGGTTCTAGGGTTGCTACTGGTATTCACCAGAGCCCGCCGCAAAGCTGGATGGTCTTGCTGCGGCGGTAGCAACCAGGTCGTATCCACCGGCAACGTCTCAACCTCGCTGACTGCTGAGAAGGCGTGGGACAGAAGGACTAGACAGAGGCAAGGTCAGACGTAGCAGAAGGTCGGGGCAGGCGGCAAGGTTCGTAGTCAATAAGGATAGCAGGAGATCTAGAACACAGGCTTTGGACAACACTAAACGCTTTCTCTGGCACAAGGCAACAAGATCCGGCAAGGAAGTGCAGGGGAAGTGAGGTAATATACACAGGGAGCAGGTGGAAGCTAATTAGTCTGATTAGAACGCGCCAGAACATGACAGCCAGGGACCGGGACGGGTAAGTGGCTTGGGATGCGATTCGCGAGCGGGCGCGTCCTGCTATGCGAATCGCATCCCCATCGCGAATGTCAGTGCAGCGCTCCCGGTCAGCGGGTCTGACCGGGGCGCTGCAGAGAGGAGAACGCCGCGAGCGCTCCGGGGAGGAGCAGGGACCCGGAGCGCTCGGCATAACAAGGCCGAGGTCAATAAACAGGATACAGCAGGTCAGGTAGCAGGTGCCTTAGCTCAAGGAATATACACAAGAAGATCAGGCAAAGGCAGGAAGTCTGGTGGCTCCTTAGGACAGGAGCAGGTGTGTGATTGGAGGAAGGCTGGATCGTGGGCGTGCATGGATCTTCAGAGAAACTGGCCCAGTTCAACCTCTGCTGGAAGGTAGGAGCAGATGCAGAAATCCCAGATCTTAGTCTGCAGTGAGCAGGCGGAGTCGTGTGTGCTGCACGTCCCAGAAAGACAGTGGATCGGGGGTACACGTCAGCGGACACCCCAGAAACAAACAAAAAAAAAACACATACATCAATTTCTTTACAGTCACTGATGTGTGACTTCATCCTATGCTCGTGCATCTCAAAGGGATTAAATGCATAAAGCTGCCTCTGGCATAGTGGATTATGTTTACAACTAAAAGTGACACTCAAATAATCCACTATAATATTGTATGAACATCCTGAAGGTGCCCATACAGTTCAAAGGGGCTCAAGGTTGTGGTTAAAACCGTGAAACTTTGTGTATGGCCTTAGGAAGTTAATTACATACAAAATATTTTCTTTGTTAAATCAATGTTTTACAAAATCTAGAAAGAAATATGCAGCACAGCAAGAAGACTGATGTTTTAGGAAAAGCAATTAAATCATTTTAAAACAGAGACTCCAATAACATTATATATGATGAGTGAATGGAACACAAATATTATTGGCAAAGAAGAAGAAAAAGGAGAATGAATCAGATGGATTCTGGGCAGTTTACGCCTCTTCATGTATGAGTTTTAGATGCTTCACAAATTTACACCCACATTGGGACATAAAAAAGAGATTTGTGTAGACTATTTCTCAAGGACCATAGGAGAAATAATCTACCACAATTTCTTGTCTATATCTATACATTTTGATGCATGTGGGTCACACACAAGACTAAGATTTCTCATACATTATAACACTTCTTTTAATTTCAATTTTCTGCATTGGAATATGTATATATTTTTTTAAAACTTAGTTTAGTTTAGTAAAGTTTTCTCACTTTTCTTCCATGCTGTCTAAACCGAGGTATGTGCATATAAATGCTTGGCTTGTTCAGGCAGGTCTTGTGGCTGCTTGTAAAGGAAGCATATAAATGTAATGCCTCTTAAAAATGCCGACTCATTCCATCACAGTAAAGGTATCTGCAGCATTACAGTAGAAGCATATTGGATGCGACACATAAAAAAAAAATCTGCAAACAATCCATGGGGCCTTAATTTCATAGCCTAATTTTGTCAACATTTGTTTCAGAAAAGCTGTTGACAAAGTCTGCAATAAATCCACAGTGTTGCAAATTTAGCTGCAGAACCACTTGATCTTCAGCGAAATTCTAAAGTGCGGATTTTTAAACGCATTGGCCCAAATGTACTTAATTTTCAAATTCTTAGACATTGTAAACTAAGAGCCCTATTACACGGGGTGATTATTGGCTAAACAAGTGTATTGCCTTATGTAATATGTGACCGGCTGATGAACAAGCAAACACTAGATCATCAGCTGATCATGTAATTTGGACCAGTCAAAAAATCATCAGCCGTAAGCCAGACATCGCCCTATGCTGCAGATGGCTTCAATAGAATATGTGCTACCTCCGTCTGATATTCATTACACCTAGTCTAGTATAGAGCATGTTGGATATTTTATCCCTTGGTTTTCCTTTCCACTACTGTTTATTTCCTTTTGAGTTGACCTATAGTCTTACTTTCTTCCTAGTATTGTGCCTAGTTCTTCACCTAGAGATTGTCATAACAATGTTTTATATTGATAACAATTTCAAACATTGTGCACTTTAATGAGATGGCGTATTGTGTCTTCTCATTTGATGTACCTTAGTGGGGTTGGATTGGTTGAAGATGTAACCCTTTAGTTGTATACTTTTGAACATGATTCCAGAGTTAGGTCATAGTTTTTCCACCTCATGTTGCAGTTCACTCCGTATTAGATGTCTGGGGTGCTGCAGCCAAGATCACGGGGGTACTCCGCCCCTAGACATGTTATCCCCTAGAATATGTACTGCCCATTTACTTCAATGGGATTCTACTGTCGTACTCACACAGACGAAATTTCGCATTCTGCAAAATTTAAGCCCTTTCGTTTTTCCTCCTCACCTTCTAAAATAATAATATAACTCTTTAAATTTTCCACCTACAGAACTGTATAAGGGCTTTATTTTTTGTGCCACCCACTTTACTTTGTAATGACATCAATCATTTTACCACAAAATCTACGGCGAAACAAAAAAATATATACATATTTGTGGGCCAAAATAAAAAAAGATAATTTTGTTATTTTGTGGCCTTACGTTTCTACGCAGTGAACTTTTTTTAATTTAAAATGACACCTTTTATTTATTCTGTAGATTCATACAATTAAAATAATATCCAACTTATTATATAGGTTTGATTTTGTTTTACTACTTATAAAAAAAATAAGTTTTTGTGCGAAAATTAGTACATTTAAAATTTGTCCTATTATGACCCCTAAAACTTTTTTAATTTCTATTTACAGGGATGTTTGAGGGCTAATTTTTTTTGCACCATGATCTGTAGTTTTTATCATTACCATTTTTGTTGTGATGGGACTTTTTGATCACTTTATATGCATATATAAAAAATAAGCAATTTTGGAATTTGGTATTTTTTTTAACTTATAAGCCACTGACTGTGCGGTTTAAGTAATGTTATATTTTTATAGTATAGACATTTACGCACGCGGCCATATCATGTTTATTTTTGTTAACATTTTTTTTATATGGGAAAAGGGGGGTGATTCAAACTTTTATTAGGGAATGGGTTAAATCACATTTATCTTTTTTTTCCCTTTTTTATTTTTTACACAACAGGGGACTATTACATGCAATGTTCAGATTGCATACACTGTTTGGTTCTGTACCATGGCTGACTGGAGCACAGGAGCCCCCATCCCCCTGACACACAGAGACACACACAGACATACTCACCTGGCCTGCACAGCGCTTCTTCTCTCCGGCGGCAGCCTGACGAGTGACGTCACTGACCCGGGCCGGCTGACAGGCAGGCTCACTGTCTAAAAGTGGCTGCTGCGCTATTAAGCAGTTCAGGCTGCATCGGCGCCGCGGCCGCTTTAGGACAATAAGCAGCGGCAGGGCTGGCACGACCATGGACCTAGGTGGCCCAATAAAAAAAAAAGTGACGCCTAAGACCAATTGTCCCATGGAAGGGCCGGCCCTGTTAAGGACCTGTCTTAAAATTTTTGGAATTGCAGGTGGAATCCCATTGAATTCAATGGGGATTAAATTTTGGCAGAATAATGTGTTTTAAAAAACACAGAATTCCACGGGAACTGCAGCTGAATTTTGGCGGAATTCTGAATTCTGTGTTCTGCAATTCCGTTCAGCAACCTTTGTGGAATGGAAATTGTACAGAATTGCTGTTAGAACATGGCTTAACAGGGAAAGAGACCAGTTTTTTTAAGTTTAAAAAAACGAGGAGCAAAGGTAGTTGAGTATACAGAGCATCAATGTGACTGGGGGTGCCTACTAATTGTGTATTAACAATGTGTCATTTATTTTTTGGAGAGAAACGTGATTGTGTTTCTCTGCTGTGCAACTTCACCTTGTGGGTTCTTTGTGTACCATATTTCTTATGACAATACCATGCATCCTCTGGGTGCTGCTCAAATAATTGTAGCTGACTTGAGCCCTATGAATTCTAGCCACTACTAGTGTAGAAAACTAACCTCTCTTCCACTGCATGTCAATACTTTTTCTTACTAATTTCCAACAGCAAACACCCAAACTAAGTTAATAATATACTATTATAGATATTTTATTATTTTGGTTAACAAATCTAATCCAGGTTGTTGCCAGTTGGAAATTAAAGGGAAATGGAGAAAGGGTAGGTCATTATGCTGTGGAAGGGAATCAGTTTGGCAGCTTTGAGTAATGTATAAAATGCACAATTATCTATGTAAAAAATGTTTTATATTACACTTAGGTCCCATCTTTTTTTTTTTCAGTTTCACAGAGAACTCTATTTCTTTTAGCAGTGTCCTAAAGAAATATCAGCTCCTAACCATTCCCACTTATTTGAACCCACATTGTCCTTCATTGACCTACATTCTGAAAGACATGATATTTCATTAGAGGAAGATATTATAAAAGAGACAATTAGGGAAAGGGAATGTGTCTAGAAGCTCATTAACAACACCCATCTCTGATTATCTGTATTCCTGGCCTGCTCCGCCACTCTCAGCACTCATTTGCTCATGTTAACCTTGCAGTGTCTCCAAGCCAGACCCCATGTCCAGCTCACATCTGCTGCGCTGACATCAGACCAAAATTCATCCTGGTCCAGAGATGTTACTCGCATCGCCAAGTCCAGGTAGGTTCCAAATATAAGAGCAGCTGCAAATTATGATCTGAGCACCTGGGCACTCTCTGCAGGTGATTCACATCTAACTACATCCGTGCAGCCGAGTAAAGTCGGCTCAATGTGCTTGTGGCAGATGGAGCTGGGGTATATTTAACTCGTTCACACCACTGCAGCTTACTGTTATGTCATGATGTCTAAAAATCTTAAAGTAAAACACACAGAGGCGTTCCATAGTGAAGAAACACCAGCGGATAATCCCGGTAAGAGGAAATTGTGCTTACTACAGGTAGTTGTGTGAACACACACACCAATGGATTGAGTTAGTGAGGATAAAGGTACCGTCCAGGGCCCTCCTGCTGAATAGAAACAGGAAAATGGGAGACTTCTAATGGGCGCTGGCTGGAACGACCACATGTAAGGTATACAATTTAATCTAAAACAATGCAACGCGTTTCACTGCTGAATATAGTACTGCCACACACTGTACCCCCTTAATATAATACTGCCACATACTATACCCCTGAATAAACTTTTGAAGCATGCTATGCCCCTGCTATATTACTGCCACACGATAAGCCCCTGAAGATATTACTGCCACACCCTATGCCCCTGTATATATTTCTGCCACACACTGTCCCCCCTGAATATAATACTGCCACATATTATACCCCTGAATATATTACTGCCACACACTATGTTCCTGAATATATTACTGCTGCACGCTGTGCCCCTGAATATATTATTGCCACACGCTGTGCCACTTAATATAATACTGCCACACGCTATGCCCCTGAATGTATTACTGCCACATGCTGTGCCCCTGAGTATATTACTGCCTCACGCTGTGGCCCTCAATATATCACTGCCGCATGCTGTCCCCCTGAATATATTACAGCCGCATGTTGTGCCCCTGGTATATTACTGCCACGCGCTATGCCCCTGATATAGTGCTGCCACATGCTATGCCCCTAATATATTACAGCCACACGCTGTGCTCCAGGTATATTACTGCCACACTCTGTGCCCCTGGTATATTTCTGCCACTTGGTATGCCCCTGGTATAGTACTGCCAAATGCTATGTAACATAGTTCATAAGGTTGGAAAAAGACCAGAGTCCATCAAGTTCAACCTATATCCCTATCCCTAATGAGTTGAGTTGATCCAGAGGAAGGCAATACTAGAGGTAAAACTAGAGGTAAAAATTCCTTCCTGACTCCAAATATGGCAATCAGAATAAATCCCTGGATAAACGTTCTGTCCCTATAAATCTAGTATACATAACCAGCAATGTTATTATTCTCCAAAAATGCATCCAGACCCCTTTTGAACTCTTTTACAAAGAGTTCCATAGTCTCACTGCTCTTACAGTAAAGAACCCCCGTCTGTGCTGGTGTAGAAACCTTCTTTCCTCAAGACGTAGAGGATGCCCCCTTGTTATAGATACAATCCTGGGTATAAATAGCTCATGGGAGAGTAATCTCTGTACGGTCCCCTGATATTTTTATACATAGTTATTAGGTCGCCCCTAAGCCTTCCTTTTTCTAATCTAAATATCCCTGATTCTGATAATCTTTCTGGGTACTGCAGTCCTCCCATTCCCCGTATTACCCTGGTTGCCTGCTTTTGAACCCTCTCCAGCTCCACTATATCTTTCTTGTACACTGGTGCCCAGTACTGTATATACAGTATTCCATGTGTGGTCTGACTAGTGATTTGTACAGTGGTAGAATTATTTCCTTGTCGTGGGCATCTATGCCCCTATTGATGCACCCCATGATTTTATTTGCCTCCACAGCAGCTGCCCGACACTGGTCACTACAGCTAAATTTAAGTTAACTAAGACCCCTAAGTCCTTTTCCATGTCAGTCTTCCCAAGTGTTCTCCCATTTAATACATAATCCCAGCCCGGATTTTTCCTCCCCATGTACATAACCTTACATTTAGCAGTGATGAACCTCATCTGCCACTTCCCAGCCCAAACCTCCAACCTATCCAGGGCCATTTGTAACAGTGCACTGTCCTCTATGGTGTTTACCGCTTTACAGAGATTAGTATCATCTGCAAAGATTGCTACTTTACTATTCAACCCCTCTACAAGGTCATTAATGAATATATTAAATAGAATAGTACCCCAGACTGACCCCTGTGGTACCCCACTAGTAACAGTCACCCAATCAGAATAGGCACCATTAATAACCACCCTCTGTTTCCTATCACTGAGCCAGTTACTTACCCACTTACACACATTCTACCCCAGCCCAATCCTTCTCATTTTGTGTAACAATCTATGTCCCTGGTATATTACTGCCACATGCTATGTCCCTGGTATATTACTGCCACACACTATGACCCCAAATATAATTTTAACAAACACTGTGCCATGTACTGACTAATTGTACCATAAAGCAATGAAGGATGCCACGGGTGGCTGGGCAGTAACGTTCCCTTGCTCCAGGCCGCGGCTATTCATTTTTATCCACTATAAGGTGATTTTAGTACGTATCTGCCAGACAGTAATGGACATGCTTAGGAAGGATCTGCGCTTGCCTTGGGGCTAAATGGGTATGTTGTGAGATTACCATAACACTGTGGCTAGCACTTTGTGAACTGGTATTTCCTGTTTGACTTTTCTTTTTTGCCTACAAATCCCATAATTCCATTTTCCTCCCACCCACACATCAGCCACCCCGCCCATTGAAACATAAATGAGCTGCATCCATTCAAAGGACCTGTGGTTTTCAATCAGGGTGCTGTTGCATTAGTTGCAGATTGATCTCTCTCCCACCAAGCGATCGCTCCACCCATTGAAGCAGACAGGCTCCCTATCATCAGCTGACTAGTGAGTCAGGTCTCGGCCACATTGCAACCTTGGGAAAAATCTGAGACAACAGTAATTTTGTATGCTGTTAAAAATAAATAATAGGGTGAAAATCACAGAAGAATTGTGAGAAAACCGTACATACACTATATTATGAACTACAATAACTTAACAGCCCCTGTAGCATAGTCAAATGAAAAAAAATTCTGGAATACCCCTTTAAAGACACCTATACAAATTAATGAGGGGAGACCGGCAGGCGGTCCCAATCTGAACCGCAGTCCGCCAGTTGAGTATCCCTGGTATAGATTCACATGTGTCACAGACGAAAGTCTATAATACAGTACATGCAGAGTTTGATGCACATTTTCTGTTGTCTTTCATTGCAAGTGAAATTTACAACTGTTAAGCAAATATGCATTCAAATCTGCATCTACAATGTGCCGACTTTATGGTGGATTTGTGTGTGGCATAAAATCACACAGGGCCGGAATGGGACTGAAAATAGGCCGAGCATTTTTGACTAAGCAGCACATTCCTGTAATGGGTGGGACTATGTGAAGGCGGAGCCACAGGAGGGGTGGCAACTGTCAATCCTAGTTTGGTATAATAGGGTACATAACGGGGAAAATTAATTAATAGACACACACATATACTGAGGCCAATATTACCAATGATACCAGTACATAAGGAGGAGAAATAATATCACCGTACATATTACCATCATACTGTTACTGACCAAATCCTGTTTATTGACACCAATAATACCAGTTTACATGGAGGAGGAATATTATCACCATACATATTACTGTGGTCTCCCGGTACCGCATTGCATACCGTACCTAGTGTAGAGGTCCCCAAAGTCAAAGTAACTACTTTCAGGTAGGGTTCCTCAGGTGGGACAGCCCCTAGTCGCCTCTCCTAAAGTCTATCTCTAATGTTAATATATATGTAATAATCATATATATATATCCTATAGTAGTGTATAGTACTTACCTTGTTCAGCGTCGCAGGACCTTCGGTCATGTGACCATGCTAGTAACCTCTATGGTATGTTGTAGGACCTTAGGAGGTCCATTGGGTCACGTGTTACCCACAAATCTCTGTAATGGTGATTGACATCAGTATGGACCAATTAGCGTTACTCCAGCCCCTGCCCATATAAGGGAGCTGTGTCCAATTATCGCTCTCTTGGGTTGCTGCTCTCGTGGATGCCGGACTAACAGGATGGTGCTACACAACTTTCAAAAACACGCTAGGCCTCAAAACCTCCGGCCTCAGCGGAACCAAAACCGTGAGTTCAAATCTAAATCCCCGCTAATTCTAGCGTGACTACTGGACCGCAACTAACCCCTAAATCCAGTGGAGCAACACATAGTACTAAAAGGCTCTTAATGCTAAAGTCCCAACCTTTGTCAATCTCCAAGGAAAGCTGTTGTTATGCTCAGAGACTGTTGTATTATTGAAGCTTGCAGAAAACCTTCAGTAAAAGTTAATGCTGTTTCAGAAACTCTCCGGTTGAGGACAATCTATTCTTCTTATCTACCTCCCTATCGCTCTTGGGAAGGGTGGCGGTAGGAAAGCGTTATTGAGGAACCCTCACCCTGGCATCATGAATAGCAAGGGTTAACAAGCACCCTTTAATTGCTGCACAGCTACACTCCCCATACCCTACACCCCCAGGCAATCACATTACCATCATACTGTTACTGACCAATATTAACAATAATACCAGTATACAAGAAGTAGATTTTCTCCCCATACAGTGAACATATGGTGAGAGAATAAGTTCTACACAGGCTCTGCAGACCATTTAAGTGATTACATACTGTATATTAGGTGACTCGCCGGTGACGACTACTCTGATTGGAGTCATTCCCTTTCCTTTTTTTTTTTCTCCATCAGTCGCAGACCATCAAGACTAATCTTCCAGCCACAACTCGTCTCCAGACAACCTGCAAGACAAACATTTTAGACTCCCCATTTTTCCTGCACCTATAGCACTCTAAGTACTTAGGTTGCTCCAGTACATAAAAAGGACCCATTACGCAGGTGCCCAGGGTAGGTAGGTAGGTGCCACCTGTAGGTATATTCCCCCCTATAGATAGCTGCCCCTGTTGGTAATAGCAGCCAGTACAGTAGTCCCCTGAATATAGTAGCAGCAGCCCCACTTAAGGTAGTAATAGCCCCTTTAGGAATTAATAGTAGGCCCCTTTAGGTAGTAATAGTAGCCCCCTTTAGATAAAATTGTACCCACTTTCAGGTAGAAATATGCAGACAGAATAGATTTTTTCTGAGGAGGCAAGAATTAGGATTTCCGCTGCAGATGTTTCACCATGTGCATTGTGCAGTAGAATTACATTGAAAACAATGGGACTCTGCAGCAACAGAATTTCCGAGCTGAATGGTTCAAACGGATTCTGTTCCAAATTTCCGCTATATAAACATGGCCATAAGGCTGCAAGTGCAACACAGAGGACCAGTGCCCGAGATGTTTTAGGAACCTAGTCATGCTCCTGCTATGAGACCATGCTGCAACCGGTGAAAAAAGTGACCGGTTTTAACTCATACTATATTACAAAGGTATTCTACTCTAGAAGCCTTGCTCGACCACTGCATATGCCTTATGAAATGCAATAGAGGGAGCAAATCCAATGTGGTGCATTCATGTGTGTCTAAGAGCGCTAAATATATGATATTCAAAATTTTTTAATATAGAGGTCTCCTGGTTAATTTTTTCAAAAAGTTTTCAGAATCCTGTAAATCTAGTTTGTTTGTAAAACCACATTTATTTTAATGTACAGTACAGAGGATTTTTTTATTGTGAATGAAGATGCCATTTATTGTCTGTCTCCGTGTCCAGTTCATTAAAAAGGTGATAGTGCATAACTTGTATGTGATTACTACTAGCAAATGGCTCCATTCATTCCCATTTGTGTTCTCATTACCTGTTTAAAGGTATTTTCAGAGGGCACCTGAAGATAACGTGTATGGTAACAGCACTGTGATAGCTCTGCTGTCCATCTGCTGCCTTCTCCGGCATTCCAACACTACCATCTATGAGAGATGCCAATATTGTCAGTGCCAGGTGAGACACTGTTTCAAAGCCAGAGAATAACTGGTGAGCCTTTAAAATGAAAATAGAGGCACCATTTCCCTTGCAGCTATTAAATGAAGCTCCTGCCCCTTAACTTCACCTTTTATTTCCAATTTTTTGTTACATCATTATGGGGGGAAACGTATAGCATTCACAGATCTGTGTTTACTGTTTTGCGATATCCAGGGGTAAAGGGATGAAGCTTAATAAAATAAAGGCATAATTAGAGAAATGTATGATCCATATGCCTGACAAAACTGAAGAGTTCTTCATGTGTCTTATGCATTAGCCACTAAGCCCCTACTATAGCTAATGGATATCTATGATATGTTATCACTATGCTGTGTCCATATCATAGTATAAACGTGTGACAATATGTGTTGGTTTTAGGTTAGGTTCACAGTATGGTATTTCAAAGTGTAATTCCGCTTAAGCTTATAAAATTCTGGTGCAGCAGAATCCCATTGTTAATGGGATTCTGATGCACAGTGCAGACTACGGAATTTCAGCAGCGGAACATCTGCCTCTGAAATTCTACTGCTGAAAGAATAATTCTACTCATCCTTTTGGCAGAATACATTGCTCTCTATAGGAGTGGCAATGTCCGCATGGTCCTATAGCCGACTGATTAGCACTATTCATATTCATAGCCAGGACTTGTCTTCAAAGCTGTAGTTTAGGCTATGTTTACACAGTGTTTTTTTTTTTTTATGTTTTTTACATTAATGTGCTCTATTTAAGACTTTGGGAAAGTGGTTGTTATTGCACAAACATTTCTACAGCCGCATAAATAAGTGACATATGACTTATTTATGCGGCTGTAAAACAAGTAACCATATTGGTATACATATTGAGGGAAAATCAAAAACAAAAAGGCTTTTTTTTACATCTTGAGTAACTGTAGCAAAAGCTAGTGTATTATGTGCATTGCCTGTTCAATAGGGTTTGACCACCCACAGTGCTTCATTGCAAATGTGAAGACCAATATACCCTACTGAGTCTTCTTGGGGCAGAGCAAACAATATGGACTTAAGAGTGGATGCAGGATTTACACTGTGCTGAAAGGACCAACTTTGGCATAAAAAGGTTTATGGGTAAGAATGCAATGCGTTTCACTGCATTCTTACCAGTAAACCTTTTTCACCGTCTATGCCAAAGTTGGTCCTTTCAGCACCATGTGGATCCTGCCATCCACTCTGAAGTCTGTATTGTTTTCTCTATTATTCTCTAACAGGTAGGCTGCAGAGAGGACCATATTATACCCTGATACGCTCATTTCATTGTTGTGTATGAGGCTACACAACCACCTGTGGTAAGCAGCATTTGACCTTATCCGCCCAACCATTTCCCTGGTGGGTTTTACACTATGGAGTGCTTGTCTCTTTCTTTTTAGATTTCTTCGGGCAGAGGGAGTTCTCAAACAGTTACTGATTTGGTATCAACCAGTGTGTGGTGGTTGTGACCCAGTTCTTGTGACGGTATGAAGAAGATCCAAGTATTTTGGAAAGATTTGTCACCAAGACATGGATGCATCACTATTACAAGACGAAGCATGGATTATTTGCATCAGTTTTCTTTAGTGCAGAAGAAATTCAAAAGTCAGCCCTCCATCTATAAAATTGTTAAAGTCTACCTGTCGTTTGCAGAAATTTTTTATATAATGTAGCTAATGCCATTAAATGTAATATTTGTAATGTACATTGATTAAGAATGTGTATATTTTTGGATGAAAAAATGCTGTCCCTACGGCTCTTGCCTGTGTCTCTCAATAAGGAGACAAAATACAGGAAGTGTGGGCAAGACAAACAGGGCTCTGTGCAGGCTTCTGTTTTGTCAATCAGCTTTCTGTGTGGGCATGTCACAGAGCCTCAGTGCACAGAGCCCTGCTTGTCGGACCACTTTTCCTGTATTTTGTTTCTGCATAGAGACACAGCTGCAGGGATTTTGTCACCTCAAAATATACACATTTCATATAAAAATATACACATTTTTTTAACCAATGTATATTACAGATATACATATAATGTTATTATCGACACTATATAAAAACTTTTTGCAAATTACAGGTACACTTTAAAGTTCTATAGGGAACTGTAGAGACCTTTTCTGGAGCATTTTTAACCCGTTAAGGACCAAGGGCGTACCTGTATGCCTTGAGTCCGCTCCCATTCTATAACGCAGGGCCATGGCGTGGCCCCGCGTCATAGCACGTCGGGCCCGGCCGTGGCTAATAGTGCACACTGATCGCGGTGCCGCGCGCTATTAACCTTTTAGACGCGCCGTTCAACTTTGAACGATGTGTCTAAAGGGTTAATAGAGCGCGGACAGGGTTAATAGCGCCGCAGACATCCCAAACAGCCACCTCAGCTAACCGGAAAGTAAATAATTTACGGTTAGCTAAGGAGGCTGTTCGGGATGTCTGCGCCGAAATCGCGGCATCCCGAACAGCTGTGACACAGTAGGAGGGTCCCTTACCTTGCCTCCTGGTGTCCGATCGCCGAATGACTGCTCAGTGCCTGAGATCCAGGCATGAGCAGTCAAGCAGCAGAATCATTAATTAATGGTTTCCTATGAGAAACCATTGATCAATGTAAAAGATCAGAGTGTGCAGTGTAACACACTGTGAACACTGTTTCAAAGCCAGAGAATAACTGGTGAGCCTCTCCACATCCTTTTTATTTACTGGCAATGCAGTTCTTTCTGGGGGGAGGAGTTCTGCACAGTTTCTTACCAAAAGAGAAAGAAATGGGGCCAACTAAAAAAGAATTGGGTTCATCTAAAAAAAAAAAACACATACATATGTAATATACATAGTTGTCAAATTTACCAAATTATTCCACCATACAAGAATAAAATCCTCTTCCCCCAGTAGGTATGCAGTCCGTAATATGTGCTAGATGAAAAAAAACAATGATACACAGTGATCTCTCATGCAGTACAGCCCAGCCACGTCCTCTTCCACAGTTTGGGCACTAATAAGTGACGTCACTGGTGGCTGTATTGCGTCCGGGCAGAGGTCATAATTTGCTCTGTGTAGGCCACAGGTCTGATGCTGCCAGCTGTTTACAATTACAACTTTTAACTGTAAGCACATACTCACCTGGGGATCCAGGGCAAGTGTCCTGGATACCCCATTATCGATTGAGCGCCAAAGTGGATTATAATGGGGACTGTAGCTCACAAGACTGCCCTCTTTATAATCCACACCTGCACGTGCCGCCCCTTTCTGACCCTAGGTGGGGGCTGTCTAGGGTGAATCAGTGAACTTACAGCTGAGAGCATGGGTCATCAATAGTTGATTTGCAGGGTGCCTACATCCGGCATCACCACCAATCAGCTGAAAAGCAGAGCCACGGCATCCGAAATAAACAATATACAGGAACCACTGGAAGTCGTAGCTCTGTACATACACTCTGTACTGCAGAGCACCTCCCATTAACTTTTATGGCAACTTCTCTGGCACCACTAGAAACAATTTACAGAGTTCAGGAGTCGAGGCTTCTGGATCACATCATAGGCGTGCGCACGGGGTGTGCCGGGTGTGCCCAGACACACCCTAATCCAGTGGCGTTGCGACCCGTGTGCGGCCCGCACCGGGTGACACCAAGACGCTCCGCAGCACCCCCCATCTGTGCCCGACCGTCCTTCACCAGCCCAGACCCCCGCTCCCCTGCTGTGCGGTGCGCCTGTCCGTCAGGCGCACCCCACAGCGCTGCCTCCTACTCCTGTTTGTGCCCCGCCCCGCTCCGCTCTGGCTCACCTTCAGTTGGTCCGGTCATGTGACGGCGCGTTACTGCCATCACATGACCATCAGGACGTCACACTGTATTCAAGGACGCCGGCCCCAGAGCGTGACGGTACGCGGTTCGCAGGCTTACCGCGCTGAGTGAGTGAATGTTATTTCAACCTGCCTACTGGGTCTGGGGGGTACTGCATTCCTACAGGGGGGGAGAGGGGGTTAAACTGGGGGGTACTACCATCCTACTGGGGGGGGAAGGGGGTCATCAGGGGGGTACTACCTTCTAACAGGGTGGGGGGGATAGGGTTAATCTGGGGGGTACTGCATTCCTTCAGGGGGGAGAGGGGGTTAAACTGGGGGGTACTACCATCCTACTGGGGGGGAGGGGGTCATCAGGAGGTACTACCTTCTAACAGGGTGGGGGGATAGGGTTAATCTGGGGGGTACTGCATTCCTACAGGGGGGGGGGAGAGGGGCTTAAACTGGGGGGTACTACCATCCTACTGGGGGGGGAGAGGGGGTCATCAGGGGGGTACTACCTTCTAACAGGGTGGGGGGATAGGGTTAATCTGGGGGGTACTGCATTCCTACAGGGGGGAGGGGGTTAATCTGGGGCCCCGAGTAGGCAGGTAGTACCCCCAGATTAACCCCCTCCCCCCAGTAGGATGGTAGTACCCCCAGATTAACCCCCCCAGTAAGAAGGTAGTACCCTCAAATTAACCCCCTCTTCCTGCCAGTAGGAAGGTAGCACCCCCAGATGCTGGTGGCCTCCATGTCTATTTTGCTTTTGTAGGGAACTGTACTGCACCTAATGTGGCGAATTCTACCGCACCTAATGTGGGGGAACATACTGCACCTAATGTGGGAGAACTATACTGCACCTAATGTGGGGAACTATACTGCCAACCTAATGTGGGGGAACTATACTGCACCTAATGTGGGGAACTATACTGCACCTAATGTGGGGAAGTATACTGCCAACCTAATGTGGGGGAACTATACTGCACCTAATGTGGGGAACTATACTGCACCTAATGTGGGGAACTATACTGCACCTAATGTGGGGGAACTATACTCCACCTAATGTGGGGGAACTATACTCCACCTAATGTGGGGGAACTATACTGCACCTAATGTGGGGGAACTATACTGCACCTAATGTGGGGGAACTATACTGCACCTAATGTGGGGGAACTATACTGCACCTAATGTAGGGAACTATACTGCACCTAATGTGGGGGAACTATACTGCACCTAATGTGGGGGAACTATACTGCCAGCCTAATGTGGGGGAACTGTACTGCACCTAATGTGGGGGAACTGTACTGCACCTAATGTGGGGGAACTGTACTGCACCTAATGTGGGGGAACTGTACTGCACCTAATGTGGGGGAACTGTACTGCACCTAATGTGGGGGAACTGTACTGCACCTAATGTGGGGGAACTGTACTGCCAACCTAATGTGCGGGGACTTATACTGCACCTAATGTGGGGGAACTATACTGCACCTAATGTGGGGAACTATACTGCCAACCTAATGTGGGGAACTATACTGCCAACCTAATGTGGGGGAACTATACTGCACCTAATGTGGGGGTGCAGTACAGTTCCCCCACATTAGGTGCAGTACAGTTCCCCCACATTAGGTGGCACCTAATGTGGGGGAACTGAACTGCACCTAATGTGGGGGAACTGTACTGCCAACCTAATGTGGGGGAACTGTATTGCAAACCTAATGTGGGGGAACTGCACTGCCAACCTAATGTGCGGGGACTTATACTGCCAACCTAATGTTGTGGGACTTATACTGCACCTAATGTGCGGGAACTGTACTGCACCTAATGTGGGGGGGACTGTACTGCACCTAATGTGGGGGAACTATACTGCACCTAATGTGGGGGAACTATACTGCACCTAATGTGGCGGGACTTATACTGCACCTAATGTGGGGGAACTATACTGCACCTAATGTGGGGGAACTATACTAACTGTGTGCGTATATATATATATATATATATATATATACATATATATATATGCACGCGCGCAGCGTGAGTTTGTGCTTTAGGGTGCACACCCTAATGCAATAGGCTGCGCACGCCTATGGATCACATACATTGTTTTTTCCCCCCAGTGCCACAGCTTTGCCGGTCAGCTGATTAAGGGGGGTGTCGGGTGTGGGCACCCTGAATATCTGATGACCTATGCTTTATTGATAGCTATAATAGGTAAAACAAATTGTGATGGATGGGTGTTCCCAACTTGATCAAAGTATGTTCTAAGAATATTAAACATAGCAGTTATGCAAGGGTTGAACCACAGGATCAAGTTGCATTGCAGTTGTACTGTGTTTTTTTCATGCAGTAACTACATTGAAAATTATCCTTTTTAATTTTGTTTTCTTCTGTTACCTAATGTTTAAATATATACCTCATCTTAATTTTGGGTAGTGCTAATAACTATTTGGTTCAGACCTTGTACACATTGCCATTGAACTCCGATATTTGGAGTTTTGTCGGCAATCCAGCCAGAAGGACCGGAGTTTAACGGAGCACTATTTTTTTCTCTGCTAAATTCCTGTAAAATTACCAAATCACCGACGGACCCCATGCAAGTGAATGGGGTCCGTTTGGAACTGTTAGTAGTCGTTTGCATCCAATTTGTTTTAGGGTCTAATCTGCAGACACAACTGAGGCTTTTACACCGGCTTCAGTTCAGTCTATTTTAGACGGAAATGCATTGGAAAATGCATTGGTGCTAAATTTATCAAAAGCGACTTTTCAGCGACAAGTCGCATCGGCTGAAAGTACGCCGAAATGTCAGACCTTGTTGGAGCAGGTTTAAATACAGTCTAAAGCATAGATCACGAAGTCTGTGCACAGAATTTATCAAGAGCCGTGCGCATTTTGATAAATTAGGCGCACAATAGACCAGCCAAACACTCTGTAGTTTGGTCTATATTGATGCGGTACTTAGACAGCTTTGATAAATATCCCCAATGATTCATATGTGGTCTGACAAGTGATTTATACAGAGGCAAAACTGTTCTTGTTATGAACCTCTATTCATCTAGAAGGGTATGTTCACACTGTAGAATTCCCGCGGAATTCCTTGAGTGGAATTCCGTGCAGTGAACATTACCATCAGGGTGAATTGATCTTCTGCGAGACCCGTTCACACTGAGGAATTTCCGCCACTGAAATTGTTCCGCACAGAGAATGAACATGTTCATTGGTAGTATTTTTGGCGGTGGCTGCCAGATGGAATCTCCGCTCACGGAATTCTGCAAGCGGAGGTTCCGCAGTGTGAACGTACCCTTAATGGGCAATGTGAGCAGGTTACAGAATATTGGGGTGTTTATACAGGCACTTCCCCAATGGGGCAACAATGAAACTGGGGATAAGTGGCTGTGATGCACACAAGCTATGCATCTCTTAATACATTCCATGACTTTATTAGCCTTGGCAGCCACTGCCTGGCACTAGTCAGCTTACTGTCTTACTGTCCATCAGTACCCCCTTGTCCTTTACTGTAGAAGTTTAACCTGATGCTTTATACACATAATTGTACTTTAATTTTTTATGGCCCAAGTGCAAAACATTACATTTATCCACATTAAACTTAATTTGCCATGCCTCCAGCTTTCCCAGGTCCTATCCTCCTCTGTGGTGATCACCTTACCCAGTTTTGCGTCATCTGCAGATATTGAAATTCTACTCTGTAATCCCTCTACAGGGCCATTAATAAATATATTGAAAAGAATGTTCCCTGCCACACTACAAATACTTGTCCAGGAACAAAAAATGGGAATCTGTCAACTGTATTTGCTGCTTAAAGCTGTTAGGCTATAAAAGCAAACTGTATCTTTCCTGGAGTTTGTGTTGGTTGTAAAAGTTACAAAATCACCTTTTTATTTCTTAAACAAGTGTCAGGGAGGTGGAGCTGAGATGCCCAAGTACCACAGCCTGGTATGCCTCCTCTCCCACCTCACATTTCCCAGCACAAGCATCTGCAAGGGGCAAGGGTTAGCTTACCCTCCACAGGTAGCTCGGCACCTTTAACAATGTTATCCTCTGATAGGATTGAGTTTTGTCCGCACCACACAGGGGCAGTGGCAGGTCAGCAGGAAAACTGCAGCCTACAGCATAGTCTGGCGATTACCATTAGCTCTGGGAAAGGTATAGCTTTTTTTTATTACCCTAACAGCTATCCAATGGTGTCTGCAACTCTTAGCAGAAAATACAGCTGACAGAGTCCATGTTAGGAACTTGAAAAGGAGTTTGAGGTGTAACTTTGCCTCCAAATTCCGCTTCTCTCAATCTCACAACTTTCATTGCTTAAATGATCTGCCATTAACATCTTCGTTCCATATACTACAGGTCACCTGCAAAGGTCTTGCTGAGTCGATGCCTAGACGATGAGAGCTGTCTTGGCAGGTGGTTTTAATGTTATGGATGATCGTGTACCTGTACTATAGCAATAAAGTGTGAATGGATATTATTCTGAAGTGTATGGTAAGAGCCCTTTGGCACTTTAGCTGTTGCATTGCAATTTGTGATTCTATTGGCACAATCAAAGCCCAAGGCTCCTGTTTCCCTACCATATTCTCTGCACAAGTGATATAAATCCTTTTCCTTTTATTTCTTCAGGGTGACTCTGGGGTTGACCTCAACTTTCTCTAATGCACTAGAGCCCTCTCGGAATATCTATAAAACTAAGAATCTGTAAAGTCTATTAGAGTGGAGCACATCTGACCTGCTCTTGTAATAACACAGCCCAATTAATGTCAGCTTTGTTTTCATGATAAATTGGGTCGGACGAGTTGATTTGGCTTTTCAAAGGAACTAAAACAACAGACAGAAAAGAGACTTTCCATCCAGATCTGACAGCAGTCTGGCCTTTTATACTCTGCCTGTTATTACTTCATTTTAACAGATGACTTCCTGCATTCTCACTTTACAAAACAGACATGGACTTTCGGTTGTAAGCTCCACTTGCGATAATCTTTATTCAAAACACAATTTGTTATATACAATATATGAAAATACATAAGTGTCATTGCATTTTTTTTAGACAAGGGATTGCACATGACCATGGCAATGACTGTACATGTATATTGATAGATGCTATGTACTTTCAGATCTCCGTGGGTTTGGCAGTATAAACTGGACTATGCAGAGAATCCAAATAATCAGGGACTAGACACTATATATTCCACTGTGCTAGAAAGTATGTGGGCACTGTTTGGGCACTGGGCTGCGGCATGTCATGCATTTACAGAGAATAAAACAATTAAACAAAATATAGTTGAGACTATAGGGGAAATGTATTATTGTATTGTATTGTGTTTGTATATATACTATCTTTTTTTTTATAAATTTGTGTTACTTTTTTTGCAACAATTTTCTCATGATTGTGTAGGTATGTCAAAATCAAGTTGTTTTTCAGCAGTGGTCATGAATTTATCATGTGTGACTTTTAGTGAAAAGTCGCACAGAGTGGGCCCTGCTATTGGGCTAAGAGAGGCTACCCCTACCCTGATATTTCTTTACTTTATGAAATATATCAAACTCTACCTACTTGTGTGTGTGTATACAGTATATGTATGTTCCAGCATCTCTTCCAAATAGCTGGAGATAATTCAATAAAAATTGGTACATTTAATATGTCAACTAAAAATATAATAGAGTTAAATTAACCATAACCCTTTTTTGGGATATGAGGATGGCATATGAGGTCGGGATATGAAGACTAGAGTGTCAATGTTACTTTTCCTCTTCGACAAGGTGAGGGTAGGAAGACTGGGCAACACTCTGCTACGAGTGTCACTAAAGCCAAGCGACAGGCATAACACTACAACCAGGAAAGCAAGACCACCGAAGGGGTAATTGGTGCTAAAGCACCTACTTCCTTTCAACAGGAATGATATTTCTTTGCAGGAATTTGCCTTACAAGAGGCAGCCATATACTAATGTGTGCAGGACATACTATTCTATATCACTATTTAATTCTATCTTCATTAGTGATATTACAGAAGGTCTCGATGGTAAGTTATGTCTTTTTGCTGATGACACAAAGATATGTAACAGGGTTGATGTTCCTGGAGGGATACACCAAATGGAAAAGGATTTAGGCAAACTAGAAGAATGGTCAGAACTCTGGCAACTGAAATTTAATGTGGTTAAGTGCAAGATAATGCACCTGGGGGTGTAAAAACCCTCGGGCAGAATATAGAATATTTGACACAGTCCTGACCTCAGGAGTAATTATTTCAGAAGATTTACAGGTAGGAAGACAATGTAATAGAGCAGCATGAAACGCTAGCAGAATGCTTGGATGTATAGGGAGAGGTATAAGCAGTAGAAAGAGAGAAGTGCTCATGCCGCTGTACAAAACACTGGTGAGACCTCAATTGGAGTATTGTGCGCAGTACTGGAAACTGTATCTCCAGAAGGATATAGAAACTCTACAGAGAATTCAGAGCCACTAAATTAGTACATGGATTGCATGATAAACCTTACCAGGAAAGATTAAAGGACCTGAACATGTATAGCTTGGAAGAAAGAAGAGACAGAGGGGATATGATATAAACTTTTAACCCCTTAAGGACGCAGCTCATTTTCACCTTAACCCCTTAAGGTCGCAGCCCATTTGGGCCTTAAGGATGCAGAAAATTTTTATTTTTACGTTTTCATTTTTTCCTCCTCGCCTTCAAAAAATCATAACTCTTTTATATTTTCATCCACAGACTAGTGGATGTTTTTTGCACGACCAGTTGTACGTTGAAATGCCATCACTCACTTTACCATAAAATGTATGGCGCAACCAAAAAAATACTATTTGTGTGGGGAAATTAAAATGAAAACCGCAATTTTGCTAATTTTGGAAGGTTTCGTTTTCACGCCGTACAATTTACGGTAAAAGTGACGTGTTCTTTTTTCTTTGGGTCAATATGATTAAAATGATAGCTATGATAACATACTTTTCTATTACTGTTGCGCTTAAAAAAAATCAGAAACTTTTTAACCAAATTAGTACGTTTAACATCCCCCTATTTTGAAGACCTATAACTTTTAAATTTTTCCATATAAGCGGCAGTATGAGGGCTCATTTTTTGCGCTGTGATCTGTACTTTTTATTGATACCATATTTGCTTATATAAAACTTTTAATACATTTTTTATTAATTTTTTTGGGAATAAAATGTTATAAAAAAGCAGCTATTTTGGACTTTTTTTTTTTTTAACGTTCACGCTGTTCACCGTACGGTATCATTAACATTTTATTTTAACAGTTCAGATATTTAAAATATTTTTAACACTTTTTGGGGGTGAAATAGGGAAAATTGGACAATTTACGTTTTTATTGGGGAGGGGGTTTTCACATTTTTTTAACTT
Organism: Hyla sarda; assembly: GCF_029499605.1. Classification (NCBI taxonomy): domain Eukaryota; kingdom Metazoa; phylum Chordata; class Amphibia; order Anura; family Hylidae; genus Hyla; species Hyla sarda. The sequence continues at coordinate 171,197,925 of NC_079195.1, forward strand.
TATTTTTTTACTTTTATTTTTACACTTTAATAGTCCCCATAGGGGACTATTTATAGCAATCATTCGATTGCTAATCCTGTTCAGTGCTATGTATAGGACAAAGCACTGATGAGGGTTATCTGTCATCTTCTGCTCTGGTCTGCGGGAAGGCAGATCAGAGCAGAAGACTCCCAGAAGGCAGCGGAGCCAGGTGAGGGGACCTCCGGCTGCTGTGCTGGATGATCGGATCGCCGCGGCAGCACTGCGGGCGATCCGATCATCCAATTAAGTGACCGCTATGCTGCAGATGCCGTGATCTGTATTGATCACGGCTTCTGAGGGGTTAATGGCGGACATCCGCGGGATTGTACGTCCTGGTGCGTTAAGTACCGCATCACCAGGACGTACATTTACGTCCTTCGTCGTTAAGGGGTTCAGAACTTTGAAGCTCTCTGCTTGCAAGGAAAATGGATATTCCAAATAAATTTTATATTGATTCAAATATACAATATGTCTACTTTATGTTGGCATCATAAAATGGACACATTTGTACTTTTTGAAAAAATTAGAGGACTTCAAAGTATAGCAGCAATTTACAAAAATGTCATGAAAATTGTCTGGGCATGCTGGGAGTTGCAGTTTGGCAACCACTAGAAGGGCAGCAGTAAAGATCGCTTTAGAAGGGCAGCAGTAAAGATCGCTCAGCAGGCATCCTGGTCCGGTCCCCAACCGGCTAGCGGCGGGGACCGGAATTCCCACGGGCGTATCCATACGCCCTATGTCCTTAAGGACTCGGGATGCAGGGCATATGCATACGCCCTACGTCCTGAACAGGTTAAATACATAAAGGGAATCAAGGTAAAGGAGGAGAGCAAAGTCCACAAACACTGGTCCAGCTCCGATGTGCACGGACCGGTGTCCAGCCAACACCCGACAGTAGAACAAAGAAGCAGGAGATCCAGCACTATTCTCTGCAGCTTTATTCAGAAACACAGCACTCGGATAAAATCAGCCAATACAACAGACGCGTTTCGAGCGCATGCGCTCTTTCTCGGTGGAGGAGGGCATATTTAAAAGAAGAAAAACTACCACAAGAGGACATAGTTTTAAATTAGAGGGGTAAAGGTTTAAAAGTAATATCAGGAACTTATTAGTGCGCTAAGAGCCTCCATTTTGTTGACCAAGTGTGCTGCTGCCATTTTCTTTTTTAACATGTTTTGTACTTGCCACAGCAGCGTGCATCCGTGTATTGGGTTTAGATGCTGGCTACAATTTTGATTTATTTTGTTTTTGCTGTGCAATATCAGGAAATATTACTTTACTGAGAGAGTAATTGTTGCAGAAGTGGTCGCTGCAAATACAGAGAAGCTTAAAGGCATACTCCGCCCCTACCATCTTATCCCCTATCCAAACGGTAGGGAATAAGATGTCTGATCGTGGGGGCCTCTGCAGATGGGTTCTCTTCCCTTCTGGGGAAATCTCTGACTTGGCATTAATCCCAATTAGCTTCTGAGACTTTGTAACCAGAGCCAGCGCTGATCAGAGGGCACGCTACCTTATATGGGGGTGTGATGAGAAACTTACTTTGCATACATATATATATTCACAGGAATCACAATATTATATTATAATTACTATCTTGAAAGAGATTAACAGGTCTTTACAGGAACTGATTATTTACTGGTACAGATTTATAAATGATAATTAAGCATTTTAGTCACATATTTTATCTGTATTTTCACTATTATCTATTTTTTATGGATTTTAGCTTACCTCTCATCCACAAGGCTTCTGTGGCAGAGGTATCATTAAGCAGTTATGAATAAATGTCATCTTATTTATTGCAACATAAACTCTTATTCTTTAGCAACACTTGCCCTTAGAATCACTTTAGGGGCTGTAACTCTTCTGTATTTTTCAGGAAAAGCTGCCCTCTGTGTGTACATGAGAAGCCACATTATTTCTGGCCATTATACAACTTGTATATGGTATTTTTAACAGATTTCTGCCCTGCAGGCTCCCAGAACTAGGGGGTGATAACTAATGGGTATGGCATCTTCCATACACTAAACACAGGGGAGCCTGCATTTATAGATGCTTAGTTCATAAGGCTAAAAAAAAAGTTCAACCTATAACCCTACTGTGTCCCTACTGTGTTGATCCAGAGAAAGGCGGAAAACCCATATGAGGCTAATGCCAATTGTCCTATACGAGGGGGAAAAATTCCTTCCTGACTCCAAATATGCAATCAGTATTAACCCCTGGATCAATTTTCTCTCCCTATAAATCTATTATCCATCATTTGTGTCAGGATCCGGGCTGGTAGCTGGTAGCGGAGGCTGGTGGTGGATCCGCTGTGCCAGAGAGGTGATGACGTGGGCAGTACCAGGGGAAAGGAATCTAAGGGATTACTGGTTTTCACCAGAGCCCACTGCAAAGCGGGATGGACTTGCTGCGGCAGGTAACCCCCAGGTCGTTCCACCCAGTAGCGACTCAACCTCTCTGGCTGCTGAGATAAGGCAAGGTACAAGAGGATCAGGCAAAGGCAAAGTCAGACGGAGCAACGGTTCACAGGCGGTAGTCGGTAGCAACGGGTCGGCAACAGGCAAGGTATACACAGGAACGCTTTCACAATGGCACAAAAGGCAACAAAGATCCGGCAGGAGGCTGTGGGAGGGGAAGGTACTTATAGGCAGTGCACAGGTGCAGGCCTAATTAAGTCCAAGCAGCACTGCCTCTTACAAACCTTAACCCTTAATAACCACTTTGGGCCAGGCACCAATCACTGGTGCATTGGCCCTTTAAATCTAAGAGTCCTGGCGCACGCACACCATAGAGAGCGGGGACGCACACGCCGAGACTCAGGGGCGCTGCCTGGGGACACATGCTGTGAGCGCTCAGAGGCCAGCAGGGGGCCCGGAGCGCTCAGCGTAACAGTACCCCCCCCTTTGGTCTCCCCCTCTTTTTGGTACCCAAGAACTTGATGATGAGGCTGCGGTCCAGGATGTTCTCCTCCGGCTCCCAAGACCTCTCCTCAGGACCGCAGCCTTCCCAGTCGATCAAGAAAAATCTTCTCCCCCGGATAAACTTAGATGCCAAGATTTCTTTGACCGTAAAGATGTAAGAAGTTCCGGCCACGGGGCTAGGAGTGGTGACCTTGGGGGAGAACCAGTTAAAGACAGCAGGTTTGAGGAGAGAGACATGAAATGAGTTGGGATTTCTGAGAGTGGAGGGGAGATGGTGCTGATAAGCCACTGAGTTAATCCTCTTCTTAATCTTGTAGGGTCCCAAGTAGCGAGGACCCAGCTTGTAACTTGGGACCCTAAATCGGATGTACTTGGCCGAGAGCCACACCTTGTCACCAGGGGAAAACACCAGAGGAACTTTTGTCCGCTTAGGACTTCATGCGGGCAGATGCTTTAAGTAGAGCGCTGCAAGTCCCCCACCAAATAGAAGAGAAGTCCCGGACAAGCTCATCAACTGCTGGAACAGGAGAAGTGGAAGACAACGGCAGAGGTGGAAGAGGATGGTGACCGTAAACCACGAAAAATGGAGACTTGTTCGAGACAGAAGAATTTCTGTAATTTTAGGAGAACTCTGCCAAAGGAAGCAGATCAGCCCAGTCATCGTGGCGCGAGGATACAAAATGGCGAAGATAATCCCCCAGGATTTGATTCACACGTTCCACTTAGCTGTTGGATTGGGGTAAAATGAGAGGATGTGAAATCCAGCTTCACCTTGAGCTGTCCACATAGAGCTCTCCAGAATTTAGAGACAAACTGCACCCCACGGTCTAAAACAATATGCTTGGGAAGGCTGTGGAGGCGAAAAATGTGTAAGAAAAATTGTTTTGCCAACACTGGTGTGGATGGTAGTCCAGGCAGGAGTACAAAGTGTGCCATTTTGGAGAATCGGTCTACTATGACCCAAATGACCGTCATACCACGGGAAAGAGGAAGGTCGGTCACAAAATCCATGGCTATGTGAGACCATGGAGTCTCAGAGACAGGAAGAGGTAGGAGCAACCCAGCTGGCTTCTGACGAGGCGACTTGTCCCGAGCGCAGACAGTACAAGCTTGGACGCAGTCCGAGACATCCCTCTCCATCGAGGGCCACCAATATCTTTGGGAAACAAGCTGGAGTGTCTTCTGGACCCCTGGGTGACCTGCAAACAAGGAAGCGTGACCCCACTTGAGGACTTGAAGGCGAAAGCGAGGAGGCACATAAGTTTTGCCAGGAGGAAGTGAGCGAAGATCCATCGGAGCAACGGCAAGCATACGCCCCGGCGGAATGATATGCTGGAGAGTAGTCTCGTTACCCACAACATCAGAAGAGTGGGAGAGGGCATCAGCCCTGATGTTCTTGCTAGCAGGGCGGAAGTGGATCACAAAGTTAAAACGTGCAATAAACAGGGACCAGTGGGCTTGGCGTGGATTAAGCCTTTGTGCAGACTGGAGAAAAGCAAGATTCTTGTGATCCGTGAAGATTCACACAGGATGGATGGAGCCCTCTAGAAGATGCCTCCATTCTTCAAGTGCCAATTTTATGGCCAACAACTCTGTCTCCGATCGAATAGTTCCTTTTGGATGGAGAGAAAGTCTTGGAGAAGAAGCCGCAAGTTACTGTCTTGCCTCTGGTCGTCTTCTGAGTGAGCACAGCTCCAGCTCCCACAGAGGAGGCATCCACCTCCAAGGAGAATGGTTTAGAAGGGTCAGGTCTGGTGAGAATTGGGGGGGAGGCAAAGGCGGCTTTCAAGTACTGGAAGGCTTCTTCTGCCTGAGGTGGCCACGACTTGGGATTAACCCCTTTCTTAGTCAAGGCTACAATGGGAGACACCAGTGTGGAGAAATGTGGGATGAATTGCCTATAATAATTGGTAAAACCCAAGAACCTTTGCATGGCACGTAGCCCAGAGGGGGCGCGGCCAGTTCAGAACCGCGGAGAGTTTGGCCGGGTCCATCTGTAAGCCTTGGGCGAAATGATGTACCCCAGGAAAGGCAGACTGGTCCGCTCAAATAGGCACTTCTCGATCTTAGCGTAGAGGAGGTTCCTCCTGAGGCGGGAAAGGACTTGACGGACATTGGTCAAGGTTGGAAGAGAAGATGAGGATGTCATTGAGGTAAACCACCACGCAGGTGTAGAGTAGGTCCCTGAAGATATCATTGACAAATTCCTGGAACATGGCAGGAGCATTACAGAGACCGAAGGGCATCACCAGGTATTCAAAATGTCCATCTCGGGTGTTGAAGGCGGTCTTCCACTCTTCTCCCTCTCTAATACGGATCAAGTTGTAAGCTCCACGAAGATCCAACTTGGTAAAGATTCTGGCCCCACGTAGACGGTCAAAGAGCTCAGAGATCAGGGGAAGAGGGTAACGGTTCTTGACCGTGATCTTGTTAAGTCCTCTGTAGTCAATGCAAGGACGAAGGGAGCCGTCCTTTTTGGTGACAAAGAAGAACCCGGCTCCAGCGGGAGAGGAATACTTCCTTATGAAACCTGTTTGTAGGTTCTCACGGATGTATTCAAACATGGCGAGAGTCTCAGGTGGAGAGAGTGGGTAGATTCTACCCCGTGGAGGAGTAGTCCCTGGCATTAAGTCAATGGAACAATCATAGGGTCTGTGAGGCGGAAGAACCTCGGCTTGCTTCTTGCAGAAGACATCAGCGAAGCTGTGATAAGCCTCAGGCAGACCAGGGGGAGGAGAAGCAACAGGATTTTGCTTGCCAGGAACGGTCTTGAGACAGCGGCTGAAGCAGGAGGGACCCCAACTCTGGATCTCTCCGGAGGACCAATCGAGGACTGGACAATGGCGCTGAAGCCAAGGCAGACCCAGGAGGAGTTCAGAGGAGCAAAAAGGAAGAACATAGAACTCCAACTTTTCAGTATGCAGGATGCCAATGTCCATCTGAAGTGGTGAAGTGCGGTACTGCACTGTAGTAGTGAGTCTCTCTCCATTGACTGTGAAAAGGAAGAAAGCCTTGGGTAGACGAACCACGGGAATTTGGTACTTGTCAATCAAGGAGGCATGGATGAAATTGCCGGCAGATCCAGAGTCCAAGAAGGCTGTGGCAGTGAAGGTAGACTTGGCAGGCACGGAAAGCTGCACTGATAGCGTAAGACGTGGAGAGGAAGAATGCACACCTAGCAACGCCTCTCCCACGTTTACTAGGTGCGGGCGTTTCCCGAACGTGGAGGACGGAGAGGACAGTCTCTGAGGAAGGCACAGGACAGACACAAATTCTCGTTTCTGCGATTACTCCGTTCATGAGAGGTCAGGCGAGACCGGTCCACTTGCATGGCTTCCACGGCGGGAGGCCCAGAGAAGGGTTTCGGTGGACGCAGAAGAACCGGAGCCAGACGAGGATAGCGTCTTGGATGAGCTCTCTCCTTTTCTTGCAGAAGTTTCTCTTGTCTCTCAGAGAAACGCTTGTCAATCCTAGTGGCGAGTAATATAAGGTCACTAAGGGTAGATGGTATCTCACGTGCAGCTAGGATGTCTTTAATCTCACTGCTTAGGCCTTTCTTGAAAGTGGCACAGAGAGCATCATTATTCCAATTCAACTCTGAGGCGAGGGTACGGAATTGGACGGCGTATTCACCCACGGTAGAGCCTCCTTGGGTCAGACTCAGCAAAGCTGTCTCTGCAGAGGTAACCCGGGCAGGTTCCTCGAATACACTCCGGAACTCTTGACAGAAATTCTGGACGGAGGTAGTGGCTGGATCAAAGTGGTCCCACTAAGGTGTAGCCCAGGCCAGGGCCTTCCCAGTAAGCAGACAGAGTATGAAGGCCACCTTGGCACGCTCGGACGGGAACTGGTCGGCCAATAACTCCAGATGAAGTGAGCACTGCGACAAGAACCTGTGGCACTGCTTCGGATCACCGCCATACTTGTCTGGCAAGGACAAGCGGATTCTGGAAGTGGAGACGGCTTCTGGCTGTGGTGGTGAAGCAGGTGCAGGCGGAGGTGATGGCTGTTGCTGGGCAGACAGTAGTTGCTGCAACATGGCGGACAACTGATTCATTTGTTGTCCCTGCTGTGCAATTTGCTGCAACTGCTGGGCCACCATAACAAAAAGGTCAGCGACGCTCGGCTGGATCTTACTGTCAGGATCCGGGCTGGTAGATGGTAGCGGAGGCTGGTGGTGAATCCGCTGTGCCAGAGAGGTGATGATGTGGGCCATACCAGGGGAATGGAATCTAAGGGATTACTGGTTTTCACCAGAGCCCGCCTCAAAGCGGGATGGACTTGCTGCAGCAGGTAACCCCCAGGTCGTTCCACCCAGTAGCGACTCAACCTCTCTGGCTGCTGAGATAAGGCAAGGTACAAGAGGATCAGGCAAAGGCAAAGTCAGACGGAGCAAATGGTCAGGGCAGGCAGCAATGGTTCACAGGCGGTAGTCGGTAGTAACGGGTCGGCAACAGGCAAGGAATACACAGGAACGCTTTCACAATGGCACAAAAGGCAACAAAAGATCCGGCAGGAGGCTGTGGGAGGGGAAGGTACTTATAGGCAGTGCACAGGTGCAGGCCTAATTAAGTCCAAACAGCACTGCCTCTCACAAACCTTAACCCTTAATAACCACTTTGGGCCAGGCACCAATCACTGGTGCACTGGCCATTTAAATCTAAGAGTCCCGGTGCACGCGCGCCCTAGAGAGTGGGGACTCACACGCCGAGACTCAGGGGCGCGGCCTGGGGACACATGCTGTGAGCGCTCCGAGGCCAGCAGGGGGCCCGGAGCGCTCAGCGTAACAATTTGTAATATTATAACTCTCTAGAAATGCATCCAAGCCCATTTGGAACTCTCTTATTGAATTTACAATGACCAATTCCTCTGGCAGAGAGTTCCACAATCTCATTGCTCTTACAGTAAAGAACGCCTGTCTCTGCTGGTGTAGAACTTACCAAGTTACTTGCCCACTTACACACATTTTACCTCAGCCAAGCATTCTTATTTTATGTACCAATCTTTTATATGGCACACTATCAAATGCTTTGGAAAAATCAAGATGTAAGACATCCAGCAATTCTCACCAGTCCAGTCTTGAACTAACCTCCTCATAAAAATCAGGTTAGTTTGACTGGACCTCTCCCTCATAAACCCATGCTGATGTTGAGTCATATATTTATTTTATTGAGGTTCTTCAATATGTCTTAGAAAAACTTCAAACTATTAACATAAAATGGAGGTTAAACTAACAGGCCTACAATTCCTGGGGTAACTTTTTGGCCCCTTTTTGAATATTGGCACCACATTTTCTATGTGTCAGTCCTGGGGAACAGACCCTGTCACTATAGAGTCCTTATATAAGGAGTAATAAGGGTATGTCATTACTAAACTTCTTTAGAATGCAGGGGTGAATGCCATCTGGACCTGGTGATTTGTCTAAACCCTAGACGGTGAAGACAAAGGCATCAATGTCCCTTGCCGCCTGGGACTTAATGCATCAGGGTGTAAATGTACACCCTGGAGCAGTGGTTCTCAACCTGTTGTACATGTACCCCCAGGGGTACTTTGCAGTTCTCAAGGGGGGACTTGAAAAAAAGATCAGTAATGGCAGCCACAGCAACTGGTTACTGGTCTGGACCACTTTGAAAGAAATGGTAGGCTGATATCACTGCACCGAGGAGTGAAGCAGGAGGACAGCAAAGGGGAAGCGCAGGCACTGGGCTGCTGTGGGCAGTAACTACCATCAGCTTTGTTGCTCCACTGCCCCTGCAGACCAGGGACCTACTGCTATGAGCCATAGCAATAGGTCCCCAGACCAGAGGAGCACCAAAGCGGGTCAGTATGGTGGCCTACAACTATATGTGGGGGCAGTTTGGGGGCCTACATCTATATTTGGGAGCACAGAGGGGGCCTAACAACTTTATGGGGACACAAAGTGGGTACTATTACTGTGTGTGACTATAAACACTGGGGAGTTTGTAAATAGGTGGCTATTGTACTGAAGAAAGGAGCCTAAAATGTTTGTTTGGCTGGTTCTGTGGAGAAGTCTTGTATGGGAGAAATCTTAATGGCGGTCTAGGCCAAATAGTGAAGAAAAGAAAACAACTCCGGTTAGAGAAGACATTCCTGTAAATCCGGGGACTGGGGAGATAGGAAGAAGAACAGGGGGTCTGTTCTAGAGGAAAGTAAAGCATATGAATTATACTATCATCATTACCAAATGTCTCTAATATGGGGGCACAATTTTTTGGGAATGGGCTGTCAAGGGATTCTCAGGCAAAAAAGGTTGAGAACCACTGCCCTGGAGTGTTAAGTGACTATGAAATGAGCACAGGAGCAGCAAGGTTAGGGATGGCTACTAACAGGAACTCACTGTTAATGACCCACCGTGGACGTCATTAACTAGTTAAACGCTGTGATCAATGTTGTGCAGGGCATCTAAAGTGAAAGATGTTGGCTAGCTTATTGCAGCTCATTGGACCCCTCAACGTGATCACAGGGGTCCAATGAAGTAAAATGGCAGTGAAGGGTCCCCTTATCTGCCTCTTCCTGCAAGATCGACCCTGCAGTGATGCAGCCTGGAAGAGCCAGTCTGTATCAATGGAGGGCCACTCTCACAGTTCAATGCTATGCAATAGCATATAATTGAGCAGTGAATGCTATCTAATGATTGCATGTAAAGATTGTAAAAAAATAAAATAAAAAAATTGTGTATTTGTATTGCATGGACCTACAGAATAAAGAGAACATGTCATTTTACCATCAATTACAAAGCAACCCCCCCCCTCCAAAGTTGCAGAAATTGGGATCTCTTTTCAATTTCTCCCCACAAATAATAATTTTTCTTTTCGTCGTACATTTGGTAAAATGGTAAAATGTGGTAAAATAAAAATGATCATTACAAAGTACAATTGGTCACACAAAAAATAAACCCTCATATGGGTCTCCAGATGAAAAAGCAAAAGAGTTTAGGCGGAACTTCACTTCTTCCTGGATTAGACATATACTGGGAAGTTTACCTTATCCTACTGTATTTTACCTTGCATTTAATGTTCCTCTATGTCTCTATACACAACCTACACAGCAGCATCCACAGCGTGACCAGTCTAAACTGTTTATAAAGTCTTGGGGTAAAATACCTTACTTAGGCTGGGTTCACACTACGGTTTGTATTTACGGTTCCCGTATATGGCTGGGAGGAGGGGGGGCGCTGCTTAATCGGGAACCGTATTTAATGCATGTCTATGAGCCGACCGGAGTGAACAGCAGTCTCTGGTCGGCTGCGTTTCGGCCATATGCGGTTTCCCGACCGTAGGCAAAAACGCGGTCGACAAAGTTTTTGCCTGCGGTCGCGAAACCGCACACGGCCGAAAACGCAGCCGACCGGAGGCTGCGGTTCACTCCGGTCGGCTCATAGACATGCATTAAATACAGTTACCGAATACGGCTGAGTGCGGGCACTGCGATTAAGCCCCACCCCCTTCTCCCAGCCGTATACGGGAACCGTAAATACAAACCGTAGTGTGAACCCAGCCTTACAAAGCTGCCTCTCTGCAGCACTTCTTCATCCTCCATAGACTTGTATTGCTTGTCTTGCAGAAACAAAGCTGAGCTGATTTTCAGAGTGGAAGATTTTAGCAGCAGAAAAGGGATTTGTGGGCGCCGGTGGGTTTGTTGGGAACAGTTTCATAAGCGGAGTAAAAAAAAAGCATTTTTGTTTAATAAAATATGTTTCTTATATTAACTTGTACTATTGATTAATGCAGAGTTTGATCAAATGACAGTGCCTATTTACACAGGTGTTGGTGGGTTTAGTGAATCATTTATAATGCTAAAGAATGCTGTAATTGTTTAAAACATATAAGCTCCTGTCTTTTATCTCTAGCTCCTAATGGATTTTTAACTATGCTGGAACTAAAATATAACCTTTGATTTTATCTGAGCGCCAGACTACTGTACACTTACATTAAACTAAACATAGATAAACGTAGAACTGATAGATCCAAGTGTTGCACCATAATATGGATCCTATGATGACAATTATATTTTAGACCTTAGGTAGGTCTATATTTTAGACCTTAGGTAGGCTTTATTTAAGATATTGTGTAATTGAAGGTTTTGGGAAAGGTTCTCCTGGATACCCTCTGATGCCTTTCCAGTCTATTTTTGGTATGAAGTATATAGCACTGCTGACCAACAATACAGCAGCATGGCATACAGTTGTAATGAAGTCTCAGGCCAAATCAAGTTTCCTCCAGTCTATAAATGATTTAGTAAAAATGGTAAACTATAAAAACTATACCTACACTAGAAGTAAAATTATCCCAATCAATTACCAATTAATTACCAATCAATAACCAATAGAACAAAAATATATTTTAAAAAAGCTTGGTTTTATTTTCTTTTCCCAATTCCTTCTTCCCCCAAAATATGTACTAAAAGTCAGCCAACAATCTAAACTGTACCTCAAAAGGGTGCTAATGAAAACCAAAACTCACCCAGCAAAAAAAACAAACTTACTCTTAAATTGAATGAAAAATATAATGATCTGACCACTGCATACATAGTCCATGTGCTGCATGTCCTTGGACTTCTCTTTTCTTGCAGCCATGGCATGCCCTCCGGTCACTGCCACTCTGCAGCTGGGCCATGATCATCTGAAGCAATATTTTCAAAGGGGGGGGGGGGGGGTATTTTAATGGCATCTCCACCACATAGGGAATGTGTCTATCTAGCTATCTTTAATAAGTATGAGTGATTATTATGAGATAAATATATTACCTCATATAAGGAAGTATACCCTCCATTTCACTTCACTTCTTTTCCAACATTTAGCATCTAAGAACTCATATCTCACTTTTCCTACCAAATTAAGCCATTCATTAACATTATAGGAACCTGGGTAGAAAGCCACACCATTATAATTAATAATAAGAATATATATATATATATATATATATATATATATATATATATATATTTTTTTTATATTACATAAGTGAGTTCCCCCCTCACAATTTTATTTTATCTTGTCATGTGACAATGTAAGGCAGTGAGTGCACAGCCTGTATAACAGTGTTTAATTTTGCTGTCCCTTCAAAATAGCCTCAACACACAACCATTAATGTCTAAATCTTGGCAACAAAAGTGAGTACACCCCTAAGTGGAAATGCAGAAATTGGGACCAATCAGCCAATTTCCCTCCCCAGTATCACGTGATTGTTAGTGTTACAAGGTCTTAGGTGTGAATGGGGAGCAGGAGTTTTAAATGTGGTCTTATCGCTCTCTCACTCTCTAATACTGGTCACTGGAAGTTCGACATGGCACTGCATGGCATAGAGCTCCCTGAGAATCTGAAAAAAAAAATTGTTGCTCTACAAAAAGATGGCCTAGGCTATGAGAAGATAGCCAAGACCCTGAAACTGAGCTTCAGCAAGACCATACAGCCGTTTCATGGGAGAGGTTCCACTCAGAAAAGGCCTCTCCATGGTCAGGGCTGGATCATCATTACCCCTCCTGGAGCGCCTGCTCCAGACTCCGTGACCGCAGGGGGCCCCCATCACATTCGGGATATCCCTGTGTCCCTGTTACCTCTCTGTGGCCCCGCTATAACTTTAAAAACACAGGGGTCGCAGGGAGATAGCGCACACAGGGACGTCACTGACGTCCCGTGTGTGCGCCCATAAAAGAAGAGCAGTGAGGAGGACGTGCGCATGTTAAGTTGAACGTCATCTTCAGTGTTCCAACAACCGCTCCTCCAGAGGAGCGGTGGTCGGAACACTGAAGTGCGGCAGTACACAAACATACAGCCTCCAGCCATTCACTGTATATGGCTGAAGGCTGTATGTCTGTGGGGGAACTGTACTGCACTTAATGTGGGGAAACTGTACTGCACTTAATGTGGGGAAACTGTACTGCACCTAATGTGGGGGAACTATACTGCACCTAATGTGGGGGAACTGTACTGCACCTAATATGGGGGAACTGTACTGCACCTAATGTGGGGGAACTGTTCTGCACCTAATTTGGGAGAACTGTACTGCACCTAATGTGGGGGAACTGTATGGCACCTAATGTGGAGGAAACTGTACTGCACCTAATGGGGGAAACTGTACTGCACCTAATGTGGGGAAACCTGTACTGCAACTAATGTGGGGGAACTGTACTGCACCGAATGTGGGGGAACTGTACTGCACACCTAATGTGGGGAACTGTACTGCAAACTTAATGTGGGGGAACTGTACTGCCGACCTAATGTGTGGGAACTGTACTGCTGACCTAATGTGGTGGAACTGTACTGCCGACCTAATGTGGGGGAACTGTACTGCCGACCTAATGTGGGGGAACTGTACTGCACCTAATGTGGGGGAAACTGTACTGCACCTAATGGGGGGGAGGGAACTGTACTGCACCTAATGTGGGGAAACCTGTACTGCACCTAATGTGGGGGAACTGTACTGCACACCTAATGTGGGGGAACTGTACTGCACACGTAATGTAGGGGAACTGTACTGCCGACCTAATGTGGGGGAACTGTACTGTCGACCTAATGTGGGGGAACTGTACTGCCGACCGAATGTGGGGGAACTGTACTGCACCTAATGTGGGGGATCTGTACTTCACCTAATGTGGGGGAACTGTACATCATCTAATGTGGGGGAACTGTACTGCACACCTAATGTGGGGGAACTGTACTGCACACCTAATTGGGGGAACTGTACTGTACACTTAATGTGGGGGAACTGTACTGCCGATCTAATGTGGGGGAACTGTACTGCCAACCTAATGTGGGGGAACTGTACTGCCAACCTAATGTGGGGGGACTTGTACTGCACCTCATGTGGGGGAACTGTACGGCACCTAATGTGGGGGAACTGTACTGCACACCTAATGTGGGGAAACTGTACTGCACACCTAATGTGGGGGAACTGTACTGCACACCTAATGTGGGGAAACTGTACTGCACACCTAATTGGGGGAACTGTACTGTACACTTAATGTGGGGGAACTGTACTGCCAACCTAATGTGGGGGAATTGTACTGCCAACCTAATGTGGGGGGAACTGTACTGCCAACCTAATATGCGGGGACTTATACTACACCTAATGTGGGGAACTACAACCTAATGTGGGGAACCATACTGCCAACCTAATGTGGGGGAGCTATACTGTCAACCTAATGTGGGGGGAACTATACTGCACCTAATGTGGAGGAACTAAAACCTAATGTGTGGTAACTATACTGCCAACCTAATGTGGGGGAACTGGGGGTGGGGTTGGTGAAGAAAAGGGTAGTGGAGAAGGACCAGGAGGGCATGGGGGGCTGAAGTGAGGTTGTTTGGGGGGTGAGGGTTGAGGTAAGGTAAGTGTGGCTTTGGTAAAGGGGGCAGAGGAGTGTGAAGGGGACTAGGAGGGGGGGGGGGGGGTATGGAGTGCAGAAATGTGTAATAGTGGAGAAGGACCAGGAGTGTTGAAGGGGGGGACTTAAGGACCAGGGGAGGACTAAGGTTAAGTTTCCAGAGAAGGCAAAAGCATAAGAAAAAAATGCCAAAGAATTACCATAACACAGCAAAAAGCAGTAGCAGTTTTTTGTGTGTTTTGCAGGTAAAAAAAAGGGGGAAACCTAGCCTTAGGGTCTCTGGGAGCAGGACTCTGGAGGACGACTTAGGGGTCTGGGGGGGCAGAGGGGTCTGGGGGAATTAGGGCTTGTCCACACTGCAAACTTCCACCAGCAGAATTTTGCTTGTTTTCAATGGGATGCTGCTGCTCTGTGCACACTACGGAAGACACAGTGTGTGGTAGTAATATTTTTTAGAGGGCATGATGTTTGGCAGTATAATATACAGGGTACACAGGGTTTGGCAGTATTACATTTAGGAAGCACAGTCTCTTGTAGGGTTATAATGATTGTTGTCTTTATACAGAGGATGAGGATCGGCTGGCGGAGTGAGGAACCAATGATGTCCAGGCGTCGAACTTTACAGAGGAAGATGGAGCTGGAAGAAGACATGGCGTCTGGACCAGATGAAGAAGAAAAGAAAAGGAAAGACAACAGAGAAGACATCTCCTGTGAGTGATTTTATGTTTGTGTATTCTCCTGACTGTCTCATTAGACCTCTCCTCACTTCTAAGTTTTGCAGTAATAATGGATGAAACTGTACCCCAATTTGAGGCTCTAGCTGTTACAAAACTACAACTCCTATAATGCCGGAAGCTCTCCAGACATAATGGGTGTTGTAGCTTTGCAACAGCTGGAAAGAGAGGGACTTGAACTGAAGTGATTTTAGACCATGCAACCCATTTTATTTTAACGGGGGTATGACTCCTGTGACACCCACCAAAAAAAAAAAGGCAACATAGTCTAATATGCCCAGGCCTATTTTTGGTCTCAGTCTGTTCCTTACTTGACAGACCCGCAACAAGTCTCATCAGGCCATCATAATGAAGTGCTCCGTCTTCCAGGCCGCCTCAATCTGGCCCTGTCCATGGTCAACCAAAGAAGTTAAGTGCATGTGCCCAGCATCATACCCAGAGGTTGTCTTTGGGAAATAGAGAAATGAATGCTGCCAGCATTGCTGCAGAAGTTGAAGGGGTGAGGGGTCTGCCTGTCAGTGCTCAGACCATACGCCGCACTTTGCATCAAATTGGTCTGCATGTTTTTTTGTTCCAGAAGGAAGCCTCTTCTGAAGATGAAGCACAAGAAAGCCCACAAACAGTTTGCTGAAGACAAGCAAACTAAGGACATGAATTACTGGAAGTATTTTCTGTGTTCTAATGGATGGTTTCCAGTGTGTGTGTGTGTGGGTACGACCAGGTGAAAAATACAAAGACATGTGTGTCTTGACTACAGTCAAACATTGTGGTGGGAGTATCATGGTTTGGGCCCTCGTGAGTGCTGCTGGTACTGGAAAGCTACAATTCATTGAGGGAATCCTAAATGCCAACATGTACTGTGACAAACTAAAGCAGAGTATGACCCCCTCATACTTCTAGGCAGTATTCCCACATAACAACCCCAACACACCTCGAAGACAACCACTGCCTTGCTAAAGAACATGAGGGGACTGGCCAAGCATTTTTTCCAGACCTAAACCCTAGTAAACATTTGTGGGGTATTCTCAAATGGAACAGAGGGGAACGCAAGGTCTGCCATTGAAGAAGACTCCAGATGGGTACCCCTTTAAGTTCATGCTTATCTTACTATTCCCTGCATTGTCAGACAAACAATAGAACCACATATCATAGGAATGCTAAGGCTTTAGAAAAAAGTGTGGGATCAGGACACTCTAAGCTATATTATTATAGTAAAATCTCAATTTTTGGGGGCTGGCTTCAGGCCTTCTTTAAGTTGGATTTAGACATAAGGAGGTTGCGCTGAAGGTTGGCTGTTCAGATTTATTTATTGATGCTTCTAAAAGTCATAAAATCACTTTCTTCAATCTTTTGTTCCAAAAACACCATCAGTTACAGAGAAACTGTTGTTTTGAATTACTATGGTGATAGTGTAAGGGGATGCAAATTTTGGAGCCCCATACAGCTGAAGCATCTAGCACCGCTGCCCCCTAACATTACCAAAAGCTATAACTAAAAAGAAAATCGTCTTTATTTGGGGATATATCTTGGCCATTCACAGATCAATAGGAATTACAGCCCAAAATAAAGTACTAGCCAAAACATATGACTCAAAAAGGGCTTCATAGTTAGGGCCCATTCACACTACAAAATTACACTGTGAAATTCCAGTGCAGCAGTGTGTCATTGTCTTTAACCTCTTAAGGACCAGGAACGTATCAGTACGTCCCTGCACCCTGGGTCTAAGGACCAGGCACGTACTCATACGTCCGTGGGAATTTCGGTCCCCGCCGCGCGCCGGGCGGGGACCAGACCGGGGTGACTGCTGATATCGATCAGCAGTCACCCCGCGCAAATGCCCAGGGGGGTCATCAGACCCCCCTATGTCGGCGATCGGCGCAAATCGCAAGTGAATTCTCACTTGCGATTTGCGCGATTCCGGGTCATTACGGGTCTATGGTGACCCGAGGACCCGGAATATAAGGGGGATCGTGGGTGTCTAAGACACCCACAATCCCCCTGAAGAGATAGGAGTGAGGTGGCAGGGGTGCCACCCCTCCTATCCCTGCTATTGGTGGTCTAGATGCGACCACCAATAGCAGATCGGGGGCGGGGGGGTTAACTTTGGTTTTCCCCGTCCTGCCCACCCACAATAGGCGGGGCAGAATGGGGAAACGACGGGGAGCGGCCCCTGAGTCCACTTACCGATCTGCGGAGGCTGCGGGCGGCGATCGGCTTTGGAGATCGGCGGGTGGCGATGTCGTGCAGCAGGCTCCCTGGATCCGACGGAAGCTGATAAGTTGCCTAGCAATAGTGGTCTCTATACTGTAGCACTCCAGATGTTGCAAAACTACAACTCCCAGCATGCTCAGACCGCTGTTTGGGCATGCTGGGAGTTGTAGTTTTGCAACAGCTGGAGGGCTACAGTTTGAGACCACTAGATGGTAGTCTCTGAACTATAGCCCTCCAGATCTTGCAAAACTACAACTCCTAGCATGCCCACACAACTGTCTGGGCATGCTGGGATTTGTAGTTTTGCAGCATCTGGAGGGCCACAGTTTGCAGTGGTTTCTATACTGTAGCTCTCCAGATGTTGCAAAACTGCAAATCCCAGCATGCTGGGAGTTGTAGTTGCGATCCCTCCAGCTGTTGCATAACTTACTTTTTATTTTCACAAGAGATAAAAGGAAAAAAAGACCCCCCAAAATTTGTAACACAATTTCTCATGAGTACGGAAATACCCCAGATGTGGGCGCAAAATGATCTGCGGGCGCATAACAAGGCTCAGGAGTGAGAGAGCCATGTACATTTGAAGCCTAAATTGGTGATTTGCACAGGGGTGGCTAATTTTACAGCGGTTCTGACATAAACGCAAATAAATAAATACCGACATGTGACCCCATTTTGGAAACTACATCCTTAACACAGCCTTAACACCCCACAGGTGTTTGACAAATTTTCATTAAAGTTGGATGGGAAAATGAAAAAAATATTTTTTTCACTAAAATGCTGGTGTTACCCTAAATTTTTCATTTTCACAAGGGAAAATAGGAAAAAAGTCCCCTAAAATTTGTAGCCCCATTTCTTCTGAGTAAGAAAATACCCCATATGTGGATGTAAAGTGCTCGGCGGGCGAACTACAATGCTCAGAAGAGAGGGAGCGCCATTGGGATTTTGAAGAGAAAATGTGTCCGGAATTAAAGGCCACGTGTGTTTACAATGCCCCCATAGTGCCAGAACAATGGACCCCCCACCATGTGACCCCATTTTGGAAACTACACCCCTCACGTAATGTAATAAGGGGTACAGTGAGCATTTACACCCCACAGGTGTCTGACAGATTTTTGGAACAGTGGTCCGTGAAAATAAAAAATTTAATTTTTCATTTGCTCAGCCCATTGTTCCAAAGATCTGTCAAATGCCAGTGGGGTGTAAATACTCACTGCACCCCTTTAGTGAGTTTGAAAATTTTGTGAAAAATTTGAAAATTGCTGCTGAAATTTGAAGCCCTCTGGTGTCTGGGGGGGGGGGGAATGATGAGCAGGGGGGGGAGAATGATGAGCAGGGGGGAGCAGGGGGGCAGAATGATGAGCAGGGGGGAGCAGGGGGGAGAATGATGAGCAGGGGGGGTAATGATGAGCAGGGGGGGGTAATGATGAGCAGGGGGGTAATGATGAGCAGGGGGGTAATGATGAGCAGAGGGGGTAATAATGAGCAGGGGGGTAATGATGAGCAGGGGGGGTAATGATGAGCGGGGGGGGGGGGTAATGATGAGCGGGGGGGGGTAATGATGAGCAGGGAGGGTAATGATGAGCAGGGGGGGGTAATGATGAGCAGGGGGGTAATGATGGGCAGGGGGGGAGAATGATGAGCAGGCGGAGAATGATGAGCAGGGGGGATGATGAGCAGGAGGGGGGAGACTGATGAGCAGGGGAAAACATGGGAAAGGAGACGGGGGGGGTTATTTATGGCACAGAGGCTGATAAAAGTGGGAGGAAGGAGGGGGGCAAACTGAGGATCAAGGGGAATCAAAGTTGGGGGGATGATGAGGCTTATAGTTCAGAGCTATGGTCATTTATTTTACATTTATTTTTTCCCCCTCAAATTTTCCTGTGAAAATGAGGGTACGTGTTATATGCCAGTGTGTGCTATACACAGATAAATACTGTAATTCCCCCTCCCCCCCCCTCCCCACATTCAGCAGGACATCCCTGTGTCCTGAAAGATCTTTTCGGGACACAAGGATGTCCCGGTTACCTTTCTGTGGCCCCGCAATAACTTTAAAAACGCAGGGAGGTAGCGCACGCAGGGACATCACTGTCGTCCCGTGCGTGCGCCCCATAGGAGCGGAGCCACGAGGATGCACGCATGGTAAGTTATCTACACATCATCTTCAGTGCTCCGACCACCGCTCCTCCGGTCCCGGGACCTACTGCTATGGCCCCTAGGCCATTGCAGTAGATCATGGCCCCGGACCAGAGGAGCGGTGGTCGGAGGGGGCAGAGGAGTGTAAAGGGGACTGAGGGGGGGGGTAGGGGGTGCAAAAAAGTGGAATTGTGGAGAAGGAACAGGAGTGTTGAAGGGGGGGACTTAAAGGGGTACTCCACCCCTAGACATCTTATCCCCTATCCTTTGGATAGAGGATAAGATGTCTAGGGGTGGAGTACCCCTTTAAGGACCAGGGGAGGACTAAGGCTAAGTTTCCAGAGAAGGCAAAAGCACAAGAAAAGAATGCCAAAAAATTACCATAACACAGGAAAAAGCAGTAGCAGTCTCTTTGTTTTTGCAGGTAAAAAAGGGGGAAATCTAGCCTTAGGGGTCTCTGGGAGCAGGAGTCTGGAGGAGGACTTAGGGGTCTGGGGGGGGGGGGCAGAGAGGTCTGGGGGAATTAGGGCTCGTCCACACTATGAACTTCCGCCAGCAGAATTTTGCTTGTTTTCAATGGGATGCTGCTGCTCTGTGCTCACTATGGAAGACACAGTGTGCAGTAGCATTATTTTTAGAGGGCATGATGTTTGGCAGTATAATATACAGGGTACACAGGGTTTGGCAGTATAATATACAAGGTACACAGGGTTTGGCAGTATTATATTTAGGAAGCACAGTCTCTTGAAGGGTTGTAATGATTGTTGTCTTCATACAGAGGATGAGGATCGGCTGGGCAAGGTGAGGAACCAATGATGTCCAGGCATCAAACTTTACAGAGGAAGATGGAGCTGGAAGAAGACATGACATCTGGACCAGATGAAGAAGAAAAGGAAAGACAACAGAGAAGACGTCTCCTGTGAGTCATTTTACCTTTGTGTATTCTCCTGACTGTTCCATTAGACCTCTCGTCACTTCTAAGTTTTGCAGTAATAATGGATGAATCTGTACCCCAATTTGAGGCTCCGGCTGTTACAAAACTGCAACTCCTATAAGGCCTGAAGCTCTCCAGACATAATGGGTGTTGTAGCTTTGCAACAGCTGGAAAGATTGACTTGAACTGAAGTGATTTTAGACCATGCAGCCATTTTATTTTATTTGGTGACACCCACCAAAAAAAAAAGGGGACATAGTCTAATATACCCAGGCCTATTTTTGGTCTCAGTCTGTTCCTTACTTCACAGGCCCGCAACAGGTCTCAGTGGAAGGGGGACTATCGGGGCGGGGGGCCATCATAATAAAGTGCTCCGTCTTCCAGGCAGTCTTAATCTGGCCCTGCCCGCATCAACATGCGTTTCTCGGAAAGACGCCAGGAGCTTCGTCAGGAAAAGGATCTTGTTCACACGAGGCAGTTTTCCTCCCAGGCTCCTCTCCTCCAACGTCCTTTGCAATCTGTTCCTGTGCCTCCTGCCGAGGAGGCTATGCAAGTAGATCGGTCTCGCCTGACCCAACAAGAGAGTACTCGCCGTCGGAATGAAAACCTGTGTCTATACTGTGCAAGCACCGAACATTTCCTAAAAGACTGTCCTATTCGTCCTCCGCATCTGAGAAACGCACCCACTCACCTAGTCAGCGTAGGAGAGTCGTTGCTAGGAGTGAATTCTACCTCTCCACGATTGACTTTACCTGTGCGGATTGCTATACCCGCTAATGCTACTTCCTTCTCCATTGTGGCCTTCTTGGACTCGGGTTCAGCAGGAAGTTTCATTGAAGCCTCCCTAGTCCACAGATTCAACATTCCAGTCACCCGTTTTGTCAAACCTCTCTTCATTTCATCCGTCAATGGAGAGAGACTGGTCTGCACCGTGCGTTACCGCACTCAACCGCTACTCATGTCTGTTGAAGTTCACCATCATGAACATATTGAATTTTTTGTGCTACCCAACTGCACTTCTGAAATTCTTCTAGGCTTGCCCTGGCTCCAACGTCATTCGCCTAGCCTCGACTGGGTCACCGGGGACATTAAGAGCTGGGGATCTTCTTGCCACAAGCGATGTCTCCACTCAGTTTCTTCCTGCCAAGTCTCCATGGCTACTCTGTTGCCAGGTCTTCCTAAGGCCTATCTGGACTTTTCGGATGTCTTTTGTAAAAAACAAGCAGAGGTCTTACCTCCGCATAGACCCTATGACTGCCCTATTGACCTGCTCCCTGGTACCACACCGCCCCGTGGTAGGATTTACCCACTTTCTGTCCCGGAATCACAAGCTATGTCTGAGTACAAACAAGAAAACCTCAAAAGAGGTTTTATCCGGAAATTCTCTTCCCCAGCTGGAGCTGGATTTTTCTTTGTCGCTAAAAAAGATGGATCTCGCCGCCCTTGTATTGATTACCGCGGCCTCAATAAAATTACCGTAAAAAATCGCTATCCTCTGCCTCTCATCTCCGAACTCTTCGAGCGACTGCGAGGTGCCAAGATTTTCACCAAACTTGATTTAAGGGGCACATATAACCTTATCCGAATTCGAGCAGGCGACAAATGGAAAACCGCCTTCAATACCAGAGATGGTCACTTTGAATACCTAGTCATGCCCTTTGGTCTATGCAACGCCCCAGCAGTCTTTCAGGACTTTGTTAATGAGATTTTTCGGGACATGCTGTACTCCTTTGTGGTAGTCTACCTTGACGAGATCCTCATTTTTTCCTCCAACCTAGAGGAATATCGCCTTCATGTTCGTCAAGTGCTCCAACGATTACGTCAAAATCTATTTATGCTAAAATTGAGAAGTGTCTATTCGAACACAGCAGTCTTCCCTTCCTGGGATACATTGTGTCCGGACAAGGTCTTCAAATGGACCCTGATAAACTTTCTGCGGTAATGGATTTTCTCCAACACTTTTTCTCCTCCAGAAAAAAACGATTCCATTGGAGACCGTGAACTATTGGCAATTAAGTTGGCCCTTGAGGAGTGGAGACATCTTCTGGAAGGATCCCTTCACCCCATCACCATTTATACTGATCACAAAAATCTGTCTTATCTCCAATCCGCCCAGCGGCTAAATCCTCGCCAGGCTAGGTGGTCGTTGTTTTTTGCTTGTTTTAACTTTCAGATCCATTTTCATTCCACAGACAAGAATGTCAGAGCTGATGCTCTATCTCGTACCACCGATGCCTCTGAAGCCGAGTCCCTTCCTCAGCACATCATTCCCCCTGAGTGTCTGATCTCTTCTGCTCCTGCTTCTCTTATGCCTACCCCTTCAGGAAAGACTTATGTTCCTCCCCATCTTCGCCTCCGGATCCCCAAATGGGGCCATTCCTCCATTCTGGCTGGTCACGCTGGAATCAAAAAGACTCTACAGTTGATTGCCAGACACTATTGGTGGTCCTCCTTGAAAAAGGATGTGACCGATTTCATACGAGCCTGTACAGTATGTGCATGTGACAAGACCCCTCGTAAGAAGCCTTCTGGTCTTCTCCATCCGCTGCCGGTGCCTGAACAGCCTTGGTCCCACATAGCCATGGACTTCATCACTGATCTTCCTGTATCCCATGGCAACACTGTCATCTGGGTGGTCGCTGATCGTTTTTTCCAAAATGGCTCACTTTATTCCGTTTCCAGGCCTTCCTTCTGCGCCACAGTTGGCGAAGCAATTTTTTCTGCAGATTTTCCGTCTTCACAGGCTTCCCACGCATATCGTCTCGGATAGAGGTGTTCAATTTGTGTCTAAATTTTGGAGAGCTCTCTGTAATCAATTAAAGATCAAATTAAATTTCTCGTCCTCCTACCACCCGCAGTCCAATGGACAAGTGGAGAGAGTGAACCAGATCCTTGGTGACTACCTGCAACATTTTGTCTCCTCCCTCCAAGATGATTGGATCGACTTGTTACCCTGGGCTGAATTCTCGTACGATTTCAAAAACTCTGAATCATCCGCCAAGTCTCCGTTCTTTATGGTGTACGGCCGTCACCCGCTTCCCCCCCCCCCTCCCCATCCCCACTTCATCTGGAGTTCCTGCCGTAGATGAATTGACCCGGGACTTCTCCACTCTCTGGAAGGAGACTCAAAAGTCGCTCTCACTGGCCTCTTCTAGCATGAAGAAACATGCGGATAAGAAGAGAAGAATTCCTCCTGTCTTGGCCCCTGGTGACAAAGTGTGGCTCTCTGCCAAATATATTCGGTTTCGTGTCCCTAGCTACAAGCTGGGTCCTCGTTACCTCAGGCCATTTAGAGTCAAAAATCAAATCAACTCTGTCTCCTACAAGCTCCATCTTCCTCCTTCTCTTCGTATTCCTAACTTCTTTCATGTATCCCTTCTCAAACCTCTCGTTCTTAACTGCTTTTCCCCCAAGGTTCCTGCTCCTGTCACTGGGTCCTCTGATGTCTTCTCGGTAAAAGAAATTCTCGCCTCCAAGGTCGTCAGAGGTAAAAAAAAAATTCTTGTTGACTGGGAGAATTGTGGCCCCGAAGAGAGGTCTTGGGAGCCCGAGGACAATATCCTCGACAAGGAGCTCATCCATAGGTTCCTGGGCTCCAAAAAGAGGGGGAGACCAAAGGGGGGGGGGGGTACTGTAATGCTGAGTGCTCCGGGCCCCGCTTCCCCTACAGAGCGCTCGCGGCGTCACTTCCCTGCTTGCAGCGCCCCAGTCAGCGAGTCTGACCGGGATCGCTGCTCTGTGTCCCTCCGGTGGGGATGCGATTCCCGTGGCGGGACGTGCTCTCTAGGGCGCTCGTTCTGGGTCTCTCAGATTTAAAGGGTCAGTGCACCATTAATTGGTGCCTGGTCCAATTAGTTCCTAACACTCTCTACACTATATAAACCCACTTCCCCTTCCTGTCCCTGCCGGATCTTGTTGCCTTGTGCCCTGAGAAAGCGTTTCTGTGTGTTCCATTGCCTGTGTATCCAGACCATTGCCGTTGCCCCTGACTACGAACCATTGCCCAGACCTTCTGCTATGTCCGACCTTGCTCTTGCCTTATCCTTGTGTACTGCGCCTGTCTCAGCTGTCAGTGAGATTGAATCGCTATCGGGTGGAACGACCTGGGGGTTACCTGCCGTGCAAGTCCATCCCGCTTTGCGGCGGGCTCTGGTGAAAACCAGTAACCCCTTAGATTCCCTTCCCCTGGTACGGTCCACGCCATCACCTCACTGACACAGAGGATCCACCACCCGTGTCCTTTCTGCATACCAGTCCGGATCATGACAATATGAAGCAGACTTTTCAGCATTCATTTCATTTATTGTGTTTTTCTTGCTTTTATATTGTATATTGTGTGGTGGGTTTTATTCATATTTATATGCATATATGTGTAAAAAACTGCTATGGAAAATCTGTGACAAATACGCATGTATATCTAACATTTTTGGTTGAATCTTTTTTATTGAAAGTTTTTTTTCAAAAAAGTATAAACAATTGAATTATGAAAACGGGTTCCAGAGTACACAGCATTGGAAGCGAGAACATAATAATAATAGATCCACCAGCTCCACATTTGGGCAGCCAGGAGGCATCAAAGCTTTCCATTGACGAGTAACAAGTTTGGTAATAACTAGAATTTTGCATAGAGGTGGTCTAAAGGAAGTAGGGAAGTCATGAATTCTGACTGACAATAAAGCCGGTTTGTGGGTTGACGTTGGCAGTGATGGGTAGAGAGAGTGTATAAGGTGTTCCTCAAAATTGGGAAAGGATAGTTTCCCAAAATTGTTTAGGGTCCTCTGCAGGAACTGTTCCGGATTAGACAGTGTGATAATCACATCGTTGGCACATAAGGATATCAAATGATTATAGTCCCCCACCTGTATACCCGAGATGAGGGGGTCAGGGCGCCTTCCTTGGGCCAGGGGTTCCATGCATAATACAAAAATTTGTGGGGAAAGTGGACAACCCAGCCGAGTCCCATTGGAGATGCCAAACTCTTACGATTGAGAGCCATTATTAAAAACCCTAGCGTGAGGTAAAGTATAAAGAGGTTTAATAGCTCAGACTATAGCACCACCGAGTCCCATGCAGTCAAACGCTGAGAAGGCAAATGTCCAGTTTATGCAGACAAATGCCTTCTAGCTCAGTCTATATCCCCAACCAGTCTCATTCAGTCCAACACCAAGAAGATAAATGTCCAGTTTATGCAGACAAATGCCTTCTCAGCATCGAGCATCAGAAAAAACAAGGCAGGCCGCACTGTTCGACTATGTAAAGGAGATTGAGGACTCATCTGGTATTATTATAAGCTTGCCGTTTCTTAACAAAACCTACCTGATTAACACTGACCAAAAGTGGTAATAGTGGGGCAAGTTTACCCACTAGAAATTTGGCATACAATTTTAAGTTAACTTTCAGCAAGGATATAGGTCGGAAATTACCCAGGGAGTCGGGAGACTTCCCAAGCTTTGGCAAGGTCACTATCAGGGTAGCCTGACTATTTCTTGGGACTACCAGTCTGGAATGCTTCCCTTAATAAAGCATGGAGGCGTGGTAACAAAACAGAGGAGAATCTTTTATAGTAAGAGATAGACAGACCGTCGGGTTCTGCTATTTGCCTGTTAGGAGAGAGGAAATGAGTCTATGAATTTCGTATACCGTAATAGGGGCATTTAGTTATGAAAGAAGATGTTCAGAGATATGCGGAAGGCCAATGTCCTCCAGGAAGCTCCAAACATCATCTTTAGTTGGTTGTTGGGCCTCATAGTATTTCATGAATTTGGTTAAAGAATTTACTACCCACAGTTTTGCCTAGCAGATATGGTATGATATGGTATGTTTATCTATAAGTCTAGCTGCTAACAATTTCCCAGCCCTATTGTCTGAGGCGTAATATTTAACTTTAAGTGCATTTAGCATAGGCTTAAGAGTATCCCTAATCTGCGTTCGTACTGTTTTAAAGCCAGCTGTGGGGTAGGTTGTGTTCTCTGGCCAATTTCAAAATGGCGTTGTTCAGGCAGAAGAGAGTCAAGATATTCAGTGCGTTTCTTTTTATAAACAGGGCCTAGTTTGATAAAAGAACCATGTATGAATGCCTTATGAGTATCCCATATTGTGGCCGCTGTAACATCAGGCGTGACATTAACAGAAAAGTAAGAGGTCAGGTCTCTCTCTAAGTCTCCCTCATACTGAGTATGATGGTTGGAGTTCATGAGTTAGTCTCATCTAGTTCAATAGTTCAAGTAGAATTGGTGAATGGTCTGACCACGTGATATCTAAAATGGAGGAGGACTTTAAAAGCCCTAGGGCATCTCAACTCACATCAAACCTCCTATTCAGGAGTTTGTGTTATGAGTTGGGGAGTGACAAGTAAAATCACACTTCGTGGGGGTATATCAATGGTCGGATCTATGACCGTGTTCCAGTCTCCACAGATTAACAAGTGACCTTGCTTACATCTGTTTATGATTATGAATAGCTTGTTAAAAAAACAGAGCAGACTTCTATTGGGCGCATATACAGACACAATAATGTAGACAACATTATTACAGGAGCAAACCAAAACAATGTATCTGGCGTTCGGATCAATCTTGAGAGAGTTGTTGAAATGCTATAGAACTATTAATCTCTAGAAGTACGCCCCTAGATTTACTGGTGTAATAAGAATGATAACTAATTTCTGACTTCAGATCACAAAAACTTGAAGAGTACATTATGGTGTACCTGGAAAACAACACAGACCAACAAAGGACAAACAAAACAACAAACAAGGAGCTCCATAGTAGCCTAGGAGCAAAGTCCCCAACGAAAGTGGATGTGTCCATGTCAACATACAAAGCAGGGGGGAAAAGTTTTTTGCAATGAGGTGTCAGAAAATCAACAAGGTACAATTCACCTGAGTGTAAAATTCAATAGAGTCCTGGATTAGGCAGTTCCACGATCTTCCATTCAGGTTGAACACAAATAGGTGAAGTAGAGGACTGGTCAGGAGGTACTTGAACATGAATGCCCAACTTCTGGAGCAATTTAGTTCCATCTACAAGAGTTTAACTCTCATAGGTAGCATCTTGGTATTGTATGAGCATACCATTCCATTTCCATGGAATTTTGCATTTCCTTAGTGCTTGCGTTATCGGATTCAGGCTTCTGCAGAGTTGCAGGGTGGCTGCAGACGAGTCTGCAAATAAGGAGATGCCATGAACCTTTGCAGGTAGAGAGTCCCGGTTTCTAGTGGGGATAATCAAAGCATCCTTAATGTGATAGAAGTGAATACGGGCAAGTAGGTCCCTTGAGATATTTTTGGACAGATGTTTGGGCTTGAGGACTCTATAAGCCCTATCAATCAAGAGGTCACAAGGGAAGCAATCAGGTATCACTGCTTTAACTAGATTTTGTAAGTGGGAAACAAGCTCCTTTGCTGGGACCTCTTCTGGTACACCCCTTAACACCTCTTAACTTCACATTTTTTGGCAGGAACGGTCTTCTATGTTGGCCACTTTAGAGTGGAGAGCCTGCACCTCCTCCTCCAGGTCATAATGTACATCAATAAGAGCATTGTGAGACCCGGCATGTTTAGCCATCTTACTTTCAGCATGTTCAACCCTGGCTTCTAGGTCAGCAACAGAAGATTGTATTGGTTGCAGAGATAAAAGGATGCTGCTATGGATAGAGGTGCTTAACATCTGAAGCATGTTTTTCAGGGTATTTTTAGTGACCGGTGTTTCTGAGGTAGGGAGGGCAGAGAAAAGGTTCAGCGGCTCTGGGAAGTCTTCAGCATTAGAGAGGTTTGCAGCAGCCACTAATGGAGGAGACTGCCGGGGTCGCTGTTTAGCCGGGCTCCCTAAGATAGAGGAGGATGGAGGGGCAGGGGCTAAGGCACGTAGGTATGTAGGCACATACCTGCCATGGAGATCCTAAGGCCAGGATATCGCTGCCAGTGGGAAGCAGGTCAGTGAGCATCTCTGTGGCTGCTTTGGATCCTGCGGAGCCATGCTGAGATGGAGCAGCATCATATTGGAACATGCACTCTCTGGGGGAGCCTTTTGGATCAAGCATATATGCTTGAGAGGTTCCAATGCTTGATGATGGTAAAAAGAGGGTGAGAAGAAGGCCATTCATGCCGTCAGTTGCTTTAATAAGGTGGCTAGCTCAGGAGCAGTGGAGCTATGTAGCCATTACAGTCGCCTGCCAAGCCATGCCCCTGTGTACCTAAAGTTTTATACAAGTACTCTTAAAATTTCAGATACCTTTGAAATGTACCTGAACTTTTATAAATTCATGTTGTGATCGGTGTCCCACCGAACAAAGGGACAGAGGTGCTCGGCTGAGCATTTCCCACCTTCTTTTTTGATTGGTTGAACAAATGGAGTATGGACATCATGGAGTATAGATGGTGGTGGTGTCCGTTCTTGGATTTCTAAGAAAAGCAGAGCAGAAAAAAAGTGACACAATGCTCATAATGTTAAAAAATTTATAACGAAATACAGTGTTTAAATTAAAATGTACTACTGCTAGACACTGCAATGCATTGCAAGGTTAGTGCAAAAAGAAATCTACTGTATTATCCAAGGCAATCTACAGGCATTTTATTATTTCTATTGACTGAGTACAGCTATGAGAGGTAACAGTTAAAGAAGGAGGCAAAAGAAGGAGCATATTTTATCACCAAAATGCCAGAGATATTTTTCATGAAAATAATTAGACTAAAAGAGGTGTTATTTATACATTAATGAGTCCATCCTTTTAGCAGAAGCAGGTTGACAAATGAGGAACCTCCTAGAGCAGATAAGCCCAATGCATCAGTTTCCCTCAGCTGTGTGCACACCGCATATTTATGTCTCAGATAAACATAATTGCAAACTCATAAAAGTCACAATTGCACAAGTGCAGTAAGCTGCAAGATCAATATCAAGACTTGGATTGGTTTTTATCCTATATCTTTTCCTCCTTCTCTGCTTAAAGGAAAAATTATTGTATCCACTACAATTAAACTGCATTAACATTTTCTTGCCAAAAATGTAATTACAGTAGAAGGTCTTTATGTACTGAAGACCTTACAATTTGGTATCTTTAGTAAAAACCAGGATCACTTTATCCAATACTGTATAATTTGGGCTATGGTATGCATTGATGTAAAGTTGCTCAAATCTATCTATCAATCAAATAATCAATTAAAGGGATCTTCCTCTTTTATTTAAATAAGGTACTTACCGTTTCTAGGATCTCTGCATGCAGTCCTTCCATAAGAACCTTCATTATTTACTTCCAGTGGATAATGTGTTGGACACAACTTGTAAAAGGATGAGCACCTGTGTCCTACTCAAAACCAGAACTAATTTTTATATATGAAGGTTATGCATACTGTTTTTCTGACTAAGGATAGGGTCACACGTGCTGGGGCATATTTTCTTACCCATTATAGTCAATGGGTAGAAAAATCAGCTGTTGAAAATATGCAGTAAAATATACAGCAACATAAATAAATTATGTTTTAAATGCCCTATTCTTACTCCTATAACTTTCTAAGGCTAAGTTTCCACTTGCTTTTTTTTCATTTTTTTTTTTCTCTGGGTTTTTTTTCTCTTTTTTCTGGCGTTTTTGCCTTTGACTGTAAATTGCATTTTTTACCCCTTTGGCGTTTTTAAAATAATTTGTTGGGTACCAAAAAATAAATAAAATGGATGCAGAAGGGATGGAAAAAATTGTATTTAATGAAATTTATATTTATTCAGAACAAAATTTTTATTGGGACCAATTTATGTGGGCGGGCAGGGACCTAAAAATGTAGCCAAAAAATATTTAAAAAATTATAAAATGGCAATTTAATTGTAAAAATAATGAAACTTTTTATTATTAATGTATTTTGATTATGTGTTTAATAAAGTGTGTTTTTTTTAAACTTTTTTTTTAAAACTTTTTCTTTATCTTTTAAATTTTTTAGGTAGTACTACTACTCCCAGCATGGAACAGACTGCTCCATGCTGGGAGTAGTAGTACCTGTACTAATAGACAGATCGCCCCAGGTGTCACTCCTGACACCCACTGCGATCCTCCTGTATAAGCTATAGAAGCGGGCAGCCGGACGCATTTGTCTGGTCCCCTGCCTTCTGTAATGTGAAGTTATCTTCACATCACAGATTCGTATATGCAGCTGAGAGTTGTGATTGGCTGGAACCATCTGGCCAATCAAAGCTTTCAGCAGGAAATATGAATCTGTGATGTGAAGAGAAGTGCAGGGGAGTGGAGACACCTGCTTCTATAGATCATATAGGACAGTGATGGCAAACCTTTTTGAGTGCCCAAACCATAATGCATGCCAACTTTTTTCCCCTCAAAGTGCCAGCACAGCAATTAAATGAGAATACTGAGGTTTAAGTTTAGAAAATACAACTCCTACAGTTGCCATAACTAACATCTTTTGTTTTAAAAGAAGAACACAACAACAGAGTTCAATGATCCAAACTTGTTTTTTTTTTAATTGATAGTTTATAGTTCCCCCACATTAGGTTGTAGTTCCCCCACATTAGATTGGCACCACAGTTCCCCCACATTAGGCTGGCAGTATAAGTCCTCCCCCATTAGGTTGTAGTTCATCCACATTAGGTTGGCAGTATAGTTCCCCCACATTAGGTTGTAGTTCCCCCCTCCCCAGGCCCGTCGCTAAAGGACAGGCAAACCAAGCAATTGCTTGGGGCCCCGAGCTGGCTGGGGGGGCCCCAAGCAGAGCCAGTGCTTGCCCGTCCTGTAGCGACGGGCAATTCTCCCCATCACCAGGGCCGGATTAACAATCCTGCTCTTGGAGTTTGTGCTCCGGGCCCCAGGCACCCAGTCAAACAAGAGGGCCCCCAAATGTCTGACATTTTTTAAAAATAAACTCATTTGCAGCTTTGGAGTTCTTCTCACCTCACCACAATCATGCTCCCCCCCCGCATAACTTGGTATCTTCCCTCAGCCCGGACTATTCTCTCTCTTCTCTCTCCATCTGAGCAGGAGGAGGGGGAGGGGGGAGGAGAGAGCTGTGAGGAGAGGAGACCGCAGAAGCTGTACAACATGGGGCCTGACTACAGTAGTTGTCCCTGCATATATATATATATATATATGTGTGTGTGTGTGTGGATATATATATATGTGTGTGTACATATGTGTATGTCTATGTACTGAGCCTGTGCGTGTTACTACTGTGTATGACTATATGTAAAGTGCATGTGTGTATCTATACCTGTGTTTCCCAACCAGTGTGCCTCCATTTGTTTCAAAACTACAACTCCCAGCATGCCCGGACAGCCAAAGGCTGTCTGGGCATGCTGGGAGTTATAGTTTTGCAACCTCTGTAGGCATCCTGGTTGGGAAATACTGAATTCTATTCTATCTGTGTATGATGCATGTACAGTATGTAATGTGTACAGTGTGTGTGTGTGTGTTGTGTGTGTGTATGATGCATGTACAGTATGTAATATGTTCAGTATGTTGTGTGTGTATGATTCATGTACAGTATGTAATCTGTACAGTATGTGTGTATGATGCATGTACAGTATGTAATGTGTACAGTATCTGTGTGTATGATGCATGTACAGTATGTAATGTGTACAGTGTGTGTGTGTGTGTGTTGTGTGTGTATGATGCATGTACAGTATGTAATGTGTACAGTGTGTTGTGTGTGTATGATGCATGTACAGTATATAATGTGTACAGTGTGATGTGTGTGTATGATGCATGTACAGTATGCAATGTGCACAGTATGTTGTGTGTGTATGATGCATGTACAGTATGTAATGTGTACAGTATGTTGTGTGTGTATGATGCATGTACAGTATGTAATGTGTACAGTATGTTGTGTGTATGATGCATGTACAGTATGTAATGTGTACAGTATGTTGTGTGTGTATGATGCATGTACAGTATGTAATGTGTACAGTGTGTGTATGATGGATGCACAGTATGTAATGTGTGCAGTATGTGTGTATGATGCATGTACAGTATGTAATATGTTCAGTATGTTGTGTGTGTATGATGCATGTACAGTATGTAATGTGTACAGTGTGTGTATGATGGATGCACAGTATGTAATGTGTGCAGTATGTGTGTATGATGCATGTACAGTATGTAATGTGTACAGTATCTGTGTGTATGATGCATGTACAGTATGTAAAGTGTACAGTATGTTGTGTGTGTATGATGCATGTACAGTATGTAATGTGTACAGAATGTTGTGTGTATGATGCATGTACAGTATGTAATGTGTACAGTGTGTGTGTGTTGTGTGTGTATGATGCATGTACAGTATGTAATGTGCACAGTATGTTGTGTGTGTATGATGCATGTACAGTATGTAATGTGTACAGTATGTTGTGTGTGTATGATGCATGTACAGTATGTAATGTGTACAGTATGTTGTGTGTATGATGCATGTACAGTATGTAATGTGTACAGTATGTTGTGTGTGTATGATGCATGTACAGTATCTAATGTGTACAGTATGTGTGTGTATGATGCATGTACAGTATGTAATGTGTACAGTATGTTGTGTGTATGATGCATGTACAGTATGTAATGTGTACAGTATGTTGTGTGTGTATGATGCATGTACAGTATGTAATGTGTACAGTATCTGTGTGTATGATGCATGTACAGTATGTAATGTGTACAGTGTGTGTATAATGAATGTACAGTATGTAATGTGTACAGTATCTGTGTGTATAATGCATGTACAGTATGTAATGTGTACAGTATCTGTGTGTATGATGCATGTACAGTATGTAAAGTGTACAGTATGTTGTGTGTGTATGATGCATGTACAGTATGTAATGTGTACAGAATGTTGTGTGTATGATGCATGTACAGTATGTAATGTGTACAGTGTGTGTGTGTTGTGTGTATGATGCATGTACAGTATGTAATGTG
Source organism: Hyla sarda (assembly GCF_029499605.1). NCBI lineage: Eukaryota > Metazoa > Chordata > Amphibia > Anura > Hylidae > Hyla > Hyla sarda. The sequence continues at coordinate 171,231,107 of NC_079195.1, forward strand.
CACAGTATGTTGTGTGTGTATGATGCATGTACAGTATGTAATGTGTACAGTATGTTGTGTGTGTATGATGCATGTACAGAATGTAATGTGTACAGTATCTGTGTATGATGCATGTCGAGTATGTAATGTGTACAGTATGTTGTGTGTGTATGATGCATGTACAGTATGTAATGTGTACAGTATGTTGTGTGTATGATGCATGTACAGTATGTAATGTGTACAGTATGTTGTGTGTATGATGCATGTACAGTATGTAATGTGTACAGTATGTGTGTGTATGATGAATGTACAGTATGTAATGTGTACAGTATGTTGTGTGTATGATGCATGTACAGTATGTAATGTGTACAGTATGTTGTGTGTGTATGATGCATGTACAGTATGTAATGTGTACAGTATCTGTGTGTATAATGCATGTACAGTATGTAATGTGTACAGTATCTGTGTGTATGATGCATGTACAGTATGTAATGTGTACAGTATGTGTGTGTGTTGTGTGTATGATGCATGTACAGTATGTAATGTGTACAGTGTGTTGTGTGTATAATGCATGTACAGTATGTTATGTGTTACTACTGTGGATGACTATATGTAAAGTGCATGTGTGTATCTATACCTGTGTTTCCCAACCAGTGTGCCTCCAGTTATTTCAAAACTACAACTCCCAGCATGCCCGGACAGCCAAAGGCTGTCTGGGCATGCTGGGAGTTATAGTTTTGCAACCTCTGTAGGCATCCTGGTTGGGAAATACTGAATTCTATTCTATCTGTGTATGATGCATGTACAGTATGTAATGTGTACAGTGTGTGTGTGTGTTGTGTGTGTGTATGATGCATGTACAGTATGTAATGTGTACAGTATGTGTGTATGATGCATGTACAGTATGTAATGTGTACAGTATCTGTGTGTATGATGCATGTACAGTATGTAATGTGTACAGTGTGTGTGTGTGTGTTGTGTGTGTATGATGCATTTACAGTATGTAATGTGTACAGTGTGTTGTGTGTGTATGATGCATGTACAGTATATAATGTGTACAGTGTGATGTGTGTGTATGATGCATGTACAGTATGCAATGTGCACAGTATGTTGTGTGTGTATGATGCATGTACAGTATGTAATGTGTACAGTATCTGTGTGTATGATGCATGTCGAGTATGTAATGTGTACAGTTTGTTGTGTGTGTATGATGCATGTACAGTATGTAATGTGTACAGTATGTTGTGTGTGTATGATGCATGTACAGTATGTAATGTGTACAGTATGTAATGTGTACAGTATGTGTGTGTGTTGTGTGTATGATGCATGTACAGTATGTAATGTGTACAGTATGTTGTGTGTGTATGATGCATGTACAGTATGTAATGTGTACAGTATGTTGTGTGTGTATGATGCATGTACAGTATGTAATGTGTACAGTATGTTGTGTGTGTATGATGCATGTACAGTATTTAATGTGTACAGTATGTGTGTGTGTTGTGTGTATGATGCATGTACAGTATGTAATGTGTACAGTATATGTGTGTATGTTGCATGTACAGTATGTAATGTGTACAGTATGTTGTGTGTGTATGATGCATGTACAGTATGTAATGTGTACAGTATGTGTGTGTATGTTGCACGTACAGTATGTAATGTGTACAGTATGTTGTGTGTGTATGATGCATGTACAGTATGTAATGTGTACATAATGTGTGTGTGTTGTGTGTATGATGCATGTACAGTATGTAATGTGTACAGTATCTGTGTGTATGTTGCATGTACAGTATGTAATGTGTACAGTATGTTGTGTGTGTATGATGCATGTACAGTATGTAATGTGTACAGTATGTGTGTGTGTTGTGTATGATGCATGTACAGTATGTAATGTGTACAGTGTGTTGTGTGTATAATGCATGTACAGCATGCAATAATGTAATGTGTACAGTATGTGTGTGTATGATGCATGTACAGTATGTAATGTGTACAGTATGTGTGTGTTGTGTGTATGATGCATGTACAGTATGTAATATGTACAGTGTGTTGTGTGTGTATGAAGCATGTACAGTATGTAATGTGTACAGTGTGTTGTGTGTGTATGATGCATGTACAGTATGTAATGTGCACAGTATGTTGTGTGTATGATGCATGTACAGTATGTAATGTGTACAGTGTGTGTGTATAATGAATGTACAGTATGTAATGTGTACAGTGTGTGTGTATAATGTATGTACAGTATGTAATGTGTACAGTATCTGTGTGTATGATGCATGTACAGTATGTAATGTGTACAGTATCTGTGTGTATGATGCATGTACATTATGTAATGTGTACAGAATGTTGTGTGTATGATGCATGTACAATATGTAATGTGTACAGTGTGTTGTGTGTATAATGCATGTACAGTATGTAATGTGTACAGTATGTCTGTGTTTGTATGATGCATGTACAGTATGTAATGTGTACAGTGTGTGTGTATGATGCATGTACAGTATGTAATGTGTACAGTGTGTTGTGTGTATGAAGCATGTACAGTATGTAATGTATACAGTGTGTTGTGTGTATGATGCATGTACAGTATGTAATGTGTACAGTGTGTGTGTGTGTGTGTATGAAGCATGCATGTACAGTATGTAATGTGTACAGTATGTTGTGTGTGTATGAAGCTTGCATGTACAGTATGTAATGTGTACAGTTTTGTCTGTGTATGAAGCATGCATGTACAGTATGTAATGCATACAGTGTGTTGTGTCTATAAAGCATGTACAGTATGTAATGTGTACAGTATGTGTGTATGATGCATGTACAGTATGTGTGTGTATGATGCATGTACAGTATGTAATGTGAACAGTGTGTTGTGTGTGTATGAAACATGCATGTGCAGTATATAATGTGTACAGTGTGTTGTGTGTGTATGAAGCATGCAGGTACAGTATGTAATGTGTACAGTATGTTGTGTGTGTATGAAACATGCATGTACAGTATGTAATGTGTACAGTGTGTTGTGTGTATGAAGCATGCATGTACAGTAGAGATGAGCGAACTTACAGTAAATTCGATTCGTCACGAACTTCTCGGCTCGGCAGTTAATGACTTTTCCTGCATAAATTAGTTCAGCCTTCAGGTGCTCTGGTGGGCTGGAAAAGGTGGATACATTCCTAGGAAAGAGTCTCCTAGGACTGTATCCACCTTTTCCAGCCCACCGGAGCACCGGAAAGCTGAACTAATTTATGCAGGAAAAGTCATCAACTGCCGAGCCGAGAAGTTCGTGACGAATCGAATTTACTGTAAGTTCGCTCATCTCTAATGTACAGTATGTAATGTGTACAGTATGTGTGTGTATATAATGCATGTACAGTATGTAATGTGTACAGTATGTGTGTGTATGAAGCATGCATGTACAGTATGTAATGTGTACAGCGTGTTGTGTGTGTGTATATAATGCATGCAGCGGCGGATCCAGGGGGGGGGGGGAACGGGGCAATTGCCCCTCCCCCCAAGATTAATTTCCCCATCACTGTTAAGGACATCCCTATTAAGGACATCCCATGCCCCTGTTAACCCACTGACGTCCCGTGCGTGCGCCCATTGGAAAGCAACGCAGAGGAGCGGAGCAGCGAACAGGACATGCGCTGGCCAGAATGGTAAGTGACCAGCGGCACATCAGCTTCAGTGCTCTGACCATCGCTCCTCCAGTCCCAGGACCTACTGCTATGGTGGCCGTACCAGAGGAGCAGTGGTCAGAACACTGAAGTAGGGCAGTAAACAGGTATACAGCCTCCAACCATACATTGTATGACTTAAGGCTGTATGTCTGTGGGGGGAACATACTATACCTAATGTGGGGGGACTATACTGCACCTAATGTGGGGGGACTATACTGCACCTAATGTGGGGGGACTATACTTCACCTAATGTGGGGGAACTATAGCCTAATGTGGGGAGAACTATACTGCACCTAATGTGGGGAGAACTATACTGCACCTAATGTGGGGTAAACTATACTGCCAACCTAATGTGGAGAACTATACTCCACCTAATGTGGAGAACTATACTGCACCTAATGTGGGGAACTATACTGCACCTAATGTGGGGATAACTATACTGCACCTAATGTGGGGGACTATACTGCACCTAATGTTGGGGGACTATACTGCACCTAATGTGGGGAACTACAGCCTAATGTGGGGGAACTGTACAGCACCTATTGTGGGGAACTATACTGCCTAATGTGGGGGAACTATACTGCACCTAATGTGGGGGCTATACTGCACCTAATTTGGGGAGCTATACTGCACCTAATGTGGGGGACTATACTGCACCTAATGTGGGGAGCTATACTGCACCTAATGTGGGGAACTATACTGCACATAATGTGGGGGACTATACTGCACCTAATGTGGGGGAACTATACTGCACCTAATGTGGGGGAACTATACTGCACCTAATGTGGGGGAACACTGCTAGCCTAATGTGGGGAGAACTCTGCCGCACTTAACGTGGGGGGAACTGTGCCGCACCTAACGTGGGGGGAACTGTGCCGCACCTAACGTGGGGGCCTCGTATCGACGTTCGCTCACGTCGCGCTCCCAGAACGTGACGTGCGTGAACATCAGGGGGGGGGGCTCCATGTCCATTTTGCTTGGGGCCCCCAAATTCCTTCAAACGGCCCTGCCCCTCCCCCATATCCATCCCCCCTCTCCCTCACCCATGTCAATCCCCCCCTCCCCCACCCACGTCCACCCCCCCTCACCCATGTCCATCACCCCTCACCCATGTCCATCCCCCCTCACCCATGTCCATCCCCCGTCCCTCACCCATGTCCACCCCCCTCACCCATGTCCACCCCCTCTCTCACCCATGTCTATCCCCCCTCACCCACATCCATCCTCCCCCTCCCTCAACCATGTCCATCCCCCTTCCCTCAACCATGTCCATCCCCCCTCCCTCACCCATGTCCATCCCCCCTCCCTCACCCATGTCATCCCCCCTCCCCCACCCATGTCCATCCCCCCCTCCCCCACCCATGTCCATCCCCCCTCACCCATGTGCTTCCCCCCTCACCCATGTCCATCCCCCCTCCCTCACCCATGTCCATCCCCCCTCCCTCACCCATGTCCATCCCCCCCTCCCTCACCCATGTCCATCCCCCCTCCCTCACCCATGTCCACCCCCCCTCCCTCACCCATGTCCATCCCCCTCCCCATGTCCATCCCCCCTTCCCCCATGTCATCCCCCCTCCCTCACCCATGTCCATCCCCCCTCCCTCACCCATGTCCATCCCCCCTCCCTCACCCATGTCCATCCCCCCTCCCCCATGTCCTTCCCCCTCCCCCATGTCCATCCCCCCTCCCCATGTCATCCCCCCCTTCCCCCATGTCCATCTCCCCTCATCCATGTCCATCCCCCCTCCCCCATGTCATCCCCCCTTCCCCCATGTCCATCCCCTCTCCCTCACCCATGTCCATCCCCCTTCCTCACCCATGTCCATCCCCCCTACCCATGTCCATCCCCCCTCCCTCACCCATGTCCATCCCCCCTACCCATGTCCATCCCCCCTCCCTCACCCATGTCCATCCCCCCTCACCCACCCATGTCCATCCCCCCTCACCCACCCATGTCCATCCCCCCTCACCTATGTCCATCCCCCTCACCCATGTCCATCCCCCCTCACCCATGTCCATCCCCCCTTACCCATGTCCATCCCCCCCTCACCCATGTCCATCCCCCCCTCACCCATATTTATCCTCCTGTCATTCATGTCCACCTTGTCCACCCCCTGTCCATCCCTGTCACCCATGTCTACCCCCTATTCACCCCTCTGTCCCTCCCTCTTTTATCCCCCTTGTCATCCATGTCCACCTTGGCCACCCATCTGTCACCCCTGTCCATCCCCCTGTCACCCATGTTCACCCCCTGTCAATCCCTCTGACCACCCCCCAGTCTACACCTGTCACCTATGTCCACCCCCCATTCACCCCTCTGTCACCCCAGTCCACCCTTCTTTGTCACTCCTGTCCACCCCTCTTTTAACTGTTTGTCACCCTTGTCCACCCCTCTGTCATCCCTGTCCATCTTCGTGTTACCCATGTTCACCCCCTTTGTCACCCCTCTGACCACATACTTGTCACCCATGTACACCCCTCTGTCCCTTTGTCACCCCTGTTACCACCTTGTCACTCCTGTCCACCCCTGTCACCCACGACGCCCCCTGTCACCCATGTACAGTCTTGTACACCCCTCTGCCACCCATGTACACCCCTTTACACCCCTCTGCCACCCCTCTACACACCTCTGCCACCCATGTACACTCCTTTACACCCCTCTGCCACCCCTCTACACCCCTCTGCCACTCATGTACACTCCTCTACACCCCTCTGTCACCCATGTACACTCCTCTACACCCCTCTGCCACCCATGTACACCCATTTATACCCCTCTGCCACCCATGTACACTCCTCTGTCACCCATGTACACTCCTCTACACTAGTGTTGCTCGCGAATATTCGCAATTCGAATATTATTCGCGAATATCGCATATTCGCGAATTTGCGAATTTCGCGAATATAGCGCTATATATTCGTAATTACGAATATTCTTTTTTTTTTTTTTTTTTTCTTCACAGTACACATCACAGTGATCATCCCTCTCTGCTTCCAGCTTGTGTGGTGTAAAGAAGGCTGTAATACTACTGTGTGAGACTGACGTGCGAAAATTCGCTTATACGAAAATTCGCATATGCGTAAATTAGTGTATGCTAATTTTCGCATATGCGAATTTACGCGCGTGTTAATTTTGTGTATGCCAACATTCACACATGATAATTTTCGCATATGCGAATATTCGCATATGCGAAAATAAGACGAGAATATAACGAATATGCGAATATTCGCGAATATATGACGAATATTCGTCCATATATTCGCGAATATTCGCGAATTCGAATATGGCCTATGCCGCTCAACACTACTCTACACCCCTCTGCCACCCATGTACACTCCTCTGTCACCCATGTTCACTCCTCTACACCCCTCTGCCACCAATGTACACCCCTCTGTCCCCCCTGTTACCACCTTGTCACTCCTGTCCACCCCTGTCACCCCTGACGCCCTCTGTCACCCATGTACAGTCTTCTACACCCCTCTGCCACCCATGTACACCCCTTTACACCACTCTGCCACCCATGTACACTCCTCTACACCCCTCTGTCACCCATGTACACTCCTCTACACCCCTCTGTCACCCATGTACACTCCTCTTCACCCCTCTGTCACCCATGTACACTCCTCTACACCCCTCTGCAACCCATGTACACCCATTTATACCCCTCTGTCACCCATGTACACCCCTTTACACCGTCTGTCACCCATGTACACTCCTCTACACCCCTCTGCAACCCATGTACACCCCTTTACACCCTCTGCCACCCATGTACACTCCTCTAAACCCCTCTGTCACTCCTCTACACCCCTCTGTCACTCCTCTACACCCCTCTGTCACCCATGTACACTCCTCTACACCCCCCTTTTACCCATGTACACCCCTCTGCCACCCATGTACACTGCTCTACACCCCTCTGTCACCCATGTACACCCCTCTGCCACCCATGTACACTCCTCTACACCCCTCTGTCACCCATGTACACCCCTCTTCCACCCATGAAATCTCATCTAAACCCCTCTGCCACTCCTCTACACCCATCTGTCACCCATGTACACTCCTCTACACCTCTCTGCCACCACTGTAAACCCCTCTGTCACACCCATATACTCGTCTACACACCTGTCTCCCATGTACACCCTTTTGTCACCCATGTACAGCCCTCTGTCTCCCCCGTACACTCCTCTACACACCTGTCTCCCATATACACTCCCTCTGTTACCTCTTTACACCTATACGCCCCTGTATTCCTCTTCACTTAATGCTGGTAAAGTGGGGAGCCTAATAGATTTGTTTTGCAGGTTTAACGGTGAAGAGTTGTGGCTGGAAGAAATGGTCAGGACGGTCCGGACCAGAAGAACGACGCTGATCAGAGAAGATGTCACATGTGAGTTGCTGTATAATGAAGCACTTTAAACTACATACCCACTGATAAATAGATATTGCAATGTGTGCATTGCGGCATTTAAAAAAAATTATTATTATTTATTTTATTTTTTTTTGCTCGTCAACTTTGGTCAGGGTGCCCCGCAAATTTTTTTTTTTTTAGGAGGGGTGCCCCGAGCCGAAAAAGGTTGGGAAACACTGGTATACAGGATTTGGTCAGTAACAGTATGATGGTAATATAAATGGTGATAAAATTCCTCCTTTTATAGTGCCATTATTGTTAATATCAGTCTAAGTATAGAGGACTTGGTCAGTTACAGTGAGATGGTAATATTTCCTTTCCTCCTATACTATTGTTACTTGGTAAATGTATGACTTATATAGACATATTCAGTATTATAATGCATGGAAAATTGACACATATATAAATTGCTCCAGCATAGTGAAATACAGTAGCAATTTATTTCTTTGAAATATATATCGAGGAAATAAAAATAAATAAACATATATATGTATATATATATATATATATATATATATATATTAGTGTACTGTAAAGGGATAAATCTAGGTGTGGCTAGCGATGGCTGATGCGATGCTGTGGGGCTGGTCTGCAATTATTTCCAGGGCTGGTTTTAATCCCCAGTCCAGCCCTGGGTACTTAGGAAGAAATCACCGCTGGTGAGACAAGATTTATGGACATGCCTACATAACCCTCCTGCATTATTTACTTATGCTAACTACCTTTATATGAAGATTTATTGTTTTATGTACTGTCTGCCATGATGTCAAGAAGATTACAATAAATGTATGTTTTTTTATACAACAAGGAGTTCACTCTATCCATGGTCAGACTGGATTATAATTTAGCGTTTAGAGGTTATATTTAGCAATTTATACATAGTTATTAGGTTGCCCCTGAGCCGTCTTTTTTTCTAAACTAAACACCCTAATTTTCATAATCTTTCTGGTTGCTTTAGTTCTCCCATTCCATGTATTACTCTGGTTGCCTGTCTTTGATCCCTTTCCAGCTCCACTATATCTTTCTAGTAAACTGGTGTACAGTACTGTACACAGTATTTCATGTGTGGTCTGACTAGTGATTTGTACAGTGTTGCCCCTTTTAATAGACCCCATGATTTTAATTGCCTTGGCAGCAGCTGCCTGACACTGGTTGCTACAGTTAACTTACTGTCGACTTAAACTCCTGGAAAGTCCTTTTCAATGTCAGTAGTCCCCGGTGTTTTCCTACTTGATACATATTCCAAGCCTGGATTTTTCCTCCCCTCCCCATGTGCATAACCTTACTTTTCCCATTTCCCAGCCCAAGCCTCCTACCTATCTAGAATCCATTTGTAACAGTGCAACTGTCTCTCCATAGTGTTAACCACTTTACAAAGCTTTGTATTATCTGCAAAGAATAGGGCCTAAAACTGACCCCTGGGATACCCCACTAGTATCAGTCACCAAATCAGAGTATGTACCATTAATGACCACCCGCTTATACCTATGACTGAGCCAGTAACCCATTTACACGTATTTCCCCCAGCCCAAGCATTCTCACCAACCTTTTTATGTGGCGCAGGATCAAAGATATACAACATCCAGCGATTCACCTTCTCATAAAAACTGATCAGGTTTGACAGGACCTATCCCTCATAAACTCATGCTGGTATGGAGTCATATATTGTCATTGAGCTACTTCAATATATTATCTCTTAAAAACCCTCAAACAATTTACATACAAGGGAGGTTACGTTAACAGGCTTTTGGACTCCATCTTGAATATTGGCACCATATTTGCTATGTGCCAGTCCTGGGGAAGAGACCCAGTCACTATAGAGTCCTTAAATATAATAAATATGGGTCTGACTATTACATTTTTTAAAGGAGAACTCTGGCAAAAAATGTTTCTTTATCCTATATGCCTGGACTGCCAGAATAAAAATAATAAACTTTAACTGCTTTAACTTCTGCTGCTTCCCTGGTGCCGCTATAATCAGTCTCCCTTCCTCTGGGCCTGGTCTTCCTTCAGCTTTTGGTGTCTAACCTATCATACTGCGCTCAGCTAATCGCCACTTCAGTGATATCTCGCCTCTGCTGAGCAGCAGTGTGATGTAACGGACAGGAAGATGGCCGAGCCCGTTGGTCAGCCTAGGTGGCCGGCAATCAGCTGAGTGCAGTATGACAGGCTGGGCACCAAAAGCTTGAAGAAGACCGGGGCTGAGGAACGGGAGATCAACTTTAGCTGCATTGGGGGAGCGGCAGGTGGTAAATTAAAGAATCGCAGTCACCAATATAAAATACTGATGTGGTGAATATATAGTAATTGTAAGACTATCTCTAATATATGTCTTTTAAAAATATTTGTGGTTTTTACCTTTCTATATAAAAGGTACGCTTTAAATGGTACTCCGCTCCTAGACATCTTATCCCCTAAGGATAGGGGATAAGATATCTGATCTCCATTCAGCACCCCGTAATCTGAACATTATGTGCGGGCAGTAGGCTATGGTCGTAATGTCCCCTTCCATAGACATGAATGGAGGGGGCGTGGCGTGACGTCACAAAGGGGGCATGGTGTGACGTCACGACTATGGCCGCCCGCCGTGGCGCCCGCCGCAGGGGCATCCGGGCATCGAAGATAAAGATACATTTTCACTGGAGTTCTTATTTAACTACCTTACAGTGTGGGGGTGAATGCCATCTGGACCTGGTGATTTGTCTATTCTATTTTTTAAGGCATCGCTTCACTTCTTCCTGGTTTACACAGGTGTCATGTACTGGAGAGTTTACCTGATCTTGCTGTATTTTGCCTGAATTTAGTGGAGAAGATGTGTTTAATCTATTCGCTATTTCCTTATTGTTCCATATTCCTAATTCCTCCCTCATAAAGGGCCAACACTTTCAGTTTTAACCTTTTATGTATTTGATTTATTGTGTGTATCTTATCATAAAAGGAAAACTGTCAGCCTATTCACCCACACTAAACCCAATACACTGGGTTATAGTGTGTGTGAACAGGAGTCCAAAGAGGAGTCACTTGCTTAAATATGTCCACTCCAGTAAGTCCTGAAATATGTCCCCCAGAAGATCCTCTGCTAAATTCATTGAATGGCATGTAGGGGCGGGGCTTCACAGGCAATAAACATATTCGTTGTCTGTGGCTCCACATTCTATGAATGAATTTAGCAGAGGATCTTCTGGGGGACATATCACAGGTCCTACTGAACATATTTAAATAAGTTACCCCTCGTTGGACTCATGTTCCCCCACACTATAACCCAGTGTATTTAGTGTGGGTGAACAGGCTAAAAGTTTTACTTTAAGAATTACACTGTAGATGCAGTATATTAAACTTTTCCATGCAGGTTTAACCCCTACACATCATTTGACATAAATTTACAATAAATGTCAGTTTATGAAGTATGAAATGGAATCATACAGCAGGAGCCGGGTTCTAATTGCCACGAACACCTACTGTCAGTGACCGAGATCAAAGATAACTCTAGTCTTGACCCTTCAACCCCAAAAAGATATTTGCAGCAGATAGTTAAGGATATGTTTACACAGTATTTTTGCTGCAGATCTGCTGCAGATTTTCTGCCATTGACTTCAATGGGTAGCACAATCTGCTACAGCAAATCTGCAGCCAAAAAGCACCTGTGAATGTACCCTTAAGGAAGTCCTCCGATTTGACCAATACCTAAACAGTAGAAGAGTCTAGAGACAATAAGCTACTTACAAAGTGTCCTCCTGCTGGGATTCCCACCAATCAGCTGAAATTTGTGGGGACACTTATTAGCACCAAGTTTCATGGTCTGATAAATCACATTTTCTTTTACATTATGGAGATCACTTAGACAGAGTAATGCTCTGGGCAATGGTCTTCTTTCAAACTTTGGGTCCTGGCATTTATGTATGTGATAGCCTGGGTGAGTTGGGTTTGGGGAGTGTAGCTGTGCAGTGACTAAAGGGTGCTTGTTAACCCTTGCTTTGTGATGCCAGGGGGAGGGCTCCTCAGTAATGCTTGTCCTACCGCCACCCTTTCCAAGAGTGATAGGGAGGTAGATAATAATGGAATGTCCACAACCGGATAGTTTTCTGAAACAGCTGTACCTTTTACTGAAGATTTTATGCAAGCTTCATAACCGGAACAGTTGCTATATATGCAAGCTTTCTTTGGAGATTGACAAAGGTTGGGACTTTAGCAATTTAGAGTCTTTAAGGTAATATTCGCTGTTCCACTGGATTAAGGGGATTGGTTGCGGTCGAGTAGTTACGCTAGCTTTAGCGGGGGTAGTTTAGAACTCACGGTTTAAGTTCCGCTGAGACCGGTAGGTTTTCAGGCCTAGCATGTCTTTGCAAGTTGCGCAGATCCATCCTGCTAGTCCGTCATCCACGAGAGCAGCAACCCAAGAGAGCGATGATTGGCTACAACTCCCTTATATGGGCAGGGGCTGGACTAGTGCTAATTGGTCCATACTTGTGTCAATCACCATTACAAAGGATTATGGGTAACACGTGACCCAAGGCCTCCAAAGGTCCTCCAACATACCATTTAGGATATTAACATGGTCACATGACCGAAGGTCCTGCGACGCTACACAAGGTAAGTACTATACATTATATTTAATATATACATATATTAACAGTATAGAATTAGAGTTGAGAAGAGGCGACTAGGGGCTGTCCCACCTGGGGGACCCTACCTGAGCGTAGGTACTCTGACTTTGGGGACCACTACATTAGGTACGGTATGCAATACGGTCCCGGGACACCACATGTACTACCCACTTAACCCTTTAAGGACTCAGGGTTTTTCCGTTTTTGTACTTTCGTTTTTCCCCTCTTACCTTTTAAAAAGCATAAGCCTTTCAATTTTGCACCAAAAGTTCCATATTATGGCTTATTTTTTGCACCACCAATACTTTGCAGTGACATAAGTCATTTTACCAAAAAGTCCACAGCAAAATGAAAAAAAAAATTCATTTTGCATAAAAATTGAAAAAAAAAATTACATTTTGAAAATTTTGGGGGCTTCCGTTTCTGCTGTGCATTTTTTTGTAAAATCGATTAAAATAATACCAACTTATATAGATTTGATTTTGTCTTACTGCTGGAAAAAATCATAACTACATGTACGAAAATGAATACGTTTAAAATTGTAATTTTTTAACCCCTATAACTTTTTTATTTTTCCATGGACAGGGCGGTATGAGGGCTAATTTTTTATGCCGTGATCTTTAGCGGTACCATGTTCGTATTGATCAGACTTTTTGATCGCTTTTTAATAATTTTTTCATGATATAAAAAGTGACCAAAAGTACGATACTTTGAACTTTGGAAATTTTTTCCACGTACGCCATTGACCGTGCGGTTTAATTAGCAATATGTTTTGATAGTTTGGACATTTCCACACGTGGCGATACCTCATATGTTTATTTTTATTTACACAGGTTTTTTTTCTAATGAGAAAAGGGGGATGATTCTTACTTTTATTAGGGAAGGGGTTAAATTATTTTTATTAACTTTTTTTCACACTTCTTTTTTGGCAGTATTATAGCTCTCCCTAGTGGCTGTAGCACTGCACACACTGATCTACTACACAGATCAGTGCCATGCATTAACATGGCAATGAAGAGTGTTATCGGCGGTCGATTGCTCAAGCCTGGATTTCAGGCTTGGAGCAATCAATCGCCGATTGGATGTGCAGGAGGCAGGTAAGGCACCCTTCTGTACACTTTCCACACATTCAAGAACTGCCTGTTTTCTGCCTTATGTATTCCACTTCACCTGTCAGTGTTTTTTTTTTTTTTTTTATGTGATAGACAGGAGAGGCCCATTCACTTGAACAAAAGTGTGTATATGGGGCCTTCATTTTTACACAGGTTAGAAAAAAGGTGTGTAAAATACACTAAACATAAACTTAATTTGATAATGTCATTGACATTGACAAAAAACAGCAAAATGACAATGCAAGCACCATCTGCTGTCTTTAGCCTACAGTGCAATATGCTTTAATAGGACTGTTCATAAAGGTCTTATTTGTCTATATTATGTAGAGTTTTTCTTATCATTCACCAAATTTGTTTTCATAAGTGTCTTGCTGAATAAAAATACATCCGAAAATGTTCTCATTTCTATGCTCTATATTACCACAGTTTCATTCTCCAAGGTAAAGGTAATTATGTGAGAGAAACTGAAGACAATGCTGTATTTATCTTTACTCATTAGCAAATAACCAGTAGGTGTAAGAAACTGTAATGGAAATAAAGAGAACTATAAACCAGTTAAATCTACCATCTGTACAAGAAATGAAACAAAATGGCTTGGATAGCTGGTGAATGGGAGATTTTACTGGGAACCTAAAATGGTAATTAAGAATTTTAATACATTTTGTAATACAAACAGCTGTCATATCTTGACACCATCTTCTGATTCAGTCTTTTTAGTTCCAGGTGATTGTGTTCCTGTGTTGATCCATTTAGAATGCCATTATACATACTATAGAGGCCATTGCTGTGGGGGCCCATAAGAAGTAAGGACAAACTCATGCTAAATACACTCATCTAAAAAAAAAAAAAAATGCAACCAAATGAAACTTTATACGTATGAATAGAAAGATGATATATGTAAGTGAATACACTATTAGAGTGTAAGGATAGGTTCATTCACAAGTGCTGGGAGAGCAGTGCAGGAAGTGCCATGGAACTTTGTCTGCATTACTTGACAGGAGCGCCTTTTAGTGTTGCTTGTCAAGTCACCAAGTCCCTACTGTACAGCGTTGGAATAAACCTCCCTGCAAGGTATGGGGAAGGCAATATGGAGCAACCCTTAGCTGAGCGCTGGGACACAGGAAGACTGGAGGAGGAAAGGCAGGAGTAGGCATAGGATGAGGAGCTAGTGAGCTGGAAACGATCTGGGGCCGGAATAATGTTGGGCTACCAGTAACCCCATCGTGTAGTTAAGCAGGGCAGCTACTAAAGAGTTTGGTAAATGTATTTGTCTGCATTGCACCTTATTTAACCCCTTAAGGGCAATGGATGTACTCCTACGCCCCCGTTTCCAAGTCCTTAAGGACCAAGGACGTAGGAGAACGTCCTGTCCATTCCCGGCCCCCAGCCGCTAGCCGGAGGGGAGCCGGTGCCCGATGCCTGCTGATATCGATCACCAGGCATCGCGGCATATCGCCCAGGGGGTGTCACTCCCGCAACCCAATCTGCCCTTCTTCCGGAGGACGTGATCGGGTGCGGGAAGAGGACCCCAGCAGCTGGGGACCCCGATCCCCGGCGTCCTTATTGGGATCGGGGCCCCAGAAGCGGCGGCGGCGACGAGGGACTGACCTGCAGCGTGGATCAGCAGTTGGGTGAGTGACAGCCTCCTGCTGTTGCTTAGCAACAGCTCCCAGCATGCAAAAAGGGCATGCTGGGAGCTGTAGTTATGCAACAGCAGGAGGCAGACCACCACAACTCCCAGCATTCCCTTATGGGCATGCTGGGACTTATAGTTTTGCAACAGCTGGAGGCACATTTTTTCTATGGAAAAGTGTACCTTCAGCTGTTGTATAACTACAACTCCCAGCTTGCACAAACAGCTAAAGTGCATGCTGGGAGTTGTAGTGGTGCATCTGCTGGTTGCATAACTACAAGTCCCAGCATGCCCGCTGGCTGTCGGTGACTGCTGAGAGTTGTAGTTTTGCAACAGCTGAGGGCACACCGGTTGTGAAACACTGAGTTAAGTAACAAACCAGTGTGTCTCCAGCTGTTGCATAACTACAATCCCCAGCCAAAGTAGTATGCCTCCAGCTGTTGCATAACTACAAGTTCCAGCATGCCCTTCCACTGTCTGTACATGCTGGGAGATGTAGCTTTTGCAACAGCTGAAGGCACACTGGTAGCAAAACACTGTGTTTGTTACCAAACTCGCTGTTTCACAACCAGTGTGCCTCCAGCTGTTGCAAAACTACAACTTCCAGCATGCACTGATAGACCGTCCATGCTGGGAGTTGTAGTTTTGCAACAGCTGGATGTCCCCCCCCCCCCAATGTGAATGTACAGGGTACACTCACATGGGGGGAGGTTTACAGTAAGTAATCAGCTGCAAGTTTGAGCTGCGGCAGAAACTGCCGTAGCTCAAACTGCCAGCGAGAAACTACTGTGAACCCCCGCCCGTGTGACTGTACCCTAAAAACACTACACTACACTACCACACAATAAAATAAAAAGTAAAAAACACTACATATACACATACCCCTACACAGCCCCCCTCCCCAATAAAAATTACAAACGTCTGGTACCCACTGTTTCCAAAACGAAGCCTCCAGCTGTTGCAAAACAACTACTCCCAGTATTGCCAGATAGCCACTGACTGTCCAGGCATGCTGGGAGTTTTACAACAGCTGGAGGCACCCTGTTTGGGAATCACTGGCGTAGAATACCCCTATGTCCACCCCTATGCAAGTCCCTAATTTAGGCCTCAAATGCGCATGGCGCTCTTTCGCTTTGGAGCCCTGTCGTATTTCAAGGCAACAGTTTAGGGTCACATATGGGGTGTCGCCTTACTCGGGAGAAATTGTGTTAAACATTTTTGGGGGTATTTTCTGCTATTACCCTTTTTAAAAATGTAAAATTTTTGGGAAACCAAGCATTTTAGGTAAAACATTTTTTTTTTTACATATGCAAAAGTCGTGAAACACCTGTGGGGTATTAAGGTTCACATTACCCCTTGTTACGTTCTCCGAGGGGTCTAGTTTCCAAAATGGTATGCCATGTGTTTTTTTTTTTTTTTGCTGTTCTGGCACCATAGGGGCTTCCTAAATGCGGCATGCCCCCAGAGCAAAATTTGCTTTCAAAAAGCCAAATGTGACTCCTTCTCTTCTGAGACCTGTAGTGCGCCAGAAGAGCACTTTCCACCCCCATCTGAGGTGTTTTCTGAATCGGGAGAAATTGGGCTTCAAATTTTGGGGGGTATTTTCTGCTATTACCCTTTTTAAAAATGTTACATTTTGGGGAACCAAGCATTTTAGGTAAAAAATTTTTTTTTTTTTTACATATGCAAAAGTCGTGAATCACCTGTGTGGTATTAAGGTTCACTTTACCTCTTGTTATGTTCTCCGAGGGGTCTAGTTTCCAAAATGGTATGCCATGTGTTTTTTTTTTGCTGTTCTGGCACCATAGGGGCTTCCTAAAGTTGACATGCCCCCAAATACCATTTGTCGCTCCTTCCCTTCTAAGCCCTCTACTGCGCCCGCCGAACAATTTAGATAGACATATGAGGTATGTGCTTACTCGAGAGAAATTGGGTTTCAAATACAAGTAAAAATTTTCTCCTTTATACCCCTTGTAAAAATGCAAAAATTGGGTCTACAAGAACATGTGAGTGTAAAAAATTAAGATTTAGAATTTTCTCCTTCACTTTGCTGCTATTCCTGCGAAACACCTAAAGGGTTAAAATACTTACTGAATGTCATTTTGAATACTTTGGAGGGTGCAGTTTTTATAATGGGGTCATTTGTGGAGTATTTCTAAGATGAAGACCCTTCAAATCCACTTCAAATCTGAACTGGTCACTGAAAAATAGTGAGTTTGAAAATGTTGTGAAAAATAAAAAAATTGCTGCTGAACTTTGAAGCCCTCTGGTGTCTTCCAAAAGTAAAAACTCATCAATTTTATGATGCAAACATAAAGTAGACATATTGTATATGTGAACCAAAAAAATTTATTTTGAATATCCATTTTCCTTACAAGCAGAGAGCTTCAAAGTAAAAAAAATGCAAAATTTTCATTTTTTTTCATCAAATTTGGGGATTTTTTTTTTTTACCAAGAAAGGATGCAAGGTACCACAAAAATTTACCACTATGTTAAAGTAGAATATGTCACGAAAAAACAATCTCAGAATCAGAATGATAAGTAAAAGCATTCCAGAGTTATTAATGTTTAAAGTGACAGTGGTCAGAATTGCAAAAAATGCTCTGGTCCTTAAGGTGTAAAATGGCCTGGTCCTTAAGGGGCTAAAGGGTACTCCGATGGAAAACAGTTTGGTGGAAATGTTTTTTTTTTAAATCAACTGGTGCCAGAAAGTTAAACAGATTTGTAAATCACTTCTATTTAAAAATCTTAATCCTTCTATTACTTATCAGCTGTTATATACTACTGAGGAAGTGCTTTTCTTTTTTAATTTCCTTTCTGTCTGACCACAGTACTCTCTGCTGAAACCTCTGTCCATGTCAGGAACTGTCCAGAGCAGCATAGGTTTACTATGGGGATTTTCTCCTACTCTGGACAGTTCCTGACATGGGCCGAGGTGTCAGCAGAGAGAACTGTGGTCAGACAGAAAAGAACAACTCAACTTCCTCTGGAGCATACAGCAGCTGATAAGGACTGGAAAGATTGAGATTTTTAAATAGAAGTAATTTACAAATTTGCTTAACTTTCTGGCACCAGTTGATTTTCAAAAAATTGTTTCTCACTGGAGTACCCATTTAACATTTTTGCATATAGAAGGCAGAAGAACAGAAGAATGGTGTTTTGGTCACATGCTACTTCTAGCCAATGATTGCAGGAGAAAGTGCATAGTCCAGTCTTCCACCCATAGGGAAATGAGAAGATTCAAACCTGTTCAGACCTGGCTTTCACCAGTGCCACATGTCCCTCAGCTCATCTCCTGCTGAATACACTAGTAAAGTTGGTACTAGGAACACTGCAACATAACATATAATATAAAGGACTACAACTCTCAGCTGACCTGCACCATAGTTTTCTCTGATTTGCTTCACCTATACTCTCATAAGACCTCAGTGTATGCTGTTGTAGCAATGTAATACACAGAAACAGTTATACAGGTCAACTCAAGACACCTCATACACAGATCTTCGGCAGTCAGAAAGGGGTTTTCTCAGCCACACAACAACTTTACAGAAATTTCAGCATGTAAACAGGTACTGGAACACTACATAATGCTGTGTATGACGGTGTAGTTCAGTTTTAGACTTCAGGCTTAATTGTATGGCAACTTAACCCCTTAAGAACCAAGCCCATTTTCACCTTGAAGGGGTATTACAGGAATTTTTTTTATTTGACTATGCTACAGGGGCTGTGAAGTTAGTATAGTTCATAATATAGTGTCTGTACCTGTGTGTGACAGTTTTCTCACAATTCTTATGTGATTTTCGCTCCAATATTTATTTTTACCAGCAAAAAAAATGACTGTTTTCTCAGATTTTTGCCAGCTTGCAATGCGGCTGAGACCTGACTCACTAGTCAGGTGATGACAGGGAGACTGTCTGCTTCAATGGGTGGAGGGATCAATCTGCAACCAATGCAACAGCTGTAGGCACCCTGATTGAAAACCACACTGATTTGAATTGATGCAGCTCATTTATGTTTCAATGGGTGGGGTGGCTGATGTGTGGGAGGGAGGAAGATGGAATTGTGGGATTTGAAGTAAAAAAAAGAAAAGTCAAATAGGAAATACTGGTTCACAAACAGCTAGCCACAATATAGCAATTTAGCCCCAAGACAAGTGCAGATCCTTCCTAAGCATGTCCATTACTGTCTGCCAGGTACGTACTAAAATCACCTTATGATGGATAACCCCTTTAACCCCTTAAGGACCAACACAAATAAACCTGTACGCCCCTGAAAGACCAGGCCTGTTTTTTAAAATCGGGGATGTCTGTCTTTATTAGAGAATAACTCTGGTAACGTTTTGCCAATCACGATAATTCTGACATTGTTTTTTTGTCACAAATTGTCCTTCATGTACATAGTAAAAGTAAGCCGCTAAAAAAAAGTGTGAAAAAATAAATAAGCAGCACCCACGAGAACCATGGACGATTATACACGTCCTGGTGCGGGAACGTGCATCCGCCCTGGACATGTATACACGTCCATTGTCATTAAGGGGTTAAGAACCAGGCCAATTTTAGTTTAGCATTTTAATTTTTTCCTCCTCGCCTTCTAAAATCCATAACTCTTTTATGATTCCATCTACAGACCCATATAATGGCTTGTTTTTTGCGTGACCAATTGTACCTTGTAATGAATCCTTTCATTTTACCATAAAATGTACGGCGAACCCCAAAAATAATTTTTTTAGGGAGGAAATTTAAATGAAAACCACAATTTTGCACATTTTGGAGGCTTTCGTTTTCACACTGTACAATTTACGGTAAAAATGACATGTGTTCTTTATTCTGTGGGTCAATACAATTAAAATGATACCCATGGCTAGATACTTTTTATATTTTTGTACCGCTTAAAAAAAATCAAAACCTTTTTGTACAAAATCGCCTTATTTTGACCACCTATAACTTTTTCATTTTTCCGTATATAGGGCGGTGTGAGGGCTCATTTTTTGCACCGTCATCTGTACTTTTTTATCGGTACCACATTTGGATATATAAAACTTTTATACAATTTTTTATTAATTTTTTAAAT